>NW_017729023.1:1149884-1152951 GCF_001723915.1 Gavialis gangeticus | reverse complement strand
TCTGGGTGGCAGCTCTTCTCACCACTACTGCATTCAAGCAAATAGCCAGGATTTGGGTTTTTGAAGCACTCCCTGGCGCTGGCAGGTCAGCCTTGCAGTGTGGTGCCCCCCGCTCGCTGGGGCCCCTGGGCCACACCGCCTTTTTTTGCTGTGACCCCCCCCCCACCTCCAATTAATGAAAATAATCCTAAAGGGGAGGGAGGGGGAGGGGACAACATATAATACAAGAAATAACATCAAATGAAAAAGAAAGGAAATAAAATAGAAAATGAAATAAAAAAGAATAAAAGAATGAAATGAAGTGAAATGAAATGAAATGCGAATAAAGGTAAACTCAAATAAGACAATAGAAGAAGGAGAAAATGAACTGAAATACGATTTCAATCAAATCCAGTCAACATAAAAAAATGAAATTAATAGAAAAAATACTAAATAAAATGAATTAAAAATCAAATAAAAAATAAAATATCAAACCCGATAAAAATAAAAAATGAAATTAAAAGAAAAAATTTTATAAAAATAAAAATGGAATTAAAAGAATCAAAGCAAACAGAAATTAAAGAATGAAATTAAAAGAAAGAAGCAAATCAAATAAAAATTTAAAAAGGAAATTAAAAGAGACAACCTAATAATATGAAAATTAAATTAAAAGAAAAAATCAAATCAAATAAAAATTAAAAGACGAAATTAAAAGAAAAGCTCAACTCCCAATGAAATGAAATTCAGAGAAAAATTAAATCACATAAAAGTAAAAATTGATATGAAAAGAAAAAATCAAATACAAATTAAATAAAGAGAAAAAATCCAATCACATAAAATACAAATTTAAATGGAAAGAAAAATTCAAATTAAATAAAGATAGAAATTGAATTCAAAGAAAAATCAAACAAGAATAAGATAAAAAAAATGAAATGTAAAATAAAAAAGAAAAGGAGGTAGAATCAGATCTTAGAACATCCAGGCATGGGAGAAGATGCTGAAACGAGCTGAGACTCAGGGCCGCGGCCCCGTGGGAGCTGGTAGGGGCAGGGGCAGCCGCCAGGCCTGGGCGGGCGCGGGCGGGCGGCGGGTGGTGGGGCAGCCCCTGCAGGTGGCGGGGAGAAGGCAGGGAGCTGCAAGCCCAGGAAAGAGTTAAAGGGAGGGGACGTGGGCTGTCACGCGTCATTGGGCAGATTATGTGCAGCAAACAAAAAGTGTGTGTCTGTGTGCCAGGCAGTCACTGCATCGGGTCCATCTGTACAAGTCCCGCTCCCGCGCTCTCTCCGGCGCTCCCCCTCTCCCTTCCTCTGCCTCGCTCCCTCCATCCCTCCGCGCGCAGGACAGCAGCACGATCCTGCCATGGAAATACACTGATCCAGGCGGGGGGAGGGGGAGCAAGGCGAGCCGCTCATCCTTGGCCACTTTCTGCCTCCCTCGCGTTTCGGATTATTTTCTGCCCTCCTTCCTGGTGAGTACATTTGCATGAAGGGGCTGGGGGGTGGAAGGGGTCTTTTCCTCTCTCCCTCCTTAGCTAAAACAGGGAAGATGCAACCAGATCCATACAAAGGAGTCTAAGGAGAGCATCTAAAACAAGAGGGATGGAGAGGAGGGGCTGGCGGCTTGGATCGGGCGCGGACAATGCCTCGGGAGAGCCGGGCAGGGCCAGGCCGGGCTGGGCTGAGCCGGGCGGCCGCCGTGGTGTCATTGTTGCGGGCAGCGCGGCGCGCGGAGGAGCCCCTTCCCAGCATTGTTGCCTGGGATTGCATTTTAATGACCGCGTTCCCGCTGGTGCCCGATGTGCCGCTGCGACCTCCAGCACAATGAGGAGCTTGTGGGGAAGGGACTTCTTTAAAGAGAAGACATTAACTCAGACTGGAAGGGCTGGGGGATACCACTGGGAAATGAAAGGCGAGGGAGAAAGATGCATATGGGGGGAAGAATCCTATATTCTCTAGGGTTTTCCCCCCCACAGACATACACACACTCTAAAAAAAGTGTTTTTTCCTACTCTGCAAGTCGCTTGCTGGAGGCTCTCATTTTCCTCGCACAAAAATCCACCCCTCTGAAGAGGAAACTTTGCGAGGCACAGGGTGATTTAAAAAAAAAAAAAAAGACAAGTTGCACGATCGCCCTGCTCATCCATGCCAGGAGGACAAATAAGTCCTAGTAATAATATTCTTCTCCGGTCACCCGTTTTCAATGGTCAGGAGGACCCGCTCCTTCCTGCTCCTTTCAGCGCGGGCTGGGGAGGAGATGGGTGACTGCGATCTCACGGTGGCATAAAGGAGTGGTAAAGGAGGGGGACCCATTGGTAGGGTTGTGTGTGATCCATCTACCCACGGGTTTTTTTTTTTAAATCAAATAATAAACTAAATGCCACTTAAAAAAGGAGGAGAATAAATGCATCTGATATGAAATGAGGGAAAAATTCTCAGGTCTTGGAGCCTCTCGCTCTGATGCCTGTGCTGACTTTCCAGGCAGCAGGGTCAGCAGGCTTTCTTGGAGGAGCCTGATTGAAAGCTTGAAAGGGGGAGAGAGCCCTCCCAACAGAAGCGAGGCAGGGTTTTCAAGAGAAATGTCGGGCCGGAGCAAGACAGCATCCCCACAACTCCTGCCACAAATGGCATGCCTAGGCGGGGTGGGGGGGGACACTTTTTCCCCTGCGCGTCCACTACCTGCACACTTGGCAAGTCACATTTGACTGAATCTCTCTCCCCTTGTTTAACAAGGTAACTGGGATTCACCCTCATCCATAAACGAGCGTGTCGAGGTAAAAAATAATTACCTCTGCTTGCTGCTTTTAATTAAAGTCTCGGAGGGAAAGGGGTGGATTATGGTAATGAGTAGACATACGTTCCCTCTTGTAGACTGGAGCTAAAGGTTAGCTGACATGAAATCAGTGACATTGACAGTCCACTTGAAATCCATTCGCTATGCTCTTCTGTCACACTGAGCCCCGGCCCTCTCTTTAGAAGGAGGGAAGGGGAAGGCGGGGGGTGGAAATCCAGCCCTCCTTGCTCTGGAGCATCGTGGATAGCATGGGCCTCGTGTGTGTGTGTGTGTGTGTGTGTGTGTGTGTGTGTGTGTG
>NW_017729023.1:1148813-1149746 GCF_001723915.1 Gavialis gangeticus | reverse complement strand
GTGTGTGTGTGTGTGTGTGTGTGTGTGTGTGTGTGTGTGTGTGTGTGTAACTCCTTTCAAGTTGTTCCTGGATCCATAGGCTGATCCCCCCACTCCCCTCATTCTCCTCCTCCTGCATGCACAGAAACCTCCACCTCTGGCTTTCTGGTAGCAGGGACTCTTAAACAGACCCCCAAGCGTCTCCATCTCAATCCTTCCCCGATGGATTTGCACGCCAGCTCCCTCGGGAGAGTGGCAGCGAGCTGCCCGGCAGCTCCCAAGTTCTTTCCATTTGGGAGGATTGGGGTGCGGTAAAGGGCAGGGAGAGGGGGGTGTATTCCACCCCCCAGACCCCTCCAAACAGGGGGCCAAGCTGGGTAAGATAAAGGCGGCTCTCTCGGCCCGCAGGGATGGAGGACGCCGCGGTGGCGCGGGGCATTTGGGACGGAGATGCCAAGACGGTCCAGCAGTGCTTGACTGACATATTCACCAGCGTCTACACCACCTGCGACATCCCGGAAAATGCCATCTTCGGGCCCTGCGTGCTGAGCCACACTTCCCTGTACGACAGCATCGCGTTCATCGCGCTCAAGTCCACAGACAAGAGGACGGTGCCGTACATATTCCGGGTAAGCGGGGCTGCCTGCGCCTCTGTCTGTCCCGGCTGTCTCCACGTGCCCCGGGATGCCCCCGCCGGGCTCCGGGCAGAGGAGCAGCTGCGAGCGGGATGCTCTCTATGGCAGGTGTGGGGAGGGGTGAAATCACTGCCATCCCTACCCCTACAACCACCACGGCCGCAAAGCTTCTCCGTGTTTGACCCGCATCGGGCCGGATCCTGTTCTCTTTCCTCCACGCTGCCGGCTCCTGGAGGGACTGGCCATGCTGTGGGATTCAACTCGGGCATCATGAATGACAGCACGTGCATTAAATACCTCTGATCTCCTCCCCCCCCCC
>NW_017729023.1:1146742-1148699 GCF_001723915.1 Gavialis gangeticus | reverse complement strand
ATCCCCCCCCCCCCCCCCCAATCCACATCACAGTTGTTGCCATGTTTGCAGGTGCTACTGCCAGCACCCAGGCAGCGCTGCTGCTAGGTCTGGTTTCTACATCCTGTGCTATACAGACGTGATGCATCAGATCAGCCTACATTTCTAGACTAGGAGCAGTATAGAGAGATGAGCAAATGGCTGTGTTTTGTTTTAAATACGTGAACGGATTTACCCAGACCTTGGTCTTTGGGCAAAACTTCCTACATTGGGGTTCCAGGCAGGAGGAAAAGTTCCCTGGGCATCCTGGATGGCTTTTTCTTCTTTCCAGAGTCTGGAGCTGACCTGGTTATTGTGCCTGTTCATCCAAAGGCACTGGAGAGGGGTGTGTGTATGTGTTGGCACCGTGGAGCTTAGAAACGTGTGTGTGCATGTGTCTATGTGTGTAGGCACCGGAGAACTTAGAAACACGTGTGCGTGTGTGTGTGTGTGTAGGCACCAAGGAGTGTAGAAACACGTGTGTGTGTGCGCGCGGGGGCATGTGTGTGCGTGTAGGCACCAAGGAGTGTAGAAATACGTGTGTGTGTGTCACACCAAGCACAGGCAGTGTTTCCCCGCTAGGAGGGAGGTAGGCAGTGACGTAGCCGGGCCCAGCGCCCCTAGGCCGGGCTGTGGGCCCAGGGCCCCGGCTCCGCGCTCACGGCCGCCTGGCTCTGCCGCAGGTGGACACTTCGGCGGCGAACGGCTCCTCGGAAGGGCTCATGTGGCTCCGGCTGGTGCAGTCGGCCCGCGACAAGGAGGAGCAGAACCTGGAAGCCTACATCAAAAATGGACAGTTGTTTTACCGCTCCCTGCGGAGGATTGCCAAAGACGAGGAGTTACTAGTGTGGTACGGGAAGGAGCTGACGGAGCTGCTGCTGCTCAGCACCGCCAGGCACAGCAAGATGAACGGTAGGCGCCGGCCGCGTCGCCTCGGACGCCGGGGTTCTTCTCTCTGGGCGGGGGAGGGGGGGGTCTCTGAAGTTATGTGCGTTTGTGATTCACTCGGGGAAGAGTTAACACAGCCGGAGAGGCGAGGCGAGGGCTCGAGTGGGCAAATTAGCTTGACTAAATATTCATTACGCAGCCCACAGCCTTCCCTATTCTGGAACATATTGGACGAACACGATTAGATTAGGGGCTACAATCTGTTAAGTTTCCACTCCAGGGGTTCCTAAACAAGAAAAGGCACAAAGCAGCCCAAACAGGGGGGTCGGAGCCGCAAACTGCAGGGCCGGGGCAAGGGGGATAGATAGATAGATAGATAGATAGATAGATAGATAGATAGATAGATAGATAGATAGATAGATAGATAGATAGATAGATAAGGAAGGGAGAAAGAGAGGAAACAAAGCAGGAAGGAAGGAATGAAGCAAGTAAGGGAGGGAAGGAGGAGAAAGAGAGGGAGCAAAGATGGAAAGAATGAAGGAAGCAAGAAAGAAAAAAGAAGAACAGGGAGGGAAGGAAAGCGTGTTTATTACTTTCAAAAGTCCTGGGAAGGTCTGGGAGGGGGGTCCTTGAGGGCCGGGCCGGGCGGGGCGGGGCGGGCGCTGGCGGTACTAACGCGGCGGCCGCGCCGTGTGCCCGTGCTGCAGGCTCGACGCCGTACAGCTGCGCGGAGTGCGGCCAGCGCTTCCAGTTCGAGTTCCCGTTCGCGGCGCACGTGCGGTTCCGCTGCGCCAAGCGCCCGGCCGGCCTCGACGGCGGCCCAGACGCTGGCCGCAAGAACAAGGAGGTGGAGGCGCCTAAGTACGGCAAGCCGCTGGGCGCGCACTACTCGGGCCCGCAGGACGGCGGCGGCGGGAAGCCCTCCACGGACTTCCACAACCTGGCGCGGGACCTGGAGAACTCCCCGGGCGGCGGCGCGGCGGCCCCGGGCAAGGCTAAGCGGAAGCTGGCGGAGGAGCGCCTGCCCTCGCCGCCCGCGGAGGAGCTGGCG
>NW_017729023.1:1141014-1141742 GCF_001723915.1 Gavialis gangeticus | reverse complement strand
GCCGCCGCAGCCGCCGCCGCAGCCGCCGCCGCCGTCGGGGGAGGGGGCGGCGGGCTGGGCAAACAGAGCCCCTTCCTCTACGCCACCGCCTTCTGGCCCAAGGGCTCGGCGGCGGCGGCCGGGCCCCTGCAGCTGCAGCTGCCGTCGGCGCTCACGCTGCTGCCGCCCTCCTTCACGTCGTTGTGCCTGCCGGCGCAGAACTGGTGCGCCAAGTGCAACGCCTCGTTCCGCATGACGTCCGACCTGGTCTACCACATGCGCTCGCACCACAAGAAGGAGTACGCTCTCGAGCCGCTCGTCAAGCGCCGCCGCGAGGAGAAGCTCAAGTGCCCCATCTGCAACGAGTCCTTCCGCGAGCGCCACCACCTCTCCCGCCACATGACCTCGCACAACTGAGCCTCCGCACGCCAGTGCACACGCGCAGCCACACACACAGGCCCACCCGCGCGCACACACCCAGGTACCCACATACTCTCCACCCCCACACGAACACCCACACTCACAATGCCCGCCTGCCGCACTCATACACCCTCCCACACACACAACACCCAGCCGCACCCCCCGCACCGACCCACACGCACGCATCCACACCCACCCAGCCATACACCCCCCCACACATGCAGATTCACCCAGCTACATACACACTACCCCAATCATCCACACACACATCCACTCACAAATACTAACCACACACCCATACACACAGACCCACCCACCTACACCCCCCC
>NW_017729023.1:1140432-1140872 GCF_001723915.1 Gavialis gangeticus | reverse complement strand
CCTCCACCCATGCAGCCACCCACACACACACATCCGCACCCACCCATCAAACCCACCCACCAACACTCACACCACCCCAATGCATCCACACACATATACTCCCACATACACCCACCCACGCACACACATTCACACCCACAAATACTCCCCAGGGACCCATACACATACCTCCCCATACCTACCTACCTACACACACCACCCCATTCATCCACATACCCACCCCATTCACACACACATCCACCCCATACACACGTCCACACCCACACATACAGACCCACCCACCCATCTACACGCACACACCACCCGCATGCGTCTACACCCACCCACTAACACACATATCCACCCACACACACCACCCCAATGCATCTACACAAACTACTCATACACACATCCGCCCACCCACACCCCCATACACAGACACCCCCACAACACACACCACT
>NW_017729023.1:1130828-1139335 GCF_001723915.1 Gavialis gangeticus | reverse complement strand
CCTCCACCCATGCAGCCACCCACACACACACATCCGCACCCACCCATCAAACCCACCCACCAACACTCACACCACCCCAATGCATCCACACACATATACTCCCACATACACCCACCCACGCACACACATTCACACCCACAAATACTCCCCAGGGACCCATACACATACCTCCCCATACCTACCTACCTACACACACCACCCCATTCATCCACATACCCACCCCATTCACACACACATCCACCCCATACACACGTCCACACCCACACATACAGACCCACCCACCCATCTACACGCACACACCACCCGCATGCGTCTACACCCACCCACTAACACACATATCCACCCACACACACCACCCCAATGCATCTACACAAACTACTCATACACACATCCGCCCACCCACACCCCCATACACAGACACCCCCACAACACACACCACCCCAATGCATCCACATACACCCACACATAACTCCCCCCCCGCCCCCCGCGCACACACGCGGTGCATCTCAGCCGGTGGCTAAGGCTGCCCCTCCTCCTCCTCCCCCCAGGCATCACTCGCTAGGCTGATTTCTTTTCCCCCTCCACCAGGAGCCTCAGTCCCCTCAAGCTGATTTTTTGGCGATGCCTCACTGCTGCTGCTGCTTGGGTGCGGCCGATGTGGGACGCCTGGGTGCGGATCCCCCGCTCTCCCCCCTCTCTCCGGCATCACTCGCTCTCAGGTGGAACTAGGACACTTTACACCCGCTCAGGGTCCAGCCCCTGAGCCTCGCCGGCGCGGTGGGCCGGCCTGCTGTCCAGGCAGCGCTTCTGCGAGTCTGGGCTCGTGCTGAGGCTTCTCAAATTGGGCACACGTTGAAGCATCCCCGCCCCACCCCCAAAAAGAAAGAAATAGAAAAACCTCTCCTCACTTTGGAAAGTTCACTCCCTTGCATACATTTCCCTGGCGAGACACCAGACTGAGAGAGGCAGGATTTATTCTCCCCTCCCCTCCTTTTCCTTTCTTTTATGTTTCGATGCACGCATTTTCACTTTCCAAAAAATGAATAAATAAATAAAAATAAAAGGAAAATAAAAAGAGAAAAAAATAAATGATTAAAAAAATACATTTTAAAAAATGTCATATATTGCAGCATATTGATGCATTTGTCATACGTTTCTACTTAAATTATTAAGCACTTATGGTTTAGATGTAATAATAATTATATGTAAGGGTAAATTTTTATTTTAGATATAAAGTAAAAAAAACTGAAGGAGGATGCAATGCTCTCTGCATTAATTGATGACAGTTTGTGTTCTTTCCAAAAAAAGCCCCAAAAACAAAGCAAAAAGCAAAAAACAAAAACAAAAACACAAAAAACAAAGGACTTGAATCCATTTGAATTTCCAAGAGGGAAGTGCATGTATCATTAAATGATTATGGACTTCAGTGCAGAATGTCACCGATTCTGTAAATATGTATTTCCTTTTAATACAAAGTGTAATTTTGTGCCAGTGAAATGAAGTCTGAATAGTTATGTGTTTCTTTCATTTCTTTTCTTTTTTCTCCCCCCTTGAAAAGATTTATTAAACTTTATAGTTTATCTGGGTATGTTGGATGCTTTGACAATAAATGACTTTATTTTCTTCAAAGCACTTGGATGTTAATCAGTCCTTTTTGGGGGTTGGACTGCGTTCTGGATTGAAACAGGCAAATGTTATTTCGAGCTGGAGGAGAAATGGATGGATGATCTCTTAGAAACAAACAAAAAAAAAGAGGCATGCGAGGTGCACTGCTCTCCCTTGGTTTCTGAAGGCAGCGTCTTTGCCCGTGCTAGGAGCAGCAGCGTTTCACCCGGGCGCGAGCATTCAGCTCCTGAAAGCAGCATCTGATTCGCATTTTGAAACATTGTACTGATGTGTTGGGTTTCGTGTTCAAAGGACAAAACGTTTAGACAAGCATGCCTGCCATTTAGCTGACCCTTCGATGTCAGCTTTCTTTTTTCGGCAGGCAGCGATGCAATTAGCATCTGCACAAATGGCTGGAGACAGATAATTTATATAACTGGGCCTATACGGGGAATGTGAGGAGAGTTGAATTGTTTCGTGGCACGCGGGGAGGACTGTCGCATTTGTGTCCCTGGAACATCAGCCGTGAGGAGCCAGGGGAGAAATCCTTTATCTGAAGGCACAACATCCATAGGTGTTGAAGCGGACGTCTGCTCCCGTGGGTGTGCCATGCCGTTTCAAAGAGGCTGCTGACACTGACCCTGGCACATACAGGCAAGGCAGGCCACCGTGCCCTTATTTAAACAGGCGCTTTCCATAGATCCTGAAAAAAAAAGAATATGAAATACAGCCCACAGACAACGCTCTGAGGCGATTTGCAATGACATCGAGTAGCTTTAAAGCCTTGTGAGCCCAGGATTCTCTCTCTCTCTCTCTCTCTCTCTCTCTCTCTCTGTGTGTGTGTGTGTGTGTGTCTGCAGGAAAAAAATCTCGGGTCGGAAGACCGGGCTAATTCAGCAAACGGATTAATCGAACTATCGAACTGATGAAATTAAGGTGAATATGATAAATACACACTAACGTGATTGTCACAGCGGCCTTCACACTTCCATGCATCCAGCCCCCCACCCCCCACTTGACTATCCATAGTGTAAATAAACAGCCGGCTGCCACTCCTAGTGAAGTCCTCATCTACAGATCTGTCTATGCACGCCCAATACGGCTACAACCTGGATACCTGACACACCGGTAACACTAGGAGCTTTTCCAGTTTGGACTAAAAAGGCAGTGCGACGTCATGCACTTGTGATGTCACGGCCTTGGATGCCGCGCCAGCCTCCACTGGACACCCATGCACGGGGTGCAGCCAGAGCCGAGCCCACCGCCGGACCTCCGCGGGGCGGCTGCCCGAGCGCCCTTCCCTTGGGGCTGGGAAGAGATCGGCTCGGGGAAACTGACACAGAAGTCGGGACTGCAGGCGAGTCCTGCCCGGCCGCTGCTGGCTCTTTCTGAGCAGGAGGCATGCTGATCAGATGGAGATTTTAACCCAGCGATAAATAAAAAGGAAGGGTTCAGAGATGCCTTTTCCCCTTTCTTTCCTCCATGGTTAGTTAATGATAAAGCCCCCCTTCCCTCTCTTCCCTTCCCTCCTTCGTTTTTCTCCTTTGTGTACTATTGTGGCTGCACTTCGGGCTCATGGCCCCTCCCCCCCACAAGTGTTCTGCTTTGTGCTCCCCCATCCGAAGTTTTCCCTCCGGACACGTCTGTTTCCCTGAGATCTCCTCCTCCTCCCTATCCCAAGCGTTTCCAAGAAGCTGATCCGCAGCTGAAAGCAAGGAGCCCTCTGGATCTGCGTGCAGCGGCTGGTCAGTCTCCTGCTGTCTAACCCGGGGGAACAAGAATCCAGCCCGCACTAGTTTTGGGGAGGGGGATAGCAGGGTTAAAACAATAACTAAGAACATCCCAACCTCCCCAAACACACACGCGCATATACACACATACACTTGCCTGTGGCTAAGGTTACAGATTCGCTTTACCAAATCTGTGCGTGTCCCGGACTGGCAAGTCTCCCGTGGAAAGACCCCGGCTTGAGTGGGACCCACGCTCCCACTGCGTGTGTGCAGCAGCTTGCACACCTTTTACACCTGTGCAAAGGGCACATAGCGTGTGCATAGCCCAGGGTTATCCCTTGGGCCGGGATCTCGCTTCTAAGCTGCAGAGCTCGCCGCTGGAAGGACACGTTTCCAGCCCGTTATTCCCAGCTCAGCCTGATCCCTGCCAGGCAGATCTTCCTCTCTCGAGATTACAAAGCAAGGACTCCACCCCGCAGACCCCGCGAGCTGGAGACCTGTGTTGCTCGCGCCAGTACAGGTTTGCATAGCTGGACCTGACATCCCACCTTCTTCCCAAGAGCTGGACGCGGAGAGAAGTATGGAGCTCCCTCTTCCGCCCAGCAGCAGTATCCTGAGGCCAAGCCTCTTCCCCAAGCAAACGTAGGAGCTGAGTCCAAACGCCTCTTCTCCCCACTGCGGGGAAGTTTCTGGGTGAAATCCTGCCCCGCTGCAGTCAGCTACACTTCTGCTGCAGTGAGCGGTGTCAGGAGGATCTCACCCATCACAGTTCCATTTCTTCCCAGATCTAAGAAACAGCTTCTCTCTGCCGGAATAATAACTCTTCCTTTACAGATACTTTCTCTCGCCACACACACACACACACACACACACACACACACACACACACACACACACACACACACACACACACACACACCCTTTTCCCAAGCCTGATTGTTCCCAGAGATAGATCTAGCCCCAGCCCCTCCATTACCTGTTGCAAGTCCCTTCCCTTCCCCACTCCCAGCACTGCGTAAGCTCCTCTCTCCGCAAACCCGACAGCTTTTCTCCATCCCAGCCGGGTGCATGGTGCAGAAATACATTCCCACCTGTGCAGCTGATTTTTCCCCCGTCTCCTTCTTCTCCCCATCCCTGGAGCATCTGCGCTTTGGGGTATTTTGTTGAAACCGAGTGAAAACTATTTATTGGGGTGTACTCTCTAGCCCTTCCCTCCACAGAACAGTTTTCATGATTAGAAAAGAAACACTGAAGGGGCTGCTGTAAAAGAAATTACTCGGATCTAAACAGCAGCTCGCAAAAAAAAGGAAAAGATCTAACGCGAACATCCCGAGTCCTCCCCAAACTCAATTGCAATTAACAACGATTTTTCTCGTCCCTCTCAGATTAAGCCCATTTCCTTGTGGTCCAGCCCTGTACACACCCGTACCCCAAGCGACATAGACAATCTCGCCTTTCCTAATCCAAACACATCCAAGCAATGAGCCAGCTCAGTCCGCTGGAAAGAAGCAGAAATCAAAATGAGAAACTGGGAACTCGCCTCTGGAGGAGCTGGCTTGGAAAAGTCTTGACATTTTCCTGGAAAAAAGGAGTGGGGGGAGGCGGGGGGCAGGGGGTGGTGGTATGACCAGTAAATTACAGCCCAGGTATCATCCCTTTTTTGGTGCTTCCCCTTACATTTACTTTTGCTTAAAGAGGAGAGCTGGGACACTGAATCTCCTTCCTTTTATGGTCGTTTCCTTACGGATCATCCTTTCCCCATCCCAGGTCCCACGGGGCTGTTTTAACTCTGCCTTCTCTGTTAAGCACATGAACTCAAATGTGAAGGACCAACGAGTTATAATAGAATCACAAAAAATTAGGGTTGGAAGGGACCTCAAGAGGTCATCTAGTTCAACCCCCTGCTCAAAGCTGGAGCATCCCCAATTAGATCATCCCAGCTAAGACCCTGTCTTCTCGTGTCTTAAAAGCCTGCAAGGATGGAGATTCCACAACCTCTCCGGGCAACCTGTTCGAGTGTTTTATTACCCTCCCAGGGAGAAAGTTTTTCCTAATATGTAACCTAAACTTCCCTTGCTGCATCTTGAGATCATTGCTCCTTGTTCCGTTTTCTGCCACCACTAAGAACAGTCCAGCCCCATCCTCTTTGGAACCACCCTTCAGGTAGTTGAAGGCTGCTGTTAACTGCCCCCCGTCTTCTCTTCTCCAGCTAAAATAAGCCCAGTTCTCTCAGACTGTCCTCAGAAGTCATGTGCCACAGTCCCCTAACCATTTCCAGTGCCCTCTGTTGGACTCTTTTCCATTTGTCCACATCCTTACTGTAGTGGGGGGCCCCAAACTGGACACAGGACTCCAGATGTGACCTCACTAGTTCCCCAAAGACGGAAAGAATCACCTCCCTCCATCTGCTCCTACTAATGCAGCCCAGGATGCGGTTATCCTTTTTCACACTGTTGGCTCTCTGTAACCCCCAGGTCCTTTTCTGCTGATCAGCCGGTGGGTCGGTCCCAGCCTGTACTGGTGCATGGGATTGTTCTATTCTAAGTGCTGGACTTTGCACTTGAGCTTGATGAACCTCAGATTTCTTTTGGTCCCATAAAGTTCTCAAAAGGCACTGTCTTCCCAGTGCAGGTGAGCCCCAACGAAGCCCAGTCTCCAACTCGTGGGGCACCCAGTGCGTGTGTGTGTGTATTGCGGAGCTTAGGGGAGGGGGAGGGGGGAGAGAGAACTGAAGCAAACTTCTCCTTTTTGTTGCTGGAAATCAGACCCGGCACGGAGAGCAGGAAAGGACTGAGAACACGGGTTTCACGTCAAGAGTCGGCGTGTGGGCATACACCTGAATGGCTCGGGAATGAAGGCATAGAGGAGGGCAAGGGGCAAAGGCTGAAGCCAGTGTCACATGCCAGCCTCTGCCCAGGGGTTCTGAGCTGGTTTGCTGTGCTTGGACCCTCTCGCTGCCCTGCGCCCAAAGGGAAATGGCCATAAACTTCTTTGTCATAGTAATGACGGTTCATCTCTTTAGAAGATGGGCACTGAGGGCTGAAATAAGTTCCCAAAGACCATCTGTACATTTAGGCAGTCTGAGAGCGAGTAAGAAGCTAAAGGGAAAGCTACAGCGAAGCTTGGGGGCGACGGGCGGAAAACTGCGGGGAAGGAAGGTTTCAGGCAAGGCTCTCAGCTCACCTCCACCCCTCCGCTTCTTGTTACTGACACGCGCTGCCTAAAACGCTAAACCAAGACAAAAAAAGATGATTTAATCAGGGCAGGCCATCTACCTGGTCCCACCCTTATGGGAAGCATGCGGATGCTTGTTCATAGCCAGGACCACAGAAGGTGCGACTGACTCTTGGTAGCCCTTTGAGATGTATGTGGCTCCTCAGTCTGGCCCAGGCATGGAGATTCAGTGTAGGCGCTAACAACTCCCAGCATTGAAAATCAAGCGTAATCCCCCATGACACAGGCGTCGTTTTGTATTTATTTAGGAACAATACTACGCCTCAGGTGCCTTTTCTTTCACACACACACACACACACACACACACACACACACACACACACACACACACACACTTGCCCAAAGGGGCAGCCTCGCTACAGCCTCTCCGCCCTGCCCTCGGGAAGTCTCCTCCTTGGGCAGTGCCGCAGGCTGCCCCCGCCCCATGGGGTTCTGGTGCTCCAGTCCAGCCACCGCAGTGCATTGCCACAGGCACCTGCGGGCCGATCCCAACCCTATTCCTAGAAAAAGGAGACCTAATTATTGGGGTTTCCCCCACACACTTTTTCTCGGTCTCTATTTCTAGCCGGTTTGCTCGTGACCCGAAGTGCCCCATGCTCCGCCGGCAGAGCTCCATGCCAGGAGCAGGCGGCAATGGCTTTCCAAGGGGCCACCATTATAAAGCGCGCAAGAGGAGTCTGCCCCCGGCCCTGCCAGCCCGTTTTCCTTGTACCCTGCTGCTCGTCCCGCTCCCAGGCAGCCTCAAGGGGCTGCAGATGAGCCGAGTGGGGCTGCCCCGCGGGCGTGGAAGTTAAAAGGGTGAAATCCCCGCGGAGCTGAATGGCAGCGCGATGCCCCCGGCCCGGGCTGGCCCCGCCGCCCCGCCTGGGCAGCACTGCCACCGCCTGTCGTGTGGCCGAGACAGGGTAGCGAGCCGGGGCAGCCCTCCCCGCAGTACATAACGACCGGGCACCTAGACATCCTCATTAAAAAGCCCGATCTGAGCGGCGACACCCCCGTGACTAGCAATACAAAGGTGCTGGAGCTGGAGATCTCCTATGCAGTCCCGTTTCTTCCGAGGGAGTGCTGGTGACACCCCAGGCCTGAGCATCCTGATGAGTTCAGGGGCTTGGGATGGGAAGGAGCAGGAGAGGACTCCGGCAGGGCAGTGAAGCACTGGAACAGGCTACCCAGGGAGGTGGTGGAGGATCCATCCTCGGAGGGTTTGAAGACACTGGGACACACAAGGATGATCTAACTGGGGGTGGTCCTGCTTTGAGCAGGGGGTGGGATGAGATGCCCTCCTGAGGTCCCATCAGTCCTCATTTTCTATGATTCTCTGATTGTAAGAAAGTGACCAGCCGAGTTGCTGTGCACTGTACCAGGAGTTCTCAACCTTTTTTTGGACCAGGACACATTTGTAAACATCCATGGCCAGTCCCAACCCAGTGCCCCTCACTCCTGACCCACTGCCCCCAGTCCCCAGTGTGTGGAGCAGGGGGTGGGGCATGGAGGGCCCCAAGCAGCCCCTCACAGGCTGGCATTCTGCCCGCCTGCAAGGGGGAAGCCACTGTTTCTCACTTTTTTCTCTTTTAAAGGAAAATCCATTTTTAAAGTTTGTTTGTGACCCTTTCAGAGTTTCTTGCCACCCACAGGTTGAGAAATATTGTTGTATAGTCATAGAAACTCTATCATGTTCAGTAACTTTCTCATATTGCTCCCACCAGCCTTGCCTATGCTTACTCCCTTTCCATTGCCCTCTACCAAAGCCCTCCCCTCCTAGACCCTAGCCCACTGGGAAAATTGTTCTACCTTGTACACACACTCCTTCCAACCCAGATTAGTGACTCTGCTGGGTGGTTTGTGGGTTGGAGGGGTAGTTGTGGGCTCTGAAGGTCCACAGAAATGAATCGTCATAACCATGTCCCTGGATATGCTGTGCCCCTACCCCCCCCCCCC
>NW_017729023.1:1126733-1130601 GCF_001723915.1 Gavialis gangeticus | reverse complement strand
CCCCCCCCCCCCCAACGAGTTTGGCACAGGGTCTGCTGGGTCCCACCCACAACCTTTCCCCAGAGCCATACCAGGAGACTGCAGTGCTGCCTGCTGAGTCTGGAGGGGCTGCAGGCTCTGCCCTCTCTCAGAGCCCTAAGCCTTGTTTTAAGCCCAGGGACTCCGGTGTTTGAATCAACCTCCAGGAAGGGCCAAAAGGCAAAGCATCCCACCCCCTTACAGTCTCCTGCAGCAGGCCTGGTCAGTTTGGGTGCCTCTGCCCCTGTGCTGGGGGCTGGGTCAGCTCCAGCAGGACTTCAGTGTGGATTTCATCCCTCAACGTGATTACTGGGATTGTTTTAGCAGGGAATCACAGGTAAGATCTTGCTCTATCCATGGGGGATGGATCAGGAATTGACCCATTCTCAGTAGTGGTTGGAGCCTGGATTACTCCAGGCAGGATCTGATTTAGGTCATCTCAGCATAAAGAAAGTGTCATCCCTTTCCCTCTGGATTCCTTGTTCATATGTGGGAAGCCCTTCTCCCTCTCCCCAGTGCACCTAAAGAGAAACCCAGAACATGTTTGGCTTTAAGCAGAAAGCGGAGGAGATCAGGAAAGAGCCAAAAATAGCCAAACAGCGACACCCAGCACAGGAAAATGTGTAAATCACCCAGATGGGAAAAGCCTCCTGGCTGTGGAAAGCTGCCAGCGCAGCCAAGCTGGAAAGGAGAGTCAGACCTTACCAAGCATGGCCAGTGAGCATGGGCTTGTAGCCCTGTCTGCAAAGGGAGAGATTTAAACACATCAGAATCAGTCATCTGCAGACACATGGGTACTCAGGCCAAGCCTTTCCCCTTAAGCAAAATCAAGCATTGTACCAGCTGTTTTCCCCCTGTTACCAAAGCTTTGCAGCACTGTCAGGCAGCATGGGGCATAGGGAATGGGTCAGCCTTCCCAAAGCCCTGGGGATCTCAGGGCACCAGGCTTGATCAGACTTCATGTTAGGCACAGGGAGATTCAGTGTCTGCTTCCAAGATTAGTGAGAACCAAAGCAGTCCCTGGGTGCAAGGAACTCACCTATTGGTCCACTTCAATGTTGCAGGCCTCTGAGGAAGCTGTTATTCTGTTCTTGTTCGGAGGATTTACTGTAGTTCAAAGTCTGTCTGTCTGTCTGTCTGGAGAAACAACTCAATGTGAAACCTCACCTAGTTAGGACTCTGACCTCTCTTTTCTGCCACTAATTCGCTCTGTAACTTCTGACCATGTCACTTAAGTCACAATTTCCCCATGTGCCACAGGGGAACAGGACTGAGGCCTCATTTATTCATTCTCTAAGCTACTGATCTGGAGATCCTGGCTTTGCCTTTCCTGGTCCTGACCATGGACAGTTCTATAATTTTGAAAAGGAGGATGCATCATCACATATAAACCAACACACATTTTCCTAGAGTTAAAAAGAAACTAGAAGCTTTACTAATATATTAGGGGCTCAGGGCTGTATTATTCCATTTAAGATTAAGGCAAAAACAAATATAACTTTATTGGAATGAGTTAAAAAAATCTGCAGGGCAGTAAAATAGGAGTTTCCCTAATAGGAGCAGCTAACAGACAGCAGAATTGTAAAACAAAGGATAGCTTGATTGGTGGAGCAGCGAGAGTTTATAAAAAAGAAAAGGTCCTTAACATCTGTGGAATGATGAGTTTAGAAGGATTAGGTAGATTATAATGAGCCATGAAATTAATTGACTCCCCCAGCACTGCCTAACTAGAAATGCTGCTGCCACTGCCAGGCAGTTGGTTTTAATTTTTGGGCGGAGCAGAAATGAAAGTCGGGAGCAAGTGTTCACCCGTCCCCACCCTCCACCCCCTTCTGATCCATCCCTTGTCCTGACCTCTGTCCACCTGACATTCGGGATTTGATTTTCAGAGTTTCATTCTGCTTCTCTTTTGTACTATGTATTACAGTGTGTAGGTTTTACCTTTTGCCAGATATAGTTTGGCTGTACTTCTCTGCCTATGCTTTTTTGGTGCTGCTTTGGGAGACAGGTTGTGCCTCTGCTTCTGCATATTACTAGATATGGATATTTTTTCCATTGTGTATGTATTCCCATTGTGCAAATAGCAAAGATGTCTGGTAGAATGGTTGCATAATTGGTTTCAATACATAACACAACAGGTTGTAACTTGTTATTTTTTGCTTATATTGTAGCGAACATCTGTTATGTGCATAAATGGTTTTAGTGCATAGCATCTTTTGGCTCTACTGTATACTTTGTAAACTAATTGTGCTCTCTTTAACTAGTTATTTCTTAAACTGAATAAGAGCTGAAATACTTGGTAGTGTCAACTTCAAGGCTGCTATTAGAGTCAGAAGTTCTCTAACAAGTAAGGTAAGGAACTTTAATGAGGTGCAGTTTGCTTAGCAGGTTGTTCTTGTAGGGGATAGGCCTTCTTTATACTGATTTCTCTTAAGTGCATGGTCATTTTACAGCCTGAAGGGAGTACATTACATTGGGTGTTTGACTTGAAAATAGCCTGATATTTAGAGGGGTTGAGCACCCAGCTGAAAATGTTGGGAACTGCAGGGCTTAAGGTGACTCAGTGTGATACAAAACAGAGAGTGACCAAAAATAAATGGAAACTATGAGAATTTTGGCCATAATCTTTCTTCTTAAAAATGGTCAACATGAGGGAATAAAAATCCTAAATTAAGCTTCTCCAAATCATGATATTGATATTAAAATCATAATTTTAAAATATAACAAGGCTTGGTGTTTGAAACTTTCTGGTAGTTGAAACTTTTGGATTACATTTTTCAGCTTTTGTTTTTGCAATTTTTGGAGCTATATACTTACTTTCCTTTTAATGAAAAAGTGAAATTTTCTCCCCCTGCAGAACTCAGGGATTTAGGAAAACACCAAATACCTTGAGATGTAAAATAAAATTGCAACTGATAATCCCCCAAAATATTCCACTATAAAAATCATGCATGAGTCCACCTGCTTTGATTCTACCTATACAAGTTAATTGCAGAACTGGTCTCTATTGCCACAGGGCTGTTCTACCAATTAATAAATGAGTGTGTGTACTGCTCTTTGACTATGTAAAACTCTGCACTAAGTAGACTCATAAAATAATGTGTCATAAAATAGACATAATCATTCAATCATCATCAGGGAATAATGTTTTATATTGTCAGGCAAACTATGTAAAAATGCCTATATAAAATAAAGAAATCTAGAAGGGCATTTTCAAATTTCCTGTAGCTTCTACACTATCTAAAGAAGTTTCTTAGGGAAAGGAGACCAATCAACAAACAATTCAATTTGAAAAGAAAAACACCTAGTGCCACCTAGTGGAGAACAGCCAGCATCTTGTTATAAGCTCCGTTGCAATAACAACAAATACTTGTAACTCACATTTAATACCAAAATTTGAAAATAAAAATAAAATGCTTATAAATGTCAGAACACCATTTTATTTACCAAATCAAAAGTGCAGTTTGTTGCCATGTACTATGCCACTTTAGACAGAGTGTTTCAGACTTAAGATACAAAATAAAATTAGACCTTCAAAACACTGAATAGGAAAACTTGGAAAAAATCCCTGGGTGCTGGTGATTCATTTGGTAGTGCATTCAACATGGGACCTGCAAAGACTTACACATGAGATTAATTTTATGTACTTTGAGAAGTCCCATTAAAGTAAATCCCTAAAAAGGAAAAGGTCCAGCAACATAAGCTGCAGTGAGTTTTTGAGACCATTGATGTTCTTGAACATTTCTAACTAATGGGAAATCATACAAGCAATCTAATTCTGGCTACTGGGTATGGTTTGGTTCAACCATGATCATAGTATGGGAAACAAGCAAGAGGAACTTACCCTCCT
>NW_017729023.1:1120615-1124223 GCF_001723915.1 Gavialis gangeticus | reverse complement strand
CAGGTCCCTTCCGACCCTAGAAACTATGAAACTATGACATTGGTACTGTGCCATGTTTTAGTACTTGCTATGCATAAGTACTAAAACATGGTTCAGTAACCACTCATACTGCAGCGTACAGTTGGTGCACACTTAGATTCACTGGCTACATTGCCATAGTGGCATGCTGTAGCCAGGGAGTACACTGCTACCGCACTGTAGCTGGCAATCATGTGTGGACCCACATGATCGCTACGTTGCTGTAGCATACCATATGGTGTCATAGTGTGGCACTACATCACCGTAAGGGGACGTGTACAGGCACCCACTATGTATACAATTTTGTCAGCAGCAGTGGCCACAGTATTGTATCTGACAGGCCAGAGAGAAATACTCAATCTTCCTTGGCAATTGCTTGGATTGAATTTACCTTGATAGGGTTTGGAAGTGTGATTACTGGAGAGCACATTTAAGTGCTCTCCAGTATGTATGCATCCATTGTATAAGCATACATTTGATCCTCTTTATTATTCAGAAGTATTTTTAGAGTCCTTATTATTAAGGCAAGGATACATGGAATATATATCTACTTCATTCTTCTACATGCAGATAGTTGAGTTCTGGTCGTAGACATCAAGGGACCCCGGCTGTTCCGTATTCCTTTGAAATTACTTGCAGAGGTCATATTTAATCTTTGCAATTTGCCTACAGGTTCAGTTCAGCATGTGATAAATTAATCCTTAAGATCTGTCATGATTAAAATACCATCACAAAGGACAAAAAAAAATATTTTAGCATGTATTCCTGGAGAGCACATACATTTATGTAGCTTTTCTACAGAAGTTCAGTAGTTTAAGTACATCACTATGCTAAGGCAACCTAACATGCAGATAAGGGTGCTAGATTCTTTTTCCGGTATCTGGTGGTGGCAGTATCTGGCATCAGCATCATAAGTATTCATTAGCCAATTATACATCCTCATCATACCATTCAGACGAGCGTCATGTAAATATATACATGATTGGCAGTAGTGTGTTAGGATGTTTGGATGAATTGCTGAATAGGAATTTCTCTTGAACTGATAGAAGCGTTTAGTCATGGGCTAAGATTGTTGCTTGTTCAAGCTCTCTCAGTTGCTGATTTTGATCTTTGTCTAGGATGTCACAGTGGGTCTGACTTAAGGCTACAGTGTAAGTGTCAGTCTTTTGAGGGGTGTTCAGTGAAGTGAAAGGGCTGTGTGGTTTATGATCAGGTCAGCTTATTTTTTAATTTCCTCAGTGTTTGCAGTGACAGCAATACATTTTAACTTAACAATGTTTTTATGTGCAGCTCTACAATAACAGCAACAATAGGGTTGGAAATACGCATATTTTTGCAATGCTGACTGCTGCTTTAAGTTATCCTAAAGAACAAAGTCCAGGATTCATGGCTTCTTGTTGCAGAGGACTTTTTTTTAAACCACTGAGCTTCTTTAACAACGTATAATTTGAGCAGTGGTTATAAAAGCATGACATTTAGAACTTCCTTGGATGATTAATTGTTAGAAATGTAACAATAAGTGGTGGCTAGCTTTTTAACCTTCATGCAAAGTATGAAGGGCAGTCAACAAAATATTTACTCTGCAGTGAACAAATGTACGTGCCACTTAAATACACATGCATTATATGCCATATACAGATAATGAGATTTACTACCACAGTCTTGTTTATGATCTGAATTTTGGCTGCAAATGCACAGTAGAGACTTCTTGTGGAGGGGAACTTCACTGATGTAAATCCAACAGAAATATCTCCTGTATCAGCCACGTTCATGAGGGCCATCTGGGGGACCTAGGGTGACACTCCACTGGCTTAAATTCCATAGTCTTATGGAAGTGCAATAACCTAGAGCTTCCCCAAGGCTGCCCTAATTCCATTATTAGGGCAGCACAGAAAAACTGTCTCCCTGAGGATACTTTTCTCCCTTTAGAGAAAGCCATGTCTTGTCATTGGGGTCTCAGATGCTACCCCAATACAAATCATTAATTAATAATCAGTAACAGCATGGAATAGTGATTAAATGAAGTAGAGATTTGAGCACTTTTTCAGTAGTAGTTTGAAGGGAAGTCCAAATATCTCCCCTTTCAGTATGGGTTGGTAGTATGCACGAGCAAAACTCATATTTTCACAAATAACAGCAGTGAAACAGCCAGCAGGAACAATCAAGCAGTTTAGCAAATCTACACTTTCAAGTGCAAACCAGATGATTGCCTTAAGGCCCAATCCTGCTAACACTGAAGTCAATAGGAACTTTGCCTCTGGCTTCAAAGGGAACAGGTTCACACATTCATTAGTAAGCTCCCTTTGAATAAAGACAGCCTACCTTCCTGGCTCCATAAGGACTGTACAACAGATATAGTACACCTAAACAGCTTTGCTGACAGGGCTTTATGGGGTGCTTATTTCTAACTTGTATTCTCATTTATACATACATATTCATGTCCTCTCTTGTTTTATGCCAGTAACTAGTAGATGCTGGATATACTAGAGGCAAGATTTGTCCATTAAAAGCCATGTACATGTTTTCTAAAAATCTGTTGCTTGGATTTTATTTAGTCTCCACGAGGATTAGCAGTTTGTTTGCATGTTGGAGGTAAAACACAATCAGTGTTCCTCTTCCATCACTACAGTAAAAGGTCTGTCACCACTTCCATAACAAACCATCATCTTTATAGTATTTTATCCAGGATGTAAAAATTTACTCTGTGATTGAACTTACAGTTCAGATCAATTGTCTATACTTTGGACAATGCTTTTTAAAAAAAAATAATCAAAGCTATTAATATTTTAAAATCAGCCATTCTGCTTCACAGTAACTTTGTTCATAATACATACCTTTATTACCATTGTAATAGCCAAGACTGATATGCTATGGCAGTGATCATTATCATATTAAAGCAGCATAAGGTGGTCATTCCTCATTTAAAATGAATTTGCATGCTAATGATTTCCACAGGAAAATCTAACAGATTCAAAAGATTTGATACAGACTATGGATTAAACATCAAACATTGAAAAAAGAAAAAATTCTCAATTTAAGTGTTTGGGATTGGCCCTTGACTCACTGATTGTGCAGAGTTCATTAGAGGTGGTTCTTCTATTATTATTTTGCACCACTGTAGTGTTGCTTTCCTCCTCTCTGTCCATCAGTCCTCTGGATATTCTGTCTGTTGCTCAGCACATCAGGATGGTACTGCTTAACTGATTTAGAGTCTGTGGGGGAACTCTATCCCCATTATGGAATGAAAACATATTTCAAAACCTCAGAAGTTGTTGCAAAGTGGAGTTGTTGTTCCTTTACCAGCTTCTCTCAGGATCTAATTCAGGGTTTTCTTACTACCTGAGACTGGTGGCACAGCAGGAGAGGAGAGACTGGGATGTTATTCTTGCAGGGTTGCTTTTGAAGAACTAAGGGGATGTATAAAGCTAATTTGCATATATTCCTTTGCACAAAATTTCATACCACTTGCCATTAGAATGTCTTCTTGCTCTCCACTGCACACAAAACACAACCATCCTAATAGTAGACAGCTAAGAAATAAGGGGGCCGCCATGCCCACAGGTGGACTTTTTTTTTTTTTTTTTTTTTTT
>NW_017729023.1:1099780-1120556 GCF_001723915.1 Gavialis gangeticus | reverse complement strand
GGGGGGCTTTTTTTTTTTTTTTTTTTTTTTTTTACACAACTGTCCCCTCAAAATAAGAAAGTTTCTTTTTTTCCCCCCTGAAGGTTTTTGAAACTGACCATTTTAATTACATTTAAAAAGATTAAAACAAACCTACGATGATATTTTTCTGTTTTGATATAAAAAAATTTACTTTCTTGAAAATAGTGAGAGTTTTCAAACCTGAATGTGATTAATCAATTCATATTTGTAATAGATTTAAAACCTGAAAACTAACATATGGAGTAGACAGAGTTTCCACCATAAAGTGGAATACTTTTCTCAAATAATTGTAAACATTACATTTCAATTTTCTAACAAAGATTAAATTCAATTGGAAAGAAAAAGAAAAAGATTCTGACCAGCTTTGTTTACAAAAGGTTGAGACAATATTAGTGTATACTGGGCAAAATCTTAGCTTGGCTAAGAAGATTCTTAACTTTGCTCTTTTGTTATCCCCATATGACAGAAATTCACAACAGAAAAAAAAAGTGACCTCCTGATTTAATATTATCTGATCTAAAACCAAATGCTAGGAGTGCAAAAAATACAAACAAGAAAATTAAAGCTACAGCTCAAATTTGCCCCTTCCCCCTATCCCAGTGTTCCAAGTTTTTTTCAGTCAGTCTGATTCTTCTCTTACGTTGTGTTGCACTGGTGTAAAACCAGTTGGTTTCAACTGAGTTACTTCTGATTTACACCAAGTTGAGATAATTATCAGACCTACTGTTTCCAGCTATGAAGGGCTTGATGTAGAAGGAAACAGCTGCTAGTCTGTGGAAGCTCTACAAGGATAGTTGCTGGCTGCATAACAGCTGGTTGTGTTCTCTGTTGTTTTCTTCTGCAGAGCACAGTCTCTTCCTCTCCACCTGTTTGGAATGTAGTGAACTAACATGTAGCAAAGAGGATTTCAGGAATATGGAGCATGTTCACGACTTCCCCCTCCCCTGCCAAATTCCTTGACCATCAGGTTATGCTGCTTCCTGGCTGACTGGACACTGATCAGGCAAGAAAGAACTTTGCATTGGTCAGCATTAAAAGACTGTAGCTGGACATTCTCTGGTTGACCAGTGCAAAAGAACATAATACTTAATTTAGTCAATATATAGCCCTAGGTGTCATTGGTCTGAGTAACCATACACTGGTGAAATATTTAATATAGTTAAATATCAGTAGTCCTTGACCAAATTTCCAATGGCATTATAACTACAATCTGTCCAGTGGTAGGAATGCTAATGTGTAGTGTAACAGGGGGCCTTCCTGGGGCAGGTCTGCCATTGGCCTGCCCACCTGTTTCTGGGCCATCTGCTCACCTCACTCTTTTGCCACACCTTGTTGTTTCTTAATTGCTTCCAATTAGGTGGGAGGCTGGCTGTTCTTGCCCCAATACCAGGGGGTACTATCTGCGGCTCTGTGTCTCCCACAGCCCAAGCCTCACAGATGGCATCCAGGTGACAATACCCCCGACCTACAGCCGGGCCAAGCTTAGCCCTTGTTGTCAGGCCTCAGACAGACATGCATTCATACCACCTTTCTCTCACGAGGGCCTCTCACACTCCACCCCCCTCTCACAGGGTCTCTTTCATACATCAACAACTTATACAGCCTTGCTCTCTCGGAGCAGGACCCTTTGGCCAGAGGCTTTATCTAGTGCACACCTTGGGTGGCAGATGTACTGTCTTTTGGGCCTCTCCCACAACCCTCACTGAGGTAGTGGCCAGCCAATTACTCAACCAGAGCCAGGCTTGCCCTGGCCCCTCCTAGGGCAACTCTACACCAACTCTCACACATACTGGGCTCCCAGCCCTCTAGTTTCCCCCTCACAGGGGCTCCACATCTTTACTCCTTCACTTGGGCCTACCCTTACTGGGTTTCCACATCTTCTACCCCCTCACTGGGGCTACAGGGCTTCCCTCCCGAGTGGGGGCTCAGGTAGCCATGTCTGGTCCCAACTGCTACCCACAGCGATGTGGGAGCTAGGGGTTATTGAGGCACCCCAACCCACCTTCCGCTGGGGTGGTAACTGATCTGGTATTATCCTGGAGGCTCCCACTGGCAGCCCCACCAGGCCACCCACTCCCAGGAGGGTGCAGTTTTAAGTTATGCCCAGGACCAAGAGTCTCCTGCTCCTATCTGTAGGTGTTCTCATACAGCAGCTCAGCCAGGTGATATTTCCTTCCTGGCTGCCAGCACCAAATTATTCTGTCTAAATAGGCAGTCATGGTTCCAAAATGGCCACAGCAATCAAGCACCTGCCGGCTGCTTGACTTGGCCCTTAAAGTGGCAGGGACCAATAGTGCCCTGCCACATATAGCATTCTAAATTATTTCACTTGAGGACTTCAGTGTCCAAACAACTATGGTACCATTTACTTACTGCCCTTTGTGGCAAAGTGGGGCTCCCCACCTAGCCACAGTGCTAGGTTCCCCACTTGCCTTTGGGCATGCCTCCCACGTGTCTTGTCTGCCACGTCTTGTTCTTATTAAATTAGGATGTTAATTAAGTGGGAGGCTGCCCATTTTTTTGCCCCATTGCCAGGAGGCATTATCTGCAGCTCCGAACCTTCCCTACACTGCAGCCCATGCATCACAAATGGCATCCAGCTGTTAGTCACACCAGCTCCACACTGGGCTCCAGAATCCTCCTATCAGGACCCCCCTTTGACCCCTCTGCTCAGGTGGCCCACTCCGCCATCATTTGGGCTACCGAGCTCCCTGTAGCTATCTCCCCTCTCGGGCATGGTCCTCCCGGGACCTTTTGCCACACAGGCCCTGGCCTCACCTCCAAGGCCAGGTGGGAGCCCAGGCCCTCAGCTCTGAGCGTCCCTTGTGGTGGGCCCCTGGCCCTTTTGACCTTCTTGGTCCTGGCCCCAGCATCAATCAGTCGAGGGGGTACTCTATCTCCGGCCTCTCTCACTAGACCCACTTCCTCTCTCATCCTTCCTGGATGTGGGAGCTGGGGTACCTCACACCATGACTGGTGCTCCAGGGTCTCACAGGGGACTCTCCCTCCCCCCCCAGAGCAGCAAGTTGTGGTGCTCCTTAAGATCTTACTTTTAACCCACACTCGGCCTCCCAGCAGTGAAGGACTTACCAGGATCAGGACTTGCCCCTCTCTCTCTTGGACTGAGCCCCCTTTATAGTTTCATAGTTATTAGGATCTGGAAGGGACCTTCCAGATCATCGGGTCCAGCCCCCCTGCATTGGGCACAAAAGACTACTGAGATTGGATGACCCCAGCAAGATGGGCATCAAGACATCAGTGTCCCTGAGATGGCAAATGGTGGCAAGAGTGCTTTAAATAAACTTGTTCAATGAGCTTTAATTAAAGCACCCCTTCTGCCATTTTTCAGCATGGGGATACTGATACATGCGATGCTTTTGGCGCTTTAACTAGAGCAGCTCTCAGAGGATTAATGGTTGTTTGTGAATGCAAGGGATTCAGTGGCCCAAGAGGTCCCCTTAAATCCTGTATGCTTAAACCAAACCTTCACTCCTGCTTAAAGAATATCACTGATTTAATACTTAGTCATGTTATCTTATGACAAATTTCTTGTCTTGTAGAATGAAGTTTAAAAGGGGCTGTAGCAAGGTGTTATTTACTTGGCCTCTGGCCCAAACTTCAGCCTCAGGCATCTGAAGACCTACTTGGGCCTATTTCCTTCACTCAGGGCTCCACACCACCCCTTCCACTCAGGGCTACTCACCTCTTCCCCCTTCACTTGGGGCTCCACACCACCCCCTTCACTTGGGGCCTCCCCAGCAGGCTCAGGTGGCCACCACCATGCCTAGCCCCAGCTTTCCCTCTCAGGGTCTTGCACCCCCACAGGGCTCAGGTAGCTGCAGCCATGCCTGGCCCCAACTGCCTCCAGTTTCATGCAACCCACCCAAAGGGGAGGGCTAGAGTTAAGGCACCCCTACCCACCTTTCACCAGGATGATAAGGTAGCCTGGCATTTCCTGGAGGCTCCCACGCTACTGAGAGCCCCACCAGGCCACCCACTCCCTGCAGGGTGCAGTTTTAGATCATGCCCACAGCCAGGAACCTCAAATCCATCCCCTACAGCCCCTGTCCTGCCCTTACCTCCAGGATGTTCCAATAGCCAGGCAATGCTACTGCCTGCCCAGCAAGTAGGGGCCTGAGCTCTTTATATAGGCAACCAGAGATCTAAAATAGCTGCCTTAATCAAGCACCTGCTGGCTGCTTAGCTTTGGTTTTAAAGTGACAGGCACCAACAGTGCCCTGCCACACCCTTTTATGAAGGAAGCTCCATTTTCCTTTAGAGGACAAATATGGATGACTCTCACTGTAGTATGTGACTCTACTGTGGCCTTGTTCAGTATGCAAAAGTAAAACAAAAAACAGCTGCTGAACAGGAAACAATTGAAATCAGTGGAGCACGCTGTGAACAAATAGTGTTCAGTCATTTCCATATAATCCTGACATTCCCCAGACAACATCTACTTCTTTATGGCTGAATATCATGTACTGTGTATTTTGTCCATGGACGTGCATATAGTTTATTTTAAGCATGCAATTCATGCAGTGATTTTGCACATGTATCTGAAAGAAAATTATGGTTTATTTATATTGAAGTCTCACCCAGAAACCCCAAGTGAAATGAGGGCCTCATTTGGTTTGAGTAAAAGGCAGTCTTTGCCTTGTGATTTAAATGGAAAACAAGGACACTGGGTGGGAGAAAGCAAGCATAATTATCTCCGTTTGATGGATTAGGGAAAGCAAGGCACAGAAGGATTAAGAAACTTCCCCAGAGACAGGGTCACATAAGGAGGTTGTGGTGCAGCTGAGTATTAAACCCAGGTCCTCAGGCTGGTGTCTCACCACAACAATATCTTTCTTCTGATCTGAATAGCTTAACACAGCTCTGTTTTTATTAGCGGATCAGATAGGTTTATTATGACCACCTTTTTGCTTGTTTCCTGGTTTTTCCAAAAAAAAAAAAAAAGGTTGGAAGAAAAACAATAACAAAAATACGTTAATATCACTAAAATACTCCATTTAATTTTTTCTTTTCTGTATCAGCTTGTGTGCCAATTAACTGGGATGTTACAAAATATTATGGTTTATTATGCTGTAGACATAGAGTAGATCCTAAAGACATATGCTGTTCCATTTCAAAGGGTAGAGGCTGGGGGAAGGAAGCCTTCTGCTTTTATTTGCTTTAAGAAATATATAAAGATAATGTACCATAACACAGTTTACAATTCTGCTAGAGAGAAATCCAGCCATCCACTGCTCCCATCCTGCCAGACATTGGTGGTATGGGGAACAGGAAAAAGACAATGTACACGTTTTAACCTTAAACTAGTAAGTTCAGCTGTAGCCCTCAGAGACACAGTTGTTTTAGTCAAACTTAGTGAATTTTTGTGTAGATGTTAGTCAGCCTGAATGTTAACACTGCATTTATATCCTTACCATTTAAGAATGGAATACTTACACTGTCTGATAAATTATGTCTGGTATTGGCTAGCATTGATACCAATGCTGTGGAACGGTCTCAGCATTAAAATGCTGACCTGTGGAGGAATATAATATCCCATCCCACAAGCTGAAGGCACTTTGCCAGAAGTGCTCACTGATATCAGTGGGCACTGCATCCAGGCTTATAGGCCTCCTGCCTCTGTGTGACCTTTTTTCTCCCACTGTGACATAGCCAGAATAAAAGTGCTCAAGCCAGAACAACCTGGGTTTAAAAGAGAGAAGTGTGGCTGGATAATCTTCCTGAGGGGCCCTTGGAAACTGTGGAACTCCTTATTTCTAGGTCTGTCCTTGGAAGAGAAAAGCTGGAAAAGACAAATCCCAAAAGCTCAGACATCAGCAAGGAAACAAAAGAACCTAAACTATTGACACTCTTGGGTCTTTGTGGAAACTGGAGTGGTGTACAGTAGTCAGATGGAGTACTCAAGCACCAGTGTGTGGTAAGTGACGCTGGCAAATGCCTGGCTGTATATTGAATAATGTGGATTGAGTTATTTGGACATCATTTTTGATATGCTTATACTTTTATGTTTCGTCATGTGTCTAAATCTTGTGAACTTACTGAGACTGCAAGATGTGTGTATCTCTTACAAGGTAATCCTATCAGATGGGTCGGTAGGGGCAAAGAAGGACATAGCACTCAGCATAGTGCTGTCCTTCTAAAAAAGATTTTCAGTATGCTGTTGTTAACCTACAAGAACAGATAGTTAAAATTGATCTGATATTTATTGAATTTAAGGATTAATGTTTTCACAAGTATGCCGAGGGTTTTTTTTTTTCAATATCAGATGTTTCAATACATAACGTTTTTGTTAAACACTTGTGTTCTATACTAGTCAACCCAAAATTCATGCTTAATCTAATAATTCTAGATAGTTACCAGCCCCCACACCTGTTGCGTTGAATCCTAAGAATTCATTACTCATTGTCTGATTTCCCTGGTGAACTATTAGTCCTAGGTTTTGAACATTGTTTTACAAAGCAGTACCTTTCACATGCTAACTGCTGATGTACTTTGCATGTGCAGAAACAGAAGGACATTTTGTCATTTTTCATTCTCCCATGTGGTTTTGACTGTTATAAATATGTTTACAAACATTCTATGACTCTGTTAATATTATAAGATAAATCCAGTTGCACATAAAAATAGCATTATAAACACAGTGTACCTTCTCTACAAGGCCATCTGTTATAAGGTTACTGTCACCTGGCTTCCAGTCGAACTGAGACCTATTATAACATTGTAAACATGCATAATGCTACAAACCAATTGTTTTTGCTATAAACAAAAATCTTACAGTGAGTACATTGTGGCTGAAATTAAAATCACTGATGTTACACACAAGCTTTTTAATAGAGTGGGGTTTTTTGTTTGTTTAGATCATTTGGATTCATCTTCTTTATATTGGAATAACAGGCTGTATTTCTTTAAACTTGAATTTAAGATTCAGTTTAACTTTAACATTGCCAGATTTTCTCTCAATTTAAGGGGAAAAAACCATCAAAATAAAACATTTAAAAAGATGCAGCCTCTGTATGGTACATGTAAGAGCTTTTTATTCTTTTTCCTCCTAATACTCAAATTTAAGAGGCAGGCCTTTTTGAAGAAATATTTAATTTTAAAAAGTGTCTCTCTTCTATGCAAATAAATATGATAGTGCTCATGTGTAAAGAACAGATGAATAATTCCTTCCACTCTAAGAAGTCAGTTCTATGGTTGTGTTTTTCAGGTAGTTCAGACTAGAAGTTGTGATACTCATCCCTTTTGACCTTGAGATATAATAATTTTATTTTAAAAGGCTAACTTTCACAGATTTATCTTCTCATTTACTAAAAGTTTCTGCCATATCCAGGTTTGGAATAGTTTTGAATAATTTAAAAGCAGTCTTAGGGGTTTCCAAAGTTGCCTAGCATCTGGGCAGTTACAGCTGCTTCCAGAGAGAATTGAAGCAAGTTGAGGATTTGAAGCTGTACCTTAATTTAGCTTCTGTTTTTATTTTTTAGTGTTGTTTTGCATCATATCTATACCTGAAAGATTTTTAAAATAAAGTGAAAATACTAGAGCAACTGATGAACTCCACTGGTAACAAACAGAGGGTGTCTGACTGACAGCTTGGAAATGTACTTCATTAACATTTCATTGTGAAGACAAAAATATCAAATGTGCCTTGGCTGTGATTTGATTATGTTGTCTCAGCCATGGTGGGTTAGGTCAGGACACTGAGGATGGGTGTCCTTCAAGGACATCCTTCAAGTGCTGTGAGAAATGGCATTCATGAATCATTAGGTGGCTCTTCCCCATGTTTCAGTGGTGAACAGATACTTCAGCAGCTGGTTGGGGTGATCTGTGCTGCAATTAGTACTGTCTTCGAAATAGCCTGTAGAAAAAAGCCCCAATCAGTTTTGATCCTGAAAAAGTCCCTGGTACTTTTATCAAAGATCAGGAAATTAAATCTATCCATCCATCTACATTGTAATTCAGGTAAGTAAAATCTGTCTAAATTCCTTCTGTGTTTTTTACTGGATACAACCTTCTTTTTCATCTTTTTGTCATAAATTCTTGACTACTGTTTAGAGTGATGCTGAACCCTTATTACTATGCATTCTAGGAGTGACTGCATTTCAGTTTCTTTTATTTTAATAGACCTCAGTTCAGGGAATCAGTTAAGCACATGCTTCAGATTTAGTGCATGTGCCATTCCCCAGTACAGAGGCTTTCTGGAATTGGGTCCTTAAGGCCCAATCCAACCCCATTAGAGCCAGTGTAAAGATTGTACTGGGTTTTAGATCAAGCCAAGAACATGGAATGTGCTGCGGGATCCTTCAAGGTTTGAAGTTTGAATTGCATTATATGTATACAAGATATATTCTTTGTTCTGTTTTCAAAGTTCAGCTTCAAAGTTCAGGAGTTTAGTTTTCTCCTGGGTGCCAGTAACCAGCTCTCCTGAGTTGTTGAGCTATGGCCCTACACTCCCATTTGTTTTCCTCCTGTTCCATATGTACCTAAAGAAGGACTCCTGTTGTCCTGGATTCCCATTGCTAATCTAAGTTTGGTCGCTGCTTTAGCCTGTTTTATCTGTTCCCTGCAAATGTGGGCCATCATGGAACAGTCCTCCTTAGGGCCTTCCCCGAGCTTCCATTGTTTATAAGGCTCTTTCCATTTCTTAAGAGGACTGTGATTTTCCTGTTTAGCCAAGAGGACTTCCCAGCCCTTCTGTTACCTTTTCTCCACATGGGAATGGACTTCTTTTGTGCTTCAAGGATCATGTTCTTAAGGAACAACTACTCTTCGAGCACACCTTTCACCTTCAGTCCCTAATCCCACAGCACTTGCCCTACTAGTGACCTAAGCTTGCTGAAATTATCATTTTTGAAGTCCAAGACTTCAGTCCTGCTATCTGATTTGTCTGCCTTACATCGGACAGTGAACATGATGATTTCATGGCTGCTATCACCTAGACTTCCCTCTATATTTAAGTCGGTCACCAGGTCGTCTCTTTTGGCCAGGACCAAGTCTAGCAGAGCATCACTTCTGGTTGGCCCATGCACCTTCTGAGTCAGGAAGAGCTTCTTGACACAGGTCAGGAAGGCTCGTGACTGACCTATTAGAACATGGATGAGTGTATACCTTCATCTGGAACAAACCAAAAAAGAAAAGCTATGAGTGAGCAATCAGAAAATGATAGAATTTCCACATTTGTTCACAGCTAAGTTGCAAATGCAGCTTTCTTATGAGGAAAAAACAGAAGATGCTACTGAAATCAAAACCCTAGTGTAATTTTTTCTTAACATGAAGAATTTTAGCCTAAAGCAAATATTCATCAGTCTTCTACTGCCATGTCCATTTCCCAAAGAAGCCCAGCTTGCTCATCCTGTTATACTGCTCTGAATTCAGGTTTCTGTTTTCATACCATCGCTGCTGTTTGCTTTGAAAAGGATTATGATTTGCTTATCTGAGGCAAGATGTTGGCCCTGGCATGCTGGAGGGATGGGGAGGTCCACACTGTAAGCAGAACCTTCAGGTGGAGTTCCAAATGAGTCAATAAATGCAGAGAGCACAGCACTGTGCCCAGCCAATGGTTAGGCAAGAAGCAGGCCGATTTTTCCAGCTTTATCCTATCTCTCCTCACCTACCTTTTGGGTAGCTAGCTCTGATAGAGGCATGGGATCAAGATCTGTTTGAAGGACTGGTAACAACCTTTGTGCTTGTGTACTGGTTAGGTGATACTGGGCACATCTACACATACATTAATGCACTGTATTTATTGAGCATTAAGTTTACTACCTGTAATAACAGGCCCAAACTCAAATGTGAAGTAATCGCTGCTATTGTGGAGGAGCACTGACACCCATCTTTAAGTGACACTAATGCACAGTAGATTAATTCTACTGAGCATTAGTGTATTAGCATGACTTTTGCTGTGGTGTGTTAATGCGCAGTAGAATTACTCCACTGCACTTTTAGTGTCTCCTGTAGAGACAGCCACTCTTCTGCTTTTCTGCCCAGTCTGACATCAGCAGTGAGTCTTCATTACCATCAAAGGCAAAGAAAAGGAAAGGCCTTGTGGAATGCTGCACATTCTGTTTTAAGATCCTCTAACCTTTTTTTATCTTTCAGCTTCTAGAAATCTGTGTGTCTGCTTCAGAGCTGGAAGCCTAGAGGGTAAGACTAGAGTGCCCTTCTTGGACCACTGTGTTCCAGAGTGTTATTTTGAATGCACACTTTCAACGGAAATCTGGAAACAGAAAAAATGTATTCTCATTAGCCACTTGGCAAAGAGATTAGCTAGGGCATGGTAGGTCTTGAAACAACTGGCTAATTGTGTAACTGAAGTGAAGTTCTCCTTTGGAGATCTATTCCTTTAGTTGGCTTAAGGTAGTCACAGAGTAGATTTTAAACGAGGGTGGTGATAGATGTCCTGTTGTAATAAGTTGATGTAAGTGCCTATTCTAACTTTGTCAAATATTTCATCTAAATACCATCAAGATGAATATGAAAAATGAAGGAAAACAATCATGTGCTTTTATTTTTCAAATATAGTAGCCCTGGTATAAAATCTATTTCTAATTAAAATAATAATTCATAGCATTTATATAGCAACTATTAATTACTCATGAGCGAATCTCATTTACAGCAGTAAGATTAAAATATATTCTTCTAATATTTAAAGTCCACAATTCGATTCAAGAGTGTGTGGCTTGGCATGCACATTTAAATGGATTAATACATTCTGTAATATGACAGTGATTATTTTTATGACTATTAATAGAAAGCATTCAGTCTGAAGCTAACGCAGACTACACCCGCGGTACTTGTACTTAATTACAGGCAAATTGCATTTTATAAAAACCAGCCACTCTGCATTATTCGGCAGAAGTCTGCAATAACGTTCTGTGACGATATCTTCAGCAGAACTGAACAGTATCTCTGCTGGAACACTGCTTGGTAGGACTCCAAGAAACACCTTCCTGATCAGTTCAAGTTTTCAGAGTTTTTTTGTATTCTTCCCTCATTCCACATGATTCATAGACCTGGCAAGGAACAGCTTTGACAGCTTTCAGTTCACATGTATTGAAGTTGAGGAACCTTGAAACAAAGTCCCATTACAATTTCATCCTAGCACTTGCACAGACTTGCATTGGCTCTGAGGGAATTCCTAATGCAGGGCTTAATATTGCTAAGCTTGGCTGTGTTATTTATCTGAACACTGAAATCTGTAGAATTAGGCTAACTTATACCATGTGAGGATCTGACTCAGTGTTTATATGAGGGTTTGGCCAGGATGCAGGTGGCTGGGGCTGTGGGTAGGACCTGGAGGACAACACAGAGGTTAGCAGGGCAGGGGCACAGGTTACCGGAGCCAAAAGGAGCGATCCAAAAGACATAGCCTGAGATGTAAGCCAAGGTCAGGAACCAGGGGTTAGAGAATGGGTGGTGAGTTCTAGGGAAAATCCAAGATCAGTGTCAAGGAAGCCAAGCTGAGTCAGAATACCAGAAAAACCAGAGAGAGCAGAACCAGTGCCGAGATTCAGGAGAGACAAAAGAGGAGGGTCAGAAAAGGTTAAAGGCAGGTCAGAAGTCAGGAGAACCAGGGACAGCTGTGAACACAAGGCTTGCCAGAACAGACTGAGGCTGTGCGAAGGTGTGCCTGCTGCAATCTATCATCTGGGGTTCCACGAAGAGACTGGGGGTAATGGCAGTGGGCTGAGAGGTAGTGCACCACCATTGTTGGGCCAGGTTGCCTGGCTCTGAGTTAGGGCTTCTGTGACAAAAGAAGTGATATGAAAAGGTTCATGACTTTAGGAAGTTTGAAAACCACTGCTTTACAGAATTGGGACTGAGCCTGGAATTACCATGAGTCCTCCTCTTGAAGCAATAATGAACAAAAGTAGTCTCATATGTTCTCATTGTATTGTACTCACTGAAGTCATTGAAAAGCATAACAGCATCTTCCATAAATGAAGGTTGTAACCTTGAGCCCTAAGAGTCCTTAAAAAACACATAGGCTTCATTTATTGTTTATTCCTCTTGTTTAACTTTCAAATTATTTACATACTTCCCTTGGTTTCCACAATATCCCATTGTGATGGCATCTAACTCCTGCTCTTTTAAAATATGTATATTTTTGATGGAGTATTTTCATAACTTGAGTAGTATCTTGCAGCACAGTGAACTAGGTGAGCTACAGACATGCTAGACTCTTTCTCTAAGTATAGTAATTTAGAGATGATGCTGGACAAGTCCTCAAATAGCTGGCCAGCTTTCAGTTTGTACTAATAATGGACCATTGCTTTAATAATGTATATAATAACATACATTAACACTGATGTATATTAAGAATATACTTTAATAATAATCCACTTCTGCAGAGTGTGTATGCGGTGCAACCAGAGCTGTGAGCACAGCAGTCTGGGGGGGATTTGAATGAGCGACCACCATACAGCTTTCTCCTCACAAAAAAAGTAAGCATATTTCATCTTGCATATTTCGCAAGTAGTTAAAGTGGGAGTATGGGATCCTGGGATCCTATTCTTTGTAGGTTCTCTGTGGGATATCTGTAGGATCCCAAGGCAAGAAACTTTTTCTCCAGAGAAATGCAATGTGTGTTTTTCTCTCATGATAAAACTTTCAAAGAATAGTGATCCAGACTAATTTGTTATATTATCTTGATCATTTTAGAAAAGTTCCAATGGCAGTTGTTCCTCTGAACTTGCTGTCAACCTCCACACACACACACTGAATTAAAGTAGCTGTTTTATGGAAAACATATTAATCAAGTGAGAAGTTGAGAATGAATAATGATTTTTGTTCTGAATCACAATGGATCTATATGGCAGCAATAAATAAAGCAGAATAGCTTGCAAAATCATTCAGCATTTCATGTCAGACTTCTCATAGATGGCAGGAAATACAGTTCACATGAAAAACTGCTTGGGAGTGTATCTGAGAGGATGGTTTTAGAGCACTTAATAGTTGGACAAATCACTTTTCCTTCACAATAAAATGACCGAATGCCTACCTGTTGCTTGCTTTAAATAGCTGTTGTAAATGTAATGAACCCTAGGAATTCAAGTTCCCAAACTGTCTTCTTTGAACTTAGAGCATAGAATTTGGCTCCGTGCAAATCCATTTGAAGTCAGTAACTATAACAGATACCAATCTAAAGGAAAAATTTGCCCATTAAATGTTTTGTTGATACTCTGAAAATATTATGCTGATTTTTTTATTAGTGTATTGTGCACATTTGTCTGCTTGACTTACAAAGATTCTATCCAGCGTCTTGTGCTGTAAAACCAAGAATTGTTTTTCTACACAGGACTGTGCCTTTGCAAATTTTACATTCAGTTTTAGTGAAGCTAGAATTAAAGAGCTCGTATCTGAAGAATAATAAAGAACTTTTATTGAGATCTTTTTTAGCTAATATCCTTCCTGTACAAGTTTAAAAGTTGTCACCAAATATTCTACATCTGATCCTGATCTCATTCCCAGGTATTTTAGACCAACATACTGCCAATGACTTCTACTATGACATACCTATTTAAAATCTGTGTATGTTAGTCAGTATTTAAGTACTATTAAAAAGACACCAGGCCACATCTGCATGTATGCATACATGTGCAACTGGTGCATGAATATATGTATATGTGTATGCACAACATGTTTATATGTGTAGGTATATCTATTGCTATATATGATAATCTTTGTTTAAAATAATAATTTAAATAAATTCATTAAAAAGGACCTCACAATACCACACTTTGCAAGTACCTCAACCTGGGGTGTTACCATTTCTTATATGCTAGACTTTCACCTTCCTATTTAAATCCAATTACATTGACACACACTTTTGCCTTATTGCTCATGCAATTCATAGTGTGTGGACAGTAGCTCTGAGTCACTTAACATAGAGATTAGGCAGCATTCATGAGACTCTACGACAGTTCATCCCTGACTCAAAGCCCATTGACCACAAAATGAGCATTTGGAGCAGGCCCCAAATGAAGCATGGTAAAGAAATAAGACAGTTACAATCAGCTTAATCAAAGAAATAAACAAAGGTTCTTAAATCAAAGCTGAGGCTGGACCTGTAATTATACTGAGCATGATTTTGTACCTTGGCATGCCAAGCCAGTTCTTATGTGCAGACAACAGTAGCAAAATTGTGATCTAGACATAAGAGCTGTTACCTGCTTTAAATCTGGGAGAGTGTAAGAGGAGTTATAATAATGAACTTTTTTAGGGTGAGATGCTCTAGTTCAGGATTTCCTAATGTGAAAAGAACTTTTTGTCTTGGCTTTAGTAGAGGCGAAGGGATCAGCAAACTGCCTTAGAAAGGAGAGAATATGTTTTGTGCTCTATCAGCCTGACAAATGGAGTGTCACTCTGAGGTCTCATTCTGCACCATGGCACTACATGACAGTTGCTTTTGTTATATGGAAGAAATATGGCTGCTATCACTAGTGAAGCACATGATGTGAGTGGCTGAGGGTTATTACTCTAGTAATGGGAGAACAAGGGGTGATCATTATTTCCAAGCCTGCAAAACTTCAGCACCATTGTGTTCAGAAGGGGAACCTGTCACTTCCCTATGCATCAGCAAATGCAATCACCTCCGTTTAATTTATAGCTGTGGCTGTCCCTAGAGAGACTGACGGGCCTGATCCATTGCCCACAGGACTTTCCATTGACCTCTGCAGGATTCAGATCAGGCCTTTGATTTTTCAACTAAAAGAGATGTTTTATATCTAAAGGGATCTTTTCCCCTCACACCACATGCTAGCACTGAAATAACTTTGTCTTTTGCCCAGATGGGTATACCTTGGTGAATTATGATGGGAAAGGGAGCAAGCTCCTTTTGCAGCTGCTGGCTATCATCTCTCCTAAAAGCTGGCTTCCCCATAGCCTATAGATTTGCAATACAATATCTTTCCTCCTTGCTAAATGTTATAGTCAAGCTCTGCAAAGCCCTGGTTGTAGTTAAGGCCAAATAGTTCATTATGCGACAGCAGCAGTAAGGCCAATAAAAAGGTATTCTGTAATGGTAACCTGAAGCCCAGACGCAGCTAATTTGTTTCAAAAGCATAGACAAGTTAATTCTCCAGATTTATACACCCTGAAAGCCCCAGCACCTGTTGCAGGACTTTTTGAGTCAGAGGAGATGACACTCCAGTGACTCCTGTTGTCTTTAAATACTCTCAGCAATGACAAGAATCACTTGGTTGGAGAAAATAGTTGAAAATGCAAACCTGTGTTTGGTATTTCAAAGCATGTCTTAGTTTGGGGACTCCTCCCCCCCCACCATTTCTTCAGGCTGGCTAAATTCTCAGTGTTTTCACAACCAGTTCAAGTCTGTAAGAGTTCTGCTTGCTTCAAGACAGTAGCATTTGCCCCTTAAATGCATTTGCTTGTTCTATGTCTGTGTGGGTTGGTGTTAGCTGGAGGCAATTCCAGTTCACAATTGTATCTGATTTAGGAATCACTTTTCAGACCCAGATTCTTGTATATATGCAGTCAAAACAGAATCTTACAATAGAAGATTCATATGTTGAACAACTCATGTCCTTAAATGGTGCCAGTTTATTCTCTTATCTTCTTAACTGGGCAACATTAAAGGAATCAAGATTAACCATTAATAATTAAGTCAAAATCTCCTTTTCCTTCTTTCCTGTTGGCTTAAATCAAATGTAACTGCATTAATTCTGATCTTGCAAACTCTGCTGTGCTTGCACCACAGGAGAAATTGCTGGATGTAATCTAAAAGACTGGTGTAAAACTGCTTGAACCCACTTCAAGATGCTGCTTAGTTTTCTGTAAACAGATGGACAGCATTGTGTGGTAGATTTCCTATCCCGTCTTCTGCTATTCTGCACCATCCACTGGAGATGTGTTATGTCCTAGGCAGAGCAAGACCCGGATCAGGGATGTGAAGGGCAAAGGCAGGCTGTTCAGGGAGGGAATTTACACAGGGATTTGCAGTTCCCCTTCCTTAAAGCATCAGCAGCTGCAGCAAGGGGGGGGAAGGTGCGCTAGGAAGGCTGTGGAACTTGATCCATTCTCTTGCATCTTTTAAAGACAGAGCTCTGTGCACCTGACCTTCAAAGGGGCCCAAGGTCTGAAGGGTGCTCTTCAGCAAGCAGGAGGCCCAGTTTGCAATCAGCTGGTCAGAGCTATTTGGTATGCTTTCTGAACTCTCTAAAAAGGCTTTAAATAACCAGGGCAATAAGGCTGCTCTTTAAGTTTATTATTGCTATTTTTTTTCAGAACCATGCATGTACAGACAGAGAGACAGACAGAGCAGAGACATGGATGAACAGAATGCTGGGTAGGTGACAGAGACAAGTGAGAAAGAAGTAAGCAGATAGCTAGAAAGACAACTAAGCAGTTAGACAGAGGCTCTGTCATTACTAGTTATTTTATTGGTTATGCTGCTGCTGTATAATGCCTAGGCACTGACCAAGAGCAGTCCCCATGGTGCTAGGTGGTGCACATACAAGACTCTGTGCTGATTGGCAACTATGGTCTTCTACTAACCATACATTAGTATTCTGGAAAACTCTAAAGTAATAATAACTATCTGTCACCACACAGCTTCTGACAGTTTAAACTAAATTCTTTCTAAAACCACCAGCTCTTCCCATATTTAACAAACGCTGGTCATGAGCCAGGAAGCATATTACCAGGCTAGAGGACTGTGTTCTGTTTGAGAGGATATGTCCAATCTGGTGAGATGCTTGCCCTTCTTGCCAGATGTTGCATGTCTCAGCTCTCAGGCTTTGGTAGGGAGGGAATCTTGTATTGACAACTTCTGTCAGGAGTCAATAAGCTGTCATTCAGTCACCAATAGCCCCAAACAGGTGTCTGCTGTCAATAGGAAAGTCTCCCAGGCTTTGCTTATTGACAGCTCCCATGTCACTACTTAGTGTTTCCATTGACAGGTGTTTCTCTCTATAACCAGACAACAGGTGCTTCCTTGTGTATCCTGCCAAGCGCAAGGGGATCACAGTGGAAAACAAAGCCCATTTGCTGAAACTGATGAGTGTAATTAAGGGCTGGAAAAGCCTGCAGGAGGGGGTAGGAAGAGTAAGCAAGGGAAATTATAGGCAGCAAATCACTGGGTGGCAAACGTAATTTGAAAGGTTGAAGAAAAAGAGCCACTAGCATTTTCTGTTTTTTTTTTTTTTTTTAATCAGCATCTAGCTAAGGGGCTGGGGCAAAGAAGGAAAAGGGAATTTTTGCTTGTTTGTTTTGAATAGATTAGGATTGTTTCAATCTCTTTTCAGACACCCTGTGGTCAGCTGCCTTTGTGTAACACCAGAAACCATGCTGAGCACAAGACTTCTCTGAGATGATATCCAGCCTGATCATGACAAGGGAGGGACATGGGGCTTGGTTCTTTTATGGGCTTCAGTGGGGCTAAACTATGTAGCTTTTATTTATTCTAGCAGTTACGGGAGACCCAATCTGGTTCCCGCAGAAATTAGTGCGAGCCTTACAACTGACAGCAGCATAAATGTGTATGAAAGCAACTCCATTTGCCTTAATGAGAATCCTTGCAGGCAGAGCTGGATGCCATGGAGCAAACCCAGAGATTTTTTTTTTTTGCTGCTCCTAAAACTGATCATTGCAGGAAGCAAAGCCTAGCTTTACTGGGGCACTGGCTTCTTTAACATTAGTGGGAAATTTTAGATCTCAGCCCTGCTCCTTTGTACCTTTCTTCTCTTAAGAGCATAAAGTTTACTAAACCTTAGAACTGAAATGAAAATAGGCTTTGTGTGTGTATGCATGCATGCACAGATGCTTTGTGAGACTGGTTTTCACCAGAGATAACAAACACTGTTTAGGGTAGGGGAGAAAAAAATAGTAAAGTGTTATAACAAACCACCCATGGTATGGAGGCATCCTGGAGCCATAAATATTTGCTGGGCATCAGGCCAGACTCTTTGACTACCCCTTCCCATACTCACAATGTGCCTGTGGACCCCCAAAGGAGTGGGCAGGTCAATTACTCCTCCAAGCCCCAGGTCGAGTTTTGGTGGGTGAAAACCAGCAAGGCTCCATCCTGTGAAGGCTGTGGCACTATGCTGCTTTAAATCAGAGGAAGATCCGGCCCTGAGGCAGCACTAATCCATGGGCAGTACCAGTGTATCTTACAATCTGCTTCAGACCCCCAAGCCCTATCCCAGCCACCACCAACAGACCTGTGCATACCAACGTAAGAGAGCAGGGAGTTTTTCCTTCTTGCTCTGTGAAACACTGCTACTCCTGTCTGCACCCCTCTGTACTTCCAGCAGGTAGATGAGCAACTGAGTCCTACCTCTTTTCATGGGAGGAGAAAATGACTGCCTTGATTGTGTGTGTACCTGGGCTATGTACATGAAGCTGACCACCAGGGAGGTTCCAGCTTGTGGGACTACTAGGGCTGGCAGCCTCCAGGCTCCAGTACCTCCTGCTCTGGCTGGTGCATGCAGCACTGATGCCTCCAGCTACCAACAGGCCCGGTAGGAGGTGTTTGAGGCCAGACAGTACCTCAGAGCCAGGTGCTGGGGAAGCCAGGCCAGAGGCAGGCAATTCCACCCTTAAAGGGGTGTTACGTATGGCCAGCCAGCAGAGCCAGACACAGGCATGGGTGAACCGGACGGCTGCCCGGGCCCTGGACAGAAAGGGGGCAAAAATGTTTGTTTTTTTTCCTGTTGTCCAATTATTATCATCATTATCTCTGGTGAAGGGGGGCCTGATACTGAAAGTTGGCTTAGTGCTGCCAGGAGTCTATGTATGATACTTCCAGCCAGGTGTGTGCCAGGGAGCATGGGCAATGCCCAAAGCAAGGCACAGAGCAGATGGCAGGAGGAGAGCTTCTAGAAATCAGACACTGGCTGGCTGGCTGGGGGACAGAGTGGGAAGGACTGGGTTCACTTTTCTCTCCAGCCCAGCCCAGGAAGGGAGGAAGGGCTGCCTCTCTCACTGGATGCAGTGCTCAGGGAGCTCCCAGGAGCCAGCCTTGGAGAGCAGGAGGGAGGTGTGGTCCTGAGCAGCAGGGGTTGCCTCTCCATGATAAGCCCATTGCCCCTCCGAGCTGTCTCCTGATGGTAGCCCAAGGCCAGGCCAGCTGCACACAAGTGGGACCAGTGAGGTCCCCATCCCCATCACCTCAGGGCCTCATCTAGCCCATTCCCCACCTCCACCAAGGCAGGATCCCCCCTGCCTGCACCATCTCAGCCAGCAATAGACGGGGGCTGATGGGTGGGAGGCAAAGCCCATTCCCCAGCTGCATTTTCTTTTCTTCCAGCGGGTTTCAGGCTGCTCTCATGGAGTGGCCGGACCTGCCTCTGCACTGGCAGACAGGGAGGGGCTAGCCTGGGAGTGTGGGCCTGTGCAGACTGGATGTGTATATGTGCAGGTCTGTGCATCTGCATACGTGTTCACATATACCAGTGTGCCCGTATATCTGTAGGGGTGTGCGGACTGGTGTGTGCATGCATATCTCTGCACAAGTGTATCTGTGCTTCTACACATATGCAATATATATATATATATGTATGTATAGATATTCATACATGCATTTCCCCATGATCTCTACCTACCAACAGATAAACATATCCCCAGGACCTCCTGATCCAAAACTATACCCTGCCACACACGTGCATATGTGTGTGTGTATTGGAGCTGTGGACAAGCATATACACACAAAGAAGCATAGACACATGTATATAGGGGTGTGTGTGTGTATACATACACACACACACACACTCATATATATAGTGCATGTATATATATGTGTGTATATGTATATATACACATACACATATAATGCATGCATGAAGAAGCACAGATGCACATCTATGCACACTCCTATTGCATGTGTGAAGCATAGGCATAAGTGTGTGTGTGTGTGTGTACACACACACACACACACAAATACATATATATAGTATGTGTGAAGCACAGGCACATGTGTACCTCGATGTGTTTGTGTACACAGACTGTACATACATATGGACACACCTACAGACACTTTGGTATGCAGGTATGTGCGAACATGTATACAGAAATAGATGTATATCTCTGCATGTATCTACATCTAGCCACAAATGTGCCTGGGTGTGTGTCTACACATATATGCATAAATATCTCCAGACAAGGTTCTTTGTGTGAATCTGACATCTTTTATTAAACCAACTTAAATATCTCCAGGCACGTGTGTGATGTGCATACAGTGCCCGCCTTCCCTACACAAAGCCGTGCATTAGGCAGTAAAAGCGGGTCCTGTGCACAGACGCTGTGGCCTTGCTCTCGGCGGAGGTACCGGGCAGGCAGCCTCGCACAAAACTCCCACTCCTGTCTCCTGCCGTAGTTCACGCCTCAACTCCCACGGATGAGCGCGGGCACCAGAAGAAGCGCCGGATCGATCGGGCTAATAAAAGCGATCACATCTACACACACATCTGCCCGAAGACCCTGCCTGCCTCTGTCCTACGCCCACCAGCCCGGGCTGAGCCCGGCGCTCGCGGGGCCGCACCGCCGCACGCAGCCCCTCCGAGGAGCAGGCGGCAAGGCCAAGCTCTGCTTCTCCTGGAGGACGCGAGGTCCGGCTCTACCCTGCGCTTGTCCTTCAGGGCGGCGGCGGAAAGGCTTCCAAGGGGCAGGCGCCGCGTCTCAGCGAGGCGGCCTGCAGGGGGTCCCGGGCACGGCCGGGCTGCGACGAGCATCCTCCCCGCGCCCGCCGGCTCTGCCTGCCCCGCGCTGCGCCTGCACCTGCTCT
>NW_017729023.1:1094061-1099697 GCF_001723915.1 Gavialis gangeticus | reverse complement strand
GGCGGCTGCCGGGCACGGGTGAGGGGGGCCTCCCCTGCGGGCGTGCGCCTGGCAGTGAGCTCACTCGCTCCGTTATAAATATCTCGGTGCCAGCAGCGCCGGCAGCCCGCGGCGGGGGGCCTGCCTGCGGAGCGCGGCTAGGCGGCAAGATGCGCCGGGGAGTCGGGCCGCTGCAAGGATGATGAGCCGCACCGTCCTCTGCCTCCTCGTCCTCAGCCGCCTCCTCCCCGGTGCCTCGGCCCGCCCCGACGCGCGGCTCGCCCGGGCTGCCCCTGTCCCCGCGCCCGGCGGCACCTTCCAGTGGAGCCCCTCGGGCCGCCGCACCGGCAGCCTCTACTGCAGGGTGGGCATCGGCTTCCATCTCCAGCTGCACCCGGATGGCAAAGTCAACGGCTCCCACGAAGCCAGTCTCTTAAGTGAGTTGCCTCCTCTCCCTGCCCGCGGCGGGAGGGAGGCTCGAGGCTGGGGCGGAGGGAGGGAGGTGCCAGGGGGGCTGGCACGGGCGGGCAGGTGGGTTTGGGGCAGCCTCCCCCCGGCCCCTGGGGACGGGGCGAAGGGAATCGGAAGTCGCGCGAGCGGGGTATCTTGTATTAGATATTTGCAAATCAAAGTATTGATTCGATTTGTCCTAGGATTTATTTAACTGCTGGAAGACACCTGGAGGGACCAAGCGGGGCTCTTCTCCCCTCTTTGCCCCCCAGTATTCCCGCTGATCCTTCTGCGTATCCCCTGGGTCCTTATTCTTTCCACCGAACCCCGGCCGCTCCAGCGGGGCGTGGGAAGCACGTGGGCCGGGCTCGGGGGCGCCGCCTGTGGGGATCTCGGACTACGCCCGGGCAGGCAGAAAGTTTTCTGTGTGCTCCCCACGCCAAGCCCCGGAGCGGCTTGCCCTCCTGCCCGTGTGCTGGGAGGGGGTCTCTGCCCTGCCCTCCCCTCGCTCTCGGCCCCTGCCGCCTCTCCTGGGGCTTGGCACTCACACTCTTTCTCCCCTGTGGATCCGGGCCTTGAAGCAGACTCCCAGCCCACGGGGGCCCTTGTGCAGCACTTGCTTAGCTGATGTGGGCATTTGGGAGGGCAAGCTTTTACCCCTGAGCAAACCCTGATTCTTTCCTGGTGTCTGCAGATCAGACAGGAACTCCATGGGCTGAGAGCGGAGGGGTACACATTGGAGGAGACTAGATAGGTGAAGGTTGTACCAGCATCAATTAGATATAGACTATGTGGGCTAAAAGTCTAGATGCGTATAAGGGAAATGTCCATTATAGATATAGATGGATGGATAAACAGACAGAACTGTGGATATATGCTATCTAGGTATGAATTATGCGGTGTGTGTATATATTAAAACCAAACTATGAGAGAGAATATAGTTCAAGATCATGTGGGTCTACATTTGATACAAACCATAGAAATATATATAGCCTCTCTGGGTATTTGCTACATGAATATCAACTGAGCTGTGTAGAGCTATTTTTGATGAAGACAATGTGGAGATACAGTAGACACAGACTGTGGCTATACATTAGAGACTAGATCAGTGGTTTTTAACTTGTAGTCCACAGACCCGCCCCCTCCCCGTGTGGCGGGGAGTCTGCAGACTATGTCTAAGGAGTCCACAAAAGGTGACTATGATCAGTGCAATGTATGTGAATACCCACACTTACAATTCAGAAGGGTCTGCACGTCCACTTGAAACTTCCAAGGAGGTCCACACCTTCATTCCAAAGTTTTTAAGGGTTGGCAAATGAAAAAAAATTGAAAAACACTGGATTAGGTAAACATGTTAGGTATGGACTACCTAGGCATATGCCATATGTATACAAATTAGACTACGGTACATAGATATAAACTATGAAATGTATTTTAGAGAGTGATTATATGGATCTAGTTGAGATCCAGACTGTAGGTATGCACTAGATGTAGATGATGTGAATATCTATTTTCTAGAACTGAATGAGCTATAGGCTCTACATGGCTCTGCATTATACCTGGGTTACCTAGATACAGACAAGACAGATATATGTGAGATGCAGACAACATGGTTATAACACTGCGGGCACAGTGACACCTGACACCCCACATGTACAGTATGCACCTGTTCCCATGCCCTGCCAGCTCAGAACAGGAGCTGCCCTGCTCCACAGCAGGGAGTGTCTGACTACTCCTGGATGTTACAAGCTGGCATGACCTAGGGCCAAGGTAGGTCCAGGAGTGGACAGACAGGGTAGGTACCTGCCAGCCCCACTGTGTTCCTAAGTGGTAGAGGGCAGGGCAGTGATGGGATTACTCCATGACCCTGCCTTAGTTTCTCTAGTAGAAAGCAGCCAAATCCTCCTCCTGCAGGTTTTAGCTGGGCACAGATTATGCCCAGGGCCAGGCTCAGGGGCTGAGGTAGCAGAGAGAGCTGGTTAGGGTGGCTGCAGTTCTGAGCTTGCTGCAGCTGAACCTGACACTGGGCCTGGACAGGTGGGGTCCTTCAGGAGGCTCAGTGTCCTCCTGGTCCTCATTGGCTTCTGTGACACTGCTGGGCATGACTTTCCCTCTACCTCTTGCTGGGTGTGGTAGAATGCCCATAAGGCAGCTTGCAGTCTGCATCTGCTTACGTACCTGTATGCCCAGGCCTTCTTTACCACTCGTACCCCAGTCAGCTAGGGGCCCCAGCAGGAGCAGCAGCCCTCCACTCTGCCTCTTCTTCCTCTGGGCTCCTCTAACCCATGGTTCCTTGCTCCTACTATTGATAGCTCACTCCTATCAGCACACACAAGCTCTCCCTTCCTGGCCTTGAAAGCCTTGGTAGGGACCTGACTTCAGATCTAAGCAGTACCCAAACAGGGTGGAGTGAGCCCTGCAGAACAGCTCTGCACTCACAGAGCAAAGACTGAGCCCTTAACCAGCCCTGAGAATCTATCCAAACAATCACAGAGGAGACAGCTGGCACAGAATTTGGCCCACAAAGGGGAAAAAGTCTAGGAATAGAGGGTGGGATTTTTAAAAATGGCCTATTTTCTCCCAGTGAAAATCAGTGGTGAAATTTTCCCTTTGCTTCAGTGACAGCACAATCAGAGCAAAGTGAAGTTCTTTGAGAACCCTCACCACTTCCTGTAGATAAGCTTTCTAACACAGCATTTTCCTGTTGTAGGATTGGTACTTCACTAAATCCAGTCGTGAAATACTCTGGGGTTTCCATCATGTCTATTAAGAGTTTCTAACAGCATACAGATCTTATTTTCAAGAGCACTTATTTATTTTTTACCATAACTCATGCAGTACTACATTTTTCAGTCTCTTAATTTTCTTTCATGTCTCCCTCCCACTGACTGCCTATTTAGGATCTATTTACTTCAGCTGACCAGGTGGTAAGAGTTTACCTTTTTCAGAAACAAACCTCTAGGTTCATTTCTATTACTGTCCACAGTTTCATCCAGTTCATCTTCCATTTTCATGAGTTTGCTGTCTGTTCTATCATTCATATCATTAACAAAAAAGTAGATAAGACAGGATAGATAAGATACCTTGCACATCTGTAATAGCATATACAAGGTTGGAAGCTTAGAATAGAGTATTTGACCATGCTGGATCTTTATGGAGAAGCCTATCAAGCTTTGGGCTTCTCTCTCAATATTGAGAAGTCTAAAGTGCTCTATCAGTTTGCTCCAGGCCATGAATGTGACTACCTCCCCAAATTACCATCAAGGGAAAAACCCTGGAGGTAGTCCAGTATTTTCCCTACCTCGGTGTAACCACTTCTCTCAGAGAGTGAACATTGAGGAGGTGATCTAGTACAGGATTTTGTGCACAAGTGCCTGCTTTGGGAAGTTGCTTCTGCAGGTATTTAGTTATGCAATCTCCAGAATGACACCAAGATCCAGGTCTACAATGCAGTCATCACCATCCTCTCCCTTTTCTATGGATGTGAAATGTGGGTGACCTACCATAGTTATCTCAAGAGCCTGGGGAGGTATCTCTAATGGTGCCTCTAATTAATCCTCCACATCAAATGGGAAGATTGCCACAAAAATGTCAGTATCCTTGCTGAAGCCAATGCTACCAGAATTGAATTAGTGAACCTCAAGCACCAACTTCACTGAACTGGACAGTGTGTGAAGTAACCTGACTCTGACTTCTAAATAAAGTGCTTAGTAACGGTCTGAGATCTCATGGTGGCCAGAGGAAATGCTGCAAGGAGATACTAAAGGTTACCCCAAGAAAATGGATGCTGACATCAGGAGCTGGCTGCCAACCAATTCCAATGGCTCTGCAACCTCAACAGTGTGGCAGCCCATTTTGAGGTAAAGCGTCTTGCCCTCAAAGCAGAGAAGAGAGGGTGGAGGAAGGAAAAGGAGAGAAATCCCAGGCTGCAGCCTACTCTCCCCTGCAGGGAGAAGGTTTGTGGCTCAAGAACTGGACTCTTAAGTTAATTCAAGACCCATCAATGAGCTGTGGTAGAGATCGACCTCAAGTCGAGGGACTATGGCTCTGGAAGACCTGAGTTCAAAAACCTCTCTTCAGACTTGTGCCCACTGCTGCATCCATTTGACTTGCCTGTATATGGGTACCTGGTCATGTGGGCTGGGAAGTCAAATATGAGTGGACATAATGCTGCCCACATCACTGTTTTGTGTGCTCTTGTTTATAGAAATGGATGTGTCTTTGCCTCATGGGACTTTTTTTAGTCCCTGGCTCAAACAGCACTGATACTTAGGGTCTGAGCCAAAATTATTTGCCTGTTTTTTTTTTTTTCCTTTCCCTTTTCTTTCTTAATTTCCTACCCTTAACTTGGTTGTTGTTCCCTACTTCATATTTCTATTGTTTGAATGAAGCAATTAGATTCTTTTTGTTTAAAAATAATAATTGGAAGAAATGCTAATACTACTAATCAAGTAGTAGTGGTAGCCGGACAAGAGGGAGGAAGTTCATGTTTTACTAACAGAGGTTTTGAGTACAGGTCAGACATGCCATTTTGGATATAAAAATGTCAGAAAGGGAGGATGCAGTTGTGATCATGATTTTAACATATTGGCTCTGATTTTTCTCAATTTTGTGGACAATCTGGCCCATAGCAAATAGTTGCATCAGCTTGAGGCAAGTATGGAGAATCTATCTGGCCATGGTTCCTTGTCTTGCATTCCATTGGCACTCTGTGTAATCTTCCTAAAAGAAAGGACAATTATGCATTGGTTAATAACCGAACTATTATGGACTGGAAACTATGTTAATATATCTCATTCTGTTATCAAGTCGTCATATTTTATTATTGTTATTCCACCTTCCAGATAATTCTTTTTTGGAGACCTATTCACAAGTTATTTAATTTTGTACACATGACCACAACAGCCATACTTCCTTTAGACTCAGTCCATTTAGTCTTTTCAAGTATTAGTGTTTGTTATGCCTCCTTGCAAGATTATTTAATCATAGTTTCATAGATTAAGGGTCGGAAGGGACCTAGTAGATCTTCTAGCCCAACCCCCCGCCAGGGCGGGAGAACAACAAAACCCCAAAACAAGAAACGGGACTCAAATGAGTCCAGCCAGGTAGGCATCCAGCCTCTTCTTAAAGACCCCCAGGGTAGGGGCCAGCACCACTTCCCTTGGAAGTTGGTTCCAGCTCCTAGCCGCCCTAACTGTGAAGTAGTT
>NW_017729023.1:1078478-1093947 GCF_001723915.1 Gavialis gangeticus | reverse complement strand
AGGTCCTGCAGTCTCTCACTGTAGGGTCTGCCCTGTTGTCCCCGGATCATGCGGGTGGCCCTCCTCTGGACCCTCTCCATGTTGTCCACATCCCTCTTGAAATGGGGCGCACAGAACTGGACACAATACTCCAGCTGTGGCCTGACCAGCGTCGCGTAGAGGGGGAGGATCACAATCGTTACATCACAAACTAAACCAAGGGCCAGCACCATCCTCACACTCCTAGGCATTTAAAAATATGAGGATAGTGCTGCAAACACATGTACAGGACTTCCCTGAGTTGCTCAGGCATGCTTGCAAACTGCTACTCAGCCACATTTCTGGGCCTGGGTATCTTTGGAGTGAGCATGGGTCACTTTTCTGAAAAGTATTACTTTGTGTTTCCTAGAGATGATATTCTTTTCCATGATATTGGTAAGGTTTGAGGCATGTTTCCTTGTCCTACATGCATAATTGAAAACTTCATCATATAAGATGGGAGCAGCTGAAGTAGTCATGGTCAAAGAGATGAAAGTCATCAGTAGGGAAGTTCCATATTCCAGTTTGCTTTCCCGCAGCATCTTGAACAGGGGTTAAAAGAGCAAGGTTTGTTACAGAGATATGACAAAGATAAGACCAGAACTCGGGAGACCCACATTCAGTTCCTGAGTTAACCGCAGATTTCTTCTGTGAGATTGGACAGGTCCCTTATACAATTGTTTTTCCCAGCTTCCATTTTGAAAACTCAGTGTAGTATTTCTTTACGTTATGGTGGTGTTGTGAGGCCTCGTCATCATTGGCGTGCTCAGATTCCTCAGTAATGACAGTTACAATAGTCCATAGATGAATGGATAGATACCATCTGTATCTGAAAATGGAAGCATTTCCTTGCTACGCTAGAAGCATCCACCATTCTACATCATACAGGTTGCAATATTTAGGCTGAAAAAGGTTAAGGATGAGACATGTGTATCTGAGTATTTTTTTGGATAAAAAACTAGGTAGTCCTGTTGACATGCATTCCAGGGACCTATTCTGACCACTTTTTAGGTCTGCCATTGACTTCAGTAAGAGTAGGACAGGGCTCCATGTGAGCCATACATAGTGTTCTGAACAGCCACAGGGTATTGTAATACCCTGTTGGAGGACAGATTGCTGCTGTGCTTATACTTTTCCTGAAGTAAAAAGAGTTGTGGATTCTCTACAACTGCCAGGTAAGGTGGGAACATTCATGATATTCTAACATAGTATTTGAATATTTCATTTATTTTTTCTTTTTCAAAAGCAGAGTGGAACTGATGTAATTTCATGGATACAGTTTGTTCTTACACAGACAGGTGAAGCAGCAAGCATAACACTGTCACAACTTTTTAAATATATGTGTGCATAATATTGCTGTGTACAATTTCCTCTGGCACAAACTGCACTAGAATCAATTGTGCAGCTTTTCATTCCATATGGTCCTGCACCATGAAAAATACTTTGTTTCAAGATAAAACTTAAAAACAATAACTTTTCAGTCAAACCTATATTTGGGGGGTGGGGTGCAGACCCTCATCTCATTTAGTCAGTTTTATAGTGATATACCATACCTTCCTGACTGAAGGTACTCCTGGTTTACAGCAGTGTAAGATCAGAATGAGCCCCCCCTCCTATCCCCTCCATATAGGAAGTCAAAATTTGGTTCAGTCCACTGAGTTAAAGACAATGGTAGATTTTTGCAAGTATCTGAGGACAGAATTTGACCTTATAGCTTTAAAATGAAACATTTTCATCGTTTTAGGAATGTTTGTCATAGTTGAATTAGTGTAACTAAGCATCAACTTTGGGCACTGAATTTGTAAAAGCCATTTATGGCTTTATTTTGCACCAGTTGCATGGAAAATCAGTATGAATAAACATTTTCATATTGTTGTTAGGGAGTACAATTTTTCTCTCTCGCTGTCATAATATTCCAACTAACATCAAGGTCTAACCTCTTTTTTTTGTGGTCTTACAATATTGAGAAGAGAAAAAAGAAATCCTGTAAAAATCCTATTTTGTGTTTTACTGTCTCATTAAGTGGCTTTACAAATGACATGTTTTGGATCTATAACAAATTGAAAATTACAATTAAAGGTGTTACTTGATTAATAAATATGGAGGTAAGTCCCCAAAGCACTGATATCCATTTGCTCTTATTCAAGCATAATTTGGCTCTATTAAAATACACTGGGGTCAGATCACTTCACAGGAAAACCAGGTCCTGACTGGTGGAAGGTCCAGGTGAAGAGAAGTTGAAAATCACAGCTGTACAAAGTGCCTATAGTCTCTGTCCTCCTGGAGGCCCAGTATTGTTTGTCCCAGGTTAATAGGAGATATGGGGGGGCAAATTTTTGGCAGTTGTGTGACAAATTAGCCCCACACCCTTTCCAAGTACCACTCTGATCCTTTTCCCTTACCCAATCTGCTACTTGGCTCCCTGCCCTATACTCCCTGACCAAACTGCAGTTCTGCTTACTGCTACCAGTTCTGTGTCCCCTACCTGATCTGATGCTCTGCTTTCTGCTCCCTGCCCTATCTGCCACGGTACTGTCTGTCCCCTCTCCAGTCTGCTGCATACCATGCAGAGGCTGCCTGTGCCACTTGTGGTATCCATGCCACAGGTTGTACCCCCTCCTGCCCGCTAGATTTTGGGCAAGGAGGGACCATAGGTAGGAGATTCAAAAGACTGACTTATTTGGTCATTTCCAAGACAGCTGGTGAGGTTCCTGGGGAGCCATGGCTGTAAATTAAGACTGCCTTCCCCTGATAGTTTCCCCCACCCTGCACTAGGGATAACCCCTCCCTCATCTTCCATCTAGCACAAGGAAACCAAATTGTAACTTTCTGAGCCAGCAGGAGTAATAAAATTAAAGTAGCAAAAAGGTTCCAACCACAAACAATTACATCTTTTTTTTTTTTTTTAAAGCAACTCTGTTTTAATCTGGGGCTGATCAAACAAAAAAAAAAAGCAGAACTAACTATGAAACCCAGCTGAAGTCCGTATGTCTACTTGTGACAGTCTAATAATGCTGATTTTAACTTTGTAGAACTCTGTCAGTGTAGGGAACCCTACACAGCCCCAAGTCATGAGACAGCATCCTGACCTTCCTTTATTTGAGCTGTGACATTGTCTTATTGCAAAACAATGTCATCCTGTACTGATGCAAAGCAATGAAGCAAACATTGCAATAAGGTATCAAGAGAGGATTCCAAGGCTCCTCTGAGGCTTTTAGTGAAGCCATTCCAAATAATACCTCTTTTGTCTCCCTACTTTCCAGATGCTTGAAGGGACAATTAAATACCTGTCTGTTTACTTGACATGCATTGTGCTGTGTCTCGTGTGGCAGCCCTTGTAGCACTCTGTGGGTGTATCTACATGTGCAATTAACTCATAGCAATAAACTCTGGAGTTTATTGTTTCCAGGTGCAGCATTTACACATGTGCCCAGGACCACAGTACCTTCAGCTGGGGAGGACCAGCCTCAGCTGGCTGAGGGCCCCAGGAGTTAGCCTGCCAGCCCAGAGCTGATCTGACCCTGCTCAGCATTCTGCAGAGGAGCTGGCTGGGGCACAAAAGTGCTACAGTTCAAGGCTACCCAGTAGGCAGCCCCCTCACTGTAGCTCCCTCATGTCCCAGCCAGCTCTGGTCACTGGCTACAAGTGGACTAAATTTAGTTGAAGCACACTAGATAACTCCACTTTAAGGTGGTACTTGTCCCAAACAGTACTATCCTACAGCAGAGTTAATTAATTTAATAGGGGTGCATGTACAGATGGTGATTCTTTACTGCAGTCCACTCTGCAGTAAAGCACATATGTAGATGCACCCTGTGTTAAGCATTCTGGCAATTCTGCCTACAGTCAGTCTCCTAATATCTCATTTAGACTTCAGGGCTAAATCCAGTCCCTGTTGAAGTCTGCCATTGATTTCAGCAAGAATTGGGCAGGACTGGACTCCACATGAGCTATGCACAGGGTTCTGAACGGTTCCATGCTGCTCCACAGAAAAATGCTGGGGATTGCCATTTTAGATCTTTAAAACAATTTTTGGACACCCCTGTTTTGGCAAATAAGTTTATAAAATGCTTCAGCTCAGTAGTAGTAAGATAAATGGTTGTTTCAGGTAGTGGATATGTACTTTAGAGAAGATTCACAATCAAAACACTGGCTCTTTGTGTCCTCCACGTTCACAATCTGGACCCACATTTTGAGTTTTGAGCCCTTAAGTATTTCATGTATGTAGAACTAAAACGGTTTTTGTGTATATATAACTGAAGGTGCCTGGGGCAGCTATGACATATGGGGGCAGTGGCAATTTCTGACTGCTGATGATTGGGTGGCTGCAAAGGCAGTGTTGTTTTTTCTTCCAGCCCTCTCCTATGTTAGCTCCTGATGTGCCTGTCCTGGTTGCCCCACCCTAGTTACTCTGCTAGTGGATCCACCCCAAGCCAGCAGCTGTTTATTTTCTTTACATTACCTATTATGCAGGCTCATCTTACTGCATTTTGGATATCTATCCTATGCTGCTGTAGCAAGAGAGTATGCTTGGATGACCTGCCCTCTGAGACATTGGGCTATGCCTACCATAGCTAGGAGGAAAGAGAACCAGTGAAAGGAGTTACACAGGCACAGTTAGGGTGATGTACATGCCAGTCAAGGTTTCTAGAAGGGATGAACCACTGTCATAGTTGCTAACCACATGGTGTGTAGACCTAGATGGGGTTTAAAGCCAGCCATGCCAATGCCTAGTTACTTGCTCAAGTCTTCCAATATGTTGTCACGGCAGTGGCGGCATGATGGTGGCTAGGCTGCTGGCAGTGGCTATAGCAGCTGGGCTGGCAGTGGTGGTGGGTGCCATTCCTGAACCTCCTCTAAGCTGGTACTCAGGGTTGGTGCCCTGGTCACCCACTCCTAGTTATACTACTTCCCTGGAAACATCCAGTTTAATGCTCAGATGAACAGAACATTAAGGTGAGAATTTTACCGATAGCAATTGGATTTAAGCATATATATATATATGCTCAAGTGCTTTGCTGAATAGAAATGGGATTACTCACCTGTTCAGCTGCAATGCAGGTCAGCCATGACATTTCAGTAGCAGAAGGACTGTGCCCATTATATCTTTTGGCCTGCCAAGGCCAGGCTACTGTGTGATGCATTGTGTCCTTATTCACAGACAGGAGTCCAGTGCCATGGAGACAGAGTTCCACTGAAGTCAAAGCAAAAAGATCCATTTTTAGGGAAAAAATGCATCTGATTCACTTAGTGTAGTGGTACCCAACCTTTTGATCCTGCAGGCCAGATTTCATAGATTTCATAGAGATTTGGGCTGGAAGGGACCCCAGAGGATCATTGAGTCCTGCCCTTGCCCCAGGGGCAGGAAGTCAGCAGGGATCATAGGATCCCAGCAAGATAAGCATCCAAGCATGTTTTGAAGGTGTTGAAAGTGGGTGCTTGAACCGCCTCAGGTGGCAGTCTGTTCCAAACCTTGGGGGCTCGGACAGTGAAGAAGTTCTTTATGTCCAGCCTGAACTGGTCACAGTGGCGTTTATGACTGTTCGATCTTGTCGTTCCTTGGGGAGCTCTGGTGAACAGTTGTTCCCCCAGATCCTGATGAGCACCCCTGATATACCTATAGGTGGCCACCAGATCACCCCTGAGCCTGTGCTTTTCCAGGCTGAATAGCCCCATTGCTCTCAGCCTCTTGTCATAAGGTCTGTTTTCCTGACCTCTGATCATGCACGTGGCTTTCCTCTGCACCCTCTCAAGCTTCTCCACATCCTTTTTGAATTGTGGAGCCCAAAACTGGATGCAGTACTCCAGCTGCGGCCTCACCAAGGCTGAGTACAGTGGGAGAATGACGTCCTGGGATCTGCTTGAGAAGCATCTATGGATGCAAGCCAGTGTCTTGCTCGCTTTACTAGTCTCAGCATCACACTGATCACCCTCCTGTCCTTAGGTGTGGATGCTTTACCCCAGAGTTTGGTGTCATCAGTATTAATCAAGGAAGCTAATTTTCTGCCTGGGATAGTAGCACCCTGCTTTGATTCCTGCTCCACAATGCAGCAACTGTGTTGCCATTCAGACAGCAAGGGAAGGGGATCAAAGTGGCACTCAGGGAAGATGCATAGTTTGCCTTGTGGAACACCTGCCAAAAAGGCTGGCCCTCACTGCCACTGCCATAGGATGCAATTATTTTGTTTTAAGCAACACTAAGGTTCTATCATCATTGATCACTTTTCTGTAGCTCACATCACTACTGTTTGTATCTTGTATTTAAAGCATAAAACTCTGTGGGGCAAGGGACCAGTTTTTTTCCTTTATGCTTGCACAGGACCTACCCGCAATGGCTTTCTCCTTCCAGATGAGTGCTCAGTTGCCATCACCACCCCATATTTTGCTCTCAGTTTTTCTAACAATAGCTTCAAGGGAGCTCCTAAAAAGCATAAAGGTTCTATACTCAGATGTGTGGTGAGGAGTCGGTATGCAAACTGGATTCATTCTGTGGACCTGATTTGGCTCATGGGGCCAGATGACCAGTGTGGTGTGCAAGACCAGTTTGAGTGAGGCCTGATCTGGCATGCTGGGCTGGCCTGGCTGGGGCTCAATGTGGTGCCTGGCTCCAGCCCCATGTGCTGGATCAGGTCCTGTAAACAGGACCCAGCCCCATGTGCAAAGCTATATCATCTGGTCCATAGGGCCTAGAAATTTGGCAGTGGGAGAGTGGTAGCAATCAGCACTGCCACCACTCCCTTGCCACCAAATTTCTGGACTTGTGGGGAACCCTGTGGGCCAGGTGACATGGCTCTGTGTAGGAGATGTGGCCCACAGGTTAGAGATTGAGTACCACAGACTTAGTGTTATGATTAGGCAACTTGAGTCATTCCTTATGCCACGAAAAAGTCCCACTGAAATCAGAAGGAGGATCTGAAGTCTAGGATGCTACTCAGTGGGTGTGTCTACACGAGATGCTACATCACCGCAGCAACGTGCTACAGTGATGTAGCGTTGGTGGCCATGAACTGTGACTCTGCAGCTACATTGCCATAGCAACATGCTCCCTTGCTACAGCATGTTGCTACAGCGATGTAGTGGCTAAAAATAACTCTGCATCGCCAGCACAGTGAAGTCTGGGCTGTTTACTGTGCTGTCATTTAGTACCTTCAAAAGGAAATACTAAATGATGACACAGTAACAATGGCACCGTAGGGGCACGTGTAGATGTGCCCAGTGTGAAGTATAAGAGCTTGACCCATAGGAACCTTCCGAAAACACGTGAGTCATTTCTTTAGTATTAATCAATATTTGTTCTAACTTTATTTTCATAGTATATTGTATGGGTGTACAAGGAGGTTTTCATTTTCATGAAAAGGTTATCATTTTTGATTAAGTATCGATATTTAAAATGCTCAACTTTCATCTCGTTTTTCTTTTATCCACATTTTCCTCTGCCCTTGTTTTGGTTAGTATAAAATTATAGATGTGTCCAAATGGTGTGACATGCTAATACATGTTATTCAGCTTCTCTGTACTGGAAAAAATCTGAAATTGCCATATTTCATCTAAATCAGAATTTGTCACCCAACATTCATCTCAGTCCTCCTATCATATTTCTGGTGTAAATCATTTGCAGCAATAACAGCGAGAGACTAAATCCATGTCGACTGTAAATATAGTTCTAAAATAAGGGACAGCATTTGAAACCCATGACAGTCGAGACCCTGGAGCAAGAGGTCTCCTAACAGCTTGTCTTCTTACATAAGAATGATTGGTGCAGTGACAGTTGCACGTCTTATAAGCCACATGGTTGAAATTCTTGGCTTTTACTGGTTTGTGTTACAACCTACCATGAATAGAACATAGGGTTTTGTGTTCTTAGGAAAAGAGGCCTGTCAGATTTTGTAGAGAAATAGGTTTTTGTTTGGATAATTAGCCTTGATCTTGCAAAGACATAAGCATGTGCTGAACTCCAGGTAGATGAGGAATCCCCAAAACATTGGTAGGACTTCACATATGCTTAAAGCTATGTATGTCCTTAAGTTTTTGCAGGACCAGAGCACAAATGAAGGAGAGATGCTACATGTTTTAAGATCAGTTGCCAATCATTTGAAAATATCCTAAGGTTTTAAAAAAGCCATCTAGGAATAAACATATATTTTCAATAACCAAAGTAGTATTCATTTAAACATTAATTTATTGTTTAAAACAAAGAAGCTGAAAACCAAGAGTTTGGGGGGGAAAAAAACCCTACAGTTCACAAGATTTATTTTTTGTCACACTTATCTGAAAAAGAATGGTGATTTATTTTGGGATTTCTGTCATCCTAGGTATTTTGGAAATATTTGCTGTGTCTCAGGGGATTGTAGGAATACGAGGAGTTTTCAGCAACAATTTTTTAGCGATGTCAAAAAAAGGAAAACTCCATGCAAGTGTAAGTAGAAACTGAATTACCAGTATATATTGTTTATTAAAGGCATTGTGGCAACTTCACCTGTATATTACAGCAAAAAGAATTCTCAGGAGCTTGGCCTTACAAGATGCTCAGCATACCTGTGCCGTGATTTCAACAATAAGTGCTTACCAACTTGCAGGATGGAGTCTTTGAAAGGTAGAAAGACAGACAGACACTTAAGTGACTGGTAGATATACAGTCTTGAAGCTCTGTTTATATTTATTATAGATAGACCACAGAAGAATTTTTTTTTTTTGTAACTGGGTAGTTGTCATCAAAACAATATGCTCTCTGTTCAATAATATTTTATTATTAGACAGGGGATATACACACACACACAGACACACACAGACACACACAGACACACACACACACACACACACACACACACACACACACACACATTTTACATAATGTTTTATCCACGTGTTCCCTTAATAAAAAGAAGAAGGAACACAGACTTGGGGACTAATCCTGTGCCACCGAAGCAAATGGAAATAAAAATGCTGACTTGGCATTTTGACTCAATTTGCTGTGATGGCATATGAGGGAATGGAGATAACACGTAACAAAGGGGAAAATGGAGAAAATAAAAAGAGGAAAATGATAAGTGTATATGTATATAACACTCTAGTTCTAGAAAGTACCCATATGCCCTATTCAGGAAGATAAGCAACTTAACCCTTAAGCATAGGCTTAACTTTAAGTACAGCCTGGAGTCCTGTGGGATGTATTTTTCTGAACAGTAGTGTACTTGCTATCAGCCCCTAATTTGTGGCTGGGGAGTGCTATAGAACAGCTCCAGTAGGCAGATGTTCATAGCTGCTTCTTCCACAGCCTTCCCAAAATCTTCATTCAACCAGGAACTTGTTAAGTGGCCCCTCTTGTCCCACTGAAACCAATGGAAGTAGAATCAGGACTTTGCTGAGTGCCCACTTCCAAGTTGCTGTGTGAAATGAGATTCTGATAAGGTTAACTGGAATTGGGGGTGCTGGGATTACATCCTGGGAATTTGAGCCTTGGGCCTTTCCACGAACTGCAAGATCCAGCATGGAAGTGTTACTGCTAACATTTAAAATCATAGCAGTGTTTAACTATTCCGTTTTATTTAAAAATATATTCCCTTTCGTTGGCTTTTCTACATATTGGCCTTCCTGCAGGTTCAAATACATATATTTTCAAATGAATCTATACTTTAAAAAAAAATCAAGGGTACTCTGTCCTTTTTTGTTTTTATTATAATTGGGGATAAGAGGTTGGTCATTAACGCATAGAAAAATTGACACACTTGCTATGCTGATGTTGAAATAGCTCCTGCTAAAACATATATCCTAAAAGCTAAATCCTGAATTCTTTCATACGGAAGTGTCAAACAAACAAGCTGTGATCCAGATTAAGCCCATCTTATGCAAATACTCAGACTGCTTGGTATATTCAGAATTTGCAGAATCTAAGCCTTTAACAAAAATCACACTATTAGCCCTTATAGTGGTGAAGAAAACATGCCAGATGTGACTGTCACTGAACTGATTACACTGCCTGTAGTAGCAGACAGCCTAAAACTTTGGGATATGTGAACACCTTTGTTTCCCATTAAACCCAGTGGAGTGTGAGTGCTAAAACCTAATGGTGCCAAAAGTGTAAGCATTTAATTTCTCATTTTAGCAAACGTAATGGGTTTGGGAGTATAACCTTCTGTGGATGGTTAGATAACTTGGAGTTCTGATAGGAAGGAAAATACAAAGGGAAGACAGGAGGAGGAACATGAAGTGAGGGAACAGTAAGAGAAACTTGTGAAAAGGAAGAATGTGGAGTCTCCTAGAGGAGAAATACTGATTTGAATGATGTGGATTGCAAGGAAATGGTACTGATCAAATCGTGAAGAATGATAATGGCTAGAAGGCTAGGTACAACATTGGGGCCAAATTGCACATCCAAATATCCCATCTCCACCTTTGAGAGAGTGATGATTAATGGATAGGAGTTCTTAAATTTCACCCCAGCCAAGTCATCGTTTATTAAAATTGGAATTGGACCTTTTCCACCAAATAAGTTTGCCCAAATATAGTGCAGAGGGTAACAGTGGGAGGCAAGAACAGCATATTTTCTCTTGTGAAATACATGTTTTATGGCCAGTTTTTTGTCAGTGTGTTTTCTGAAAAGACAATAGAAACAAATTAATAACTCAGCACAATGCAGATGAGGAATTGATGCATCATTGGCATTCTATAGACTTTTAGTAGAAGCAAGATGCTCCAGCGGTATCTAGAAGTTGCCATTGCAGTTTACAAAGGGTTAGAATCTAATATATGGTGCCCATCACTCGAGTATCGGAGCAATTCTGTTAGGGAAATGCTCTTATCCAGTGTTGTAGATATGGAAGTGAGGCCCACAAGCCCAGATTCTCAGAGCCAGTTTATATTACATATTTTGGGTTTATATGCCAAACAAATTGGAAATGTGCCCATATGGGGTGGACAGTGAGTCCTACTACGTTTACTGATTTCAAGGTCAGAATTTGAACCTAAATGATTTGCTCAAGATACCATGTAAGTCCTAGGAATAGGCCTTGCCCCCAAGCCTCCCAGTATGTAAACTAGCGTCCTGACCAATGGATCATCCTCACTTTCTATTCTGTCACCCTCATTCAAACTAACTGTGAACAGCTACACACAGAGTAAGGTGTAATACAGCATGTATAAAAGTGACAAAAATAAGTCAGAGTAGCCCAGAACTATATTAATTTAGGGTTCACAACTTACACCTGTCCTACCCTAGGGGAAAGAGTGTTACTGCTCCCACTCCCTATATGGGGTACAGCCTGGCTTGAGCATAGAAGTCGTGCAAATCAAGCCCTGGTCTTTTACCATTTGTAGAAGGGGATACTTGCTACCTATTGGGCTTCTATTTTCTCTTTTTATGAAATTGCAGTAGACAAATGCAGTATGCCTCAGGAAAAACATACCAAATGGTATGATTTCTTTCTATATAAGAGTTGGCCCATTGCTTTAAGCAATACACATACACTTTGGAAAAATAAGAGTCTTTATAAAAGAAAAATAAAGGCAATTAAATTTACCATAATGGGTTTTCCTTAATTGCAGCTTCAATGCTAAGAGGAGGTAGAAAATAACATTCTCAGAAAGCTCTCAGGACAGGCAAGTAACCACAATGTACAATATATTTAAGAGTCTCTCTCTCTCTCTCTCTTTTTTTTTTTAGTGGCGCACAGTACCTTTCTTGTTCCATTTGAAGTTTGATTTATGTCTCCACACTAGAAAAAATTGAATCAAAACCTCATCAGTGTATGGTTAATTGTCACCAAAAAAGCACGGTGTTATTAATGGACAGCAATTAGGCAGGTCAGACTGAAAGGTTAAGACACATGATTCCTCACTCAGTTGAAAGCAACAAATTTGTAGAAACTTGACCCAAATGTCTAAAGATTGCTGGGCTAAATAATGCAGATAATGCAAAACCAGCATCTGTTGTTCTTTCCTGTCTTGGCAGGATAAAGTTATTTCATGGCCTAATGAGTTTTAAACAGTACAAAGGGAATCCTGTGCCTGTCAGTCACTGCAGCTCTTTGATATAAAAGTCATTCTGATGACTTTGAGCTGAACTGTAGATAAAAGTAATTCCTACAATTATTTGGGGGTCCTTCTAAACCAGTTCTCTGGGTCCTGCTTTCTCTTATCTGAGCAGAGTGCTTTATATTAGTCCCCTTTCTTTTCAATGGTAACATAATTAAATTATAAAATGCTTCATTTTTAAGGAAACTGGATTCAGAAATAGTAATAATCCCAGCAATTATCAGTTCCATGCACAGATGGCTTCCTTCTAATTTTTAAACCCTCAGTTACATTTTTAAATGTTATTGTCATTAAATGGTTGAGCTTTGGTTTGGTCTTGATCTCAAAAGAGAGTCTGGCATTAGCATAAATGCAGAAATATTTTTCTATAGGGGTTAAGGTAATTTTCCTTTGTCAAGAATTGTTCCAAATTAATAATTATGGGCCAAATACCTCAGTCCTCATTTGGGCAAATCTCCACTGAATTTAATTTTAAAATATAATTGGCTTCAGGATTGTTCCCTATGATTGTATCGATATTTCCTGTGGAGCACTTTCTGAACACAAGCCAACATTCAGTGACTAGATAATGTGTAAAGCAGAGAGGAGTGGAGCTGGTTGAAATATTTTAGATAAAAAGATTTATAGTTTCATAGTTGGTAGGGTGGGAAGGGAGCTAAGCAGATCATCTAGTCCTCCCCCCTGCCATAAGCAGGAAAGGATGCTGGGGTCAAATGACCCTAGCTAGGTGGCTGTCTAGGTGTAAATGACCTTTTTTACAAAGCTGAAAATGTTGGGACATGAAAATAGAAAATATTAAATTTTTAGTGCATTGAAAAAGGGGAAAAAATGGAGAACTAATGACAGTTTTTTGAAAAAAATTATTGCAAACCCTGCCGAGTCAAAAAAAGCATTTTTCATGAAACTGAGTTTTTCTTCTTGACTATCTTTAAAGATACATGATCATGTACTTTGATAGAGAGAGAAATGGGTATATGCTTGGATAGGCTACTTTCTTGGGAAAGTTTCTGTTATCTTTTTGTTGATGAGATCCTTACTGTTTTACAGTAAGTTATTCATAGGAACTCCTTTTGAGGCTGTGATAGAATAAGCAACCTGACATACTAGCTAATGATGTAATCATTTTCATTTGAAGGCCTGAGACGTAATGGTGGTCATAGACTAATTCTGAAGGGAAAGCATTACTATACATTTAAAAATGCCCCTGCAGTTGGCACAAGCTGGCACCCTTTATAGGAATCTTGCAAAAGGGGTACATGAATAAGGAGCATGAACTACAGCTTGAGATATGGAGGAAAGGAAGGATATGATCCTATGGTGGAGGTACCAGACTGGGATGCAGGTGATTTGGAGTCGAGATGTGTCCATGTATGCATTTGGGCAAGCTATTTAAATGTGCTTCAGTGTCCCCATTGGTAAAATGGGCATCTTAACAATTCCCTAGCTCAAAGGGTATTGTGAGAGTGAATTCATTAATACTTGAACAGTGCTGAGATACTATGAGACAAGTCCTCAGCTGGGATCAGCTGTCATAGTTCTCTTGACTTCATCAAATGAGCTAAAATTTATAAAAATTGACAATGTGCCTTGATGGTCACATGGATCATGTAAATATTGGGATAGACAGCAGTTTGGGGTTTGCTTGGGCAGACTCTCTGCTCTAGAACAGACAGTTTAGAACTATTAACTAAGCCACTGATGCGTAGGGGGACTCACCCTCCCCCCTCCGCTGCTGATGGCATCTGCAGGTGGTCAGTGATTGCCGCTGGCCGCAACCAGCGCTGCTGGCGGTACCTGCAGGTGGTCGCCAACCCCTAGTCAGTGCTCACCACCCTGTCCCCCCTCCTGCCAACAGTGCCAGTGGCATCTGAGGGAGCTCACTGCTTACTGCTGCTGCGCATCTCCCACCACCATGCCCCTCCCAGCCGCCAGGGGCATGTGTCATTTATGAACTAAGCAACTTCAAAGGGTACAAAAACCACTTAAAAATTAATCCTGCTACATTCTTGCTTTGCTTACAATATGGCTGAACCACAAACCCATAAACGGGGTTGAATTTCATGATCATTTTCTCTTAGACTAGGGACAGACATTCAAAAAGCCTGAGCCTGAATTGATTCAACTGTTACAGGGTAGTCTAACCTGGTTAAGCTGAACTGGTTTGTAACGGGGGTAGAGCAGGGGGAAGCCAGGCAGACCCTTATCTGCTGGAGCTCTGGCCAGGGAGCAGGGGGGCAGGACCAGATCTACTGTGGAGCAAAGAGCCCCACCAAGCCCAGAGAGAATGCTGGGATGCCGGGGGAGTCTGGTTTATCTGGGACAGACATTGCATAAACTGATTTGAGCCAAATCAGTTAAGTCTGGTAGTACATTCAGCCAGGTTTATCTCAAACCAGTTTCAGCCATTTTCAAACTGGTTTATGTGCACAGAACACCTGTTCTGCTACAGGTTTAAATCAGTTTCTGATCACTTAAACCAGTTTATGTGTAATGTCTGTCCCTAGCCTTATTTAGCTTTCAAAAATCAGTTCAAGCATATGGATTCCACCTTCAGTCTATAGATTGTCATGTAATATTACAACTAACACCACTAGGCAGCTGGTAAACAGGCCAAAATTGTTGTATCTGACCTACTTACTTCATCTGGAGGAAGACCATCAAGTTGCATTATTTATCTTCATACCTATTTTGTAAACCAAGAATGGGACTCAAAAGTACACATCCTTATTCTACCCTAATGGAAATCAAAGGGAGTTTTACCAGAGTTTCCAATAGCAGGAGAAAAAAAGGGTTGGAAATAACTAGAAAAACTAAAAAATCAAATGTATGATTCATTTTAAATTAAAAAAATGAGGTTTTGACATAGGCTTATTCAAGTAGAACAATGTTTTGCTATTGTTTGGAAATATTTCACTGAAAAATCAGAAAGGTCAGCAAAAAATCCAAAAGAAAAAAAACCCAATATTTTTCCTAGAAAATATATATATTTTTAAAGCTAACTCTACTAACCCTTCCACGTAGTCTTGCGAAGCATTAAGGGCTGGCCTATAGTGTAGTTTTAGGTAGCCAGAAGGGCACTGTAGGCAAGTCCTAAAAGGAAACAATGAAAGTGGTTTGATAAGACCCAGACGGATAGGTAGAACATTTTATATCATAGAGATTTCAAATGTTTTCTATAAAAGATAGATACTTAGAGCAGTGACTCTACAGGTCAAAATGAAAATTATAATATGCGCTGCAGCAACACCAAACTGCAAACAAGCCCAGAGGAAGGTAATCCCCAGGAGGGTCAAAGAGGGCAGGAGAGCATATAAGCCTCCATGGCTTACTAAAAACATCCGGGAATGTCTCCTTGCCAAAAAGGAGGCTTACTCCCAATGGAAAGGAGGGGTCATCACTAAGGAGGACTATTCAGCAGTTG
>NW_017729023.1:1073090-1077813 GCF_001723915.1 Gavialis gangeticus | reverse complement strand
GACCACCTTACTGGGGTCATTTGACCCCAGTGCTCTTCCTGCTATGGCAGGGGGTCGGACTAGATGATCTGCTCAGGTCCCTTCCGACCCTAGAAACTATGAAACAAACTGAACAATATAAATTGTTGTACTCTGAGGGAGGATGCTAGCAAGGGCAGTGGTAAAATTCTTTCCCCTTGCTTTCTAAGTGGTAACCAGGTGTTACTTGGGAATCCCAGTTCTCTTGGGTTTCCCAAAGGAATTCCATCTCAGATTCCAAAAGACCTAAGGACCCTGTGATCTTTAAATTTCAACTAAGTAGTTTCCGTAGGACAGATTTAATTAGCCAACTTAATTATTCTTGTGAAAGACAAAACTTCTAGCTATGTAGCCTCTTCCCATTTCTTTTCCCCATTACTAAGGTTGAATACTTTAAGTCTTTTTTAGCTTTACTGGGCATATGCCTTGAAAGTGTTGCTTTAAAACCTCACACTTAACAATGAAATTGTAAGCTTAAATTTCACTTGTGTATGAAGATACATATTAGCTTGTAATAAGTATCTATCAAACATTCACAATAACTTGTATAAAGAAAACTAAGTCTATTAAAAAAGACCTCCTTACTTCAACATCAGGTTGTAAGGATGCTGTCATCATTGATTCCAACAACAGTTGAGCAAATGTAATGTCCTAAAACAAAAAGAGCTTGTTCTTTCCATTGATCCAAATCTTGGCAGGAAGCAAAGGACCTGCTTCAGTGCCCTCATACAAGATCACATCAATACTTTTAATTTTTTTGTCTTAGTTTGATGGCCAGATGTAGATTAAGAGGGAAAAATGAAATTCTATGACCTTCAGAACAGACATCCCTTGTACTGAATGGAGCCATCTTGAATCCTTTCATGGGGTCCATCCCTCGAGTGAGGACAGCATTAGAATGGCCATAATGTGTGCTTCCAAACCTTGATGTCCCTGCTAGGAAATAGCAACACCTCAACAGAATTGTGAAGTCCAGAAAAAAGTTTAAGTTGAGGGGGGAAAAATGATAATTTAACAGAGAAGAATATTTCAGAATGCTAAAACATTATGAATACAGGAAGTAAAATGCCCCCCCAGCCAATTAAAAGTAAATTTAATTAAGGGCTTAAATCCAGCTGTTTATTAATTTCAAGCAGTGTTTTCTCTATGTGATTAGCATCAGTGCTTTTAATTTATATGTGAAGCCAGAAAGAGTAGGAGTCCAACTGTATGGCTACTGACTAGGTAGTACTGCTTACCTTTCCCAGTCCAGAGGGAGGTAGGAGGGGTTCTGGTTGTAGGCTAGTTTAGCTGAGTACAGCAAAGCTGTGGGGAATGGGACTGGCAGTGGTGAGCAGGGAGCTGAGGGCTGCTGAGTGAGGATATCTAACAGGTAGGCAATATCCCACATCATGGATTCCTAAGGCCTGCTGTATATGTATATGGACCTCATAACCTTTTCTCTGCAATGCAGGGCAAGCCACATTTGTTGACAGTGCAAAGTGGGGAACACAGTGGAAGGGGAACTTGCAGAAATTACTTCTCCCTGAGACGCTTCCTTACCTTAAAGGTTTTACCATGATGAAGGGTAATCTTGGTCCCTCTTTTTCTCTCCCTTTAGAAATCAGCAGCAAGGAGGCCTCATGTCTCTGCAATGGCTATGGGGCCGCATGAAGTCAGTGGGCACTGCCAGGATTTCCCTTGCTGATAGAGGAACCCAGAATTCAACATCAAATGGTGCTTCCAGAGCAGAAGGGATCTTATATAAAAGATGGTGCAGCCCAAGAAAAGCACTGTTTAATGTCCTAGGGTGGGATTCACAAGCACACAGCCCCTACACCTCTTTTCACTTGAAACCATCTGCTTTGACAAACATCTATCCAGAAAGAACACTCTGCTCACAAAATCCTTTGGAGACTCCTCTAATGGAATTTGTCTCCCTCAGAAGACAAGAAGCTATCATCTGTGCAACTCCCTAGACTTCAGTGGGATGCCTCATGCCAGCAGGAGATTCAGGATTGAGTACTTGAATGGCTAGCTAGGAATTTAGCTCCAATCTTTATTTCTGGGAGAAGAATATTCATTCATGTATGACACATCATGTTGGATAATGAAGACAGAGAAAGCAAAAATGCATAATTAAAATTATTCTTCTTTCAAGCAAAAAGCTAAAGGAGATTAAAGTTAAATTGTTATGAAAAAGGTGCCTTACTGGGTCAAGGGCATTGTCATCTGAATTCTAGAAACTCAGCATTCTTAATCAAGATATAGATTTAATGCAGTAATACCAAGCAGGACTGAGTTTTCCAATGGGTTATAAAAATTGTTTCTTTTTGCTTTCCAGTGCTTCAGACTTTGCACTTAGAAACCAGTTTAGATGATCTCAGGACAACAATTAATGCTCTCATTATTCAGTTCAAGAAGTGGTGAATCCCTTTGAGCTGGTGTTCAAGAATACCCATCGTTACAGTAACACACTAGCCATGTACTTTGAGGGCTCTGTTTTCATATGCATTACCTTTTGTTAACAGAGAGAGGTGTCCACACTTCACAGTATTCAGCTCTTCCATTAAGGAAAATATACTGTGTTTCCATCCAGGCTGATTTGCTTGCCATATGTTTTACAGAGGGCCTGACATTTGACCATAGCAAAACTCCTTTTTACTTTTTGTAGAAGACTAATTGATCTTAGTTCTGCACTTTTTTTAACAAGTGACTTGTTTTTCTTGGACAGTTTTTGAGAGCAGGTTTGATATTCAGAATTGCTAAGGCTGATTATCTATTCATCATAATAGGAGTCAGTGACCAAATCTTCTCTATACACTTTGAAAAATCTCAGCCCCGCTCTTGAAGGCCTTGATATTTGCAAAGACTTATACTGTGAATAGTCCATAGACCCATGTGTAAGTCTTTGCTGGATCAAGGTCCAGGGGAGAAATTTTGTTGAACAGGTTCTGGGCTTTTACCCATCGCACAACTACTTTTATATATTTATTTTCTGGAAGAGAACAAAAATGCCTCTACACAGCTAGAGTGCAGTCTTGCAGTCCTTACTGAGTTCAGTCTTGCAGTCATGCTAAGACCAGGCATTGAATAGCGTAATAGCAGACATGGATATTAGAATATATTATTTGATATCAACAGAGGTTTAATACTTTAAAAAATAGTTATTATTCAAATCATTGTTATTATATCAATATTATTTCAAAGCATGATTGTTAATAATTATCAGAGATTTTATAAATGTATCTGACTCTGGCCAGTGCAGTCCAAAATAATGTAGACCTTCAGTAGGATTTGTGTGTGCATGAAAATCTATGTGGTCTTATACAAGGCTAGTGTGAATGGATAGCACACAGTTTGCATCTCAGGGCACATCTACATGTGCACTTTAATGTTCATCAGCTTATTTTAATGTGCATTAAAGCATCATGAAAAACATGCTCTTTAGCTAATGTGCATTAAAATAGGGTAATCCACACTTTTCTAGTACTTCACAATGGAAGTATTAGATTTAATGCACATTATCTAAAATGCATTAACGAATGTATAGATGCACCCACTGGGATGTTCAGATTTACTCAGGCTGGAAATAGGTCTATAGCCACTAGGGTCCATGGGAGTCCTTAGGGTAATAGGAATACTCCAGTGCTGTTTGTAAGGGAAAATGCTTTTGGACTAAAAATCAATTTTTTAAAGGATATTAGGAGACAAAATGCCCGAAGTTGAAAAAAATACAATCAAAACTGTGCTCAGTGAAGCAGTGAAAATCTGCATGCAAATTGCTATTCCAGATTATTAAGCAATGATAGAGCCAGAAAGCAATATGTGTAAGGGCAGGAAATTGGACACACTACAGAGCAAAAAGTAATATTCATTGACCAAGCTGCAGTAAAGGTGATAAAGTGGTATATTATCTTTTGTGGGGGATAGGGGAGGAACAGAAGAATGGGAAGGTTTTGCTCCTGAGGCAGGTGATACAGTTAAGAATTTCAATAATGGAAACCTAAGGCTTCCTTCTTAACTGTAGAGTTAGAATAAGTGGCTTTGTTTTTAAAAGCACCGAACACCCTACAGACTCCACAGGAATTGCAAGATGTCCTTCAGGTTTGAAAATCAGGCCACACAATTAGGCCCTCATCAAAAAGATTTAGGGGATAAATTTTAGGTACACATTGCTGACAGTCTTGGCCCCCAATCCTTACCAGGGTAAGTTCTGGTGACCTAGTAAAATAAATACAGATCTTTCAATAAGCTTCTATTGGTTTTGTTTTCTTAGGCCAAATTCACAGAAGACTGCAAGTTCAGGGAGAGGTTTCAAGAGAACAGCTATAACACATATGCCTCAGCGATTTATAGGACTGAAAAGACTGGGAGAGAGTGGTATGTGGCTTTGAACAAAAGAGGCAAAGCTAAAAGAGGCTGCAGCCCCCGAGTGAAACCCCAGCACATATCCACCCACTTCCTTCCAAGGTTCAAGCAGTCTGAGCAGCCAGAACTTTCTTTCACTGTCACAGTTCCTGAGAAGAAAAAGTCACCTGCCTCCACTCCAGCAAAACCAAAGGTTTCATTGTCTGTGCCTCGGAAAAATCCCAACACTGTCAAATACAGACTCAAGTTCCGCTTTGGATAGCTGTGCACCTGGGCGAGAGTGAGGAACACTTTTCTCAGGAGCTGCTGGGGGGGGGTGTGTGCGTGCGTGCGTGTGTGTGTGTGTGTGTGTGTG
>NW_017729023.1:1069956-1073079 GCF_001723915.1 Gavialis gangeticus | reverse complement strand
TGTGTGTGTGTGTGTGTGTGTGGGCAAGTTCTTAGCCTATGATGGCAGAGAGGTCTGTATTGCACTTAACTGCATTAGGAGGTCAGACAGGGAGAAACCCATTTGTTTCAGTTTGATCCCAGACAAATTGCTTTTTGATAGTTAAGAGTGTTAACTGAACTGGAATTCTTCATCTAGCCCCAGGGTGAAGAGCATTATTTCAGTTCAGATGAACATAAAGGCTTTAGTTTTTGCCTTAAATACCATTCTTGTTTTTTCCTACTCTCCAAAGCATTGCAATGGTACTGTACATTTTGAAAGTGTACATTGGAACATTTTAACTTTTCCTTTCCAAAGAAGATACTTTTAATGATAAAATATTTAATGGACTTTTGTGGTAGTTGAAAGAAACAAAAAAGGTACCTCTACCTTGAACATATTTTTCTTACTTTTAACTTTTTCAATTAAGAACACTTTTTACAGTCATCTTCATATGAGGAATTTGTTCAGAGTCAACATATATGGATTTCTTTTTCCTACTTCTCTTTTTGCTGCACTTTTGACTTCTGACTATACCTCAAACACTGTACATTCAAGTCTGCATTTTTGAATGTTTTATTTCCTTTCTTTTTACAACTCAACTTATTTAAAAAAAAACATCTTTACATAGTAATTTATATCAGGATGTTAAATCTTCTTGCTTTTATTTGTAATGGATTTTTTCCTTCGCTGAGGAAGATAATAGGTTTCAAATTTGGGGAAGAGAGCTCTTCTTTTACAAATGACCCCAATCCCAGTTTCCTCTTCTACTCTTTCTTGAACAGCTGGAGGAATAAGTCTTATTCTGTCCATCAAAGTATCATTTGGAAGTCTATGTTTAAAATACCTCTGTCATGACCCTGTGGCATTCCTGCTATTATCGGTCCACAGGGATGGAGCTGCTTTACAGGAGAAACAGAGGGAGGCCAGACCCACTCCGTAGGTGTATCAGATAACAGCCATCAATGTCATGGCCCATTATCAAACATTGTCATCATTATATTCATCAAGTAAAACCCTCTCCTGAGACTCCTATTCCAAAGGTAAATTGTTCCTGTGACTACTTCTGCCTTTTATAGCAAAACAATGGGTAAGAATTTAAAGGCCAGTTATGTGCTTCAGGAATTGATCCTAATCCAAGGATGCATGAGCTGTTGCTGACATCCAGCTAGTGGTCCAAATAGTGTTGCACAGGTGTAACTAAAAGCAGAAATGGGTTCCTTGAGTGAGTCCTCAGCTGTTGTAACCTGGGTTAGCTCCATGGACTTCAAGGGAGCTACATTGATTTATACAAGCTGAGCATTTGGCCTGTTATCACTCTATAGGGGACATAGTTCCACAGTGTTTTAATTCTTGTGAGTTACACAGTATATTTATTTCATTGTCTAATTGTTTATATACACATCCTACTGAAAAAATGTTTTATTTGAACTTAAAAAAATGGAAATGTGGCAATAAACAATGTTATAGTTACTTGAACCTTCGAAAGTATTTTTTCCCATTAGAGGTAGAGTGGTGTAACTTTTAGATTTCAATAATTATTCAGTTAACTTGTTTTCTATTAACTAATTATGCATATAAAAATTACCCACACTTAGCTGTGTTATGTATGTAAAGACAATGCTAGAAATGAAACTCACCAATTAAGCCTTAATAGATTTTAGAATGGCTTGTGTTAGTGAAATTAGTACTTTTGTTAATTGTAGTAACATTTTAGCTGCGTATCAGCAATAACAAGGTCATGCAAAACAGTCATCAATTTTACCAAAAATTGATAAGCATACACATTGTTTCCATTTAAGGCATGGTCCTTCATCCACCATTACTCTGAATGAGCCGAGGGCCTTTTTCCAAACCTTTCATTCCATACAATAAAAAAACCAAGCACACGATGTAGTATTTCTTTTTCTAATAATGGCAATAAAAAGATTTTGTTTAAATGTATCCACTATATGTACTGCTGGTACATAATGTAATGGTGATTCCATAATAAAATATAATTGTGTTTAATTTTAAACCATAGCTGGATGATTTTCTTTCCTTCAGTCAACTCTCCAAGGGTCTTCTTACTGAATATGAAAAATGGATGCTGCTAAATTAGCCACTACACATGTTTTTTGTAAAAGCGTTTGGCACACATGAGATAATCAGTAAAGATTGGAGCAGAATTAGTGCACATGCTCTTTTTGTGCTCCATGCTCCACATATTTCACATCAACACAACCCACTCCCAATCAGTTATCTTGTACATTTATTTTGACTTGATTAGCAGCAGTAAAGTTAAAGCAGAACAACAGTATATTATACAAACTGGCGCTCATTAATTTCAAAAGCAAAAGCCAAAGTAAAATTTAAAAAATTCAAATTGCACTTATCTCCAGTTTACCAGCCATCCACAATTACATGTAATTAATGCTCAGTGAAGCATAAGGCTACCTAAATTAACTAATTGAATGAGCACATTTGGAGATGAGATATAATACAACACCTTCCTAATCCCTGGAACCCAAGGGGTCTAAACCCACAATATGTGGGTGGTTATGTGCAATGCCAATAACCAGTGCTCTATGCACAGGTAGAACAATAACAAACAAGATGTATTCAGGACTTTTATTAAATGTAATTGTGTTCTAGGACAAAAGATATAAAAAGAAAAGATGCTCAGGCAAGAATGTTTGCAGATACTCAGCAAATATGACAAATTACTTTCTTTCTATGTATCCACATTTATTTCCCCACCAAACAAATTCAGAATTCACCTGTAATATTTGTGTCAAGTTTTAGTTGCAGTAGGTTCAGAGAAAATGGTTTCTATGTTCCTTCGTTTCAATTTGAAACTGCTGTTCTGTTTCGTCAAAACAGTTTCGCTGTTTTGATGTTTCACCCATAGGCTATAATGGAGAAGCTTGAAACAGCCTATAAGTGTGTCATTTCTGGTCTGATTTGGATGAAACTTGCAGGAAAGGTAGCCCCTTCTGTGGGCATGAAGCCTGCCAAGTGTCAAGGAGATACATGTGGGGGCTTTAGGGAAACTGCACCTCAAATTCTTGGAAACAAAAAACTCACGTCACGTGTATGTGTTAAGCCACAGCAGGGTCAAAACTG
>NW_017729023.1:1065617-1069861 GCF_001723915.1 Gavialis gangeticus | reverse complement strand
AACTTGTGACATGGGTGACACTGTGTGTGTTAAGGCGCAGTAGGGTGAAAGCTGCAGGCCTGCTAGCCACTGCTGAGGCCACGAAGCCTGCCAGCTGTCAAGGAGATCAATGCAGGGCTTCTGGGCTCTGGGGCCCTGCACCTCTGGCTGCTGACAAAATTAATGACATGGGTGGGTGACACCGTGTATGTGTTAATGTGCGCCCTCACTCAACTGACACCAAGGCAGAAAGCAGGGTAGTTCAAACAATGCTGCCTTTTATGCAGTTTTTCCATCCCTCGCCCAGAGCAATGGGATTGGAAGGGACCTCAAGAAAGAATGACAGTCACTGGCCAGCTACACAGTCAATATGAGAGCAGTCCTTCCCCCCTCTTCCCCCTCCCTCTCCTTAATTTAGTTCCTGTTTCCCTCCAGGCAAGCCCAGCTTGAGCTTCAAAACTCAAAATGTTTAAAAAATTTTGAAACATTTTGACTTGCCTCATTTCATTTCGAGGCTGTTTTGAAGCTCTGTTTTGTTTCATTTTTGCTGTATCGAGCAATTGAAACGATTGAAATGAAACTGCCAGCAAAATTTCGCACAGCCCTACTTGCTAGTACTAAATGCAAGTACTAAATGACTGTGCAGTACCAACTGTGCAGTCTGGCACATATAGATGCACCCCTTGTTGTACAGAGGTAGCCAATTTATAAAAAGCAATTTTTATTCATGTACTGTAAAAATCATGTTAGGCCACAATCCTTCTCAGATTAAAGCTTACTAATTAAAGTACTTCAGTGCACTAATCATGTGATTAAATGTGGGGTTGATACATCACCTGTCAAAATCTTTCCGTAGACTTTAATGGGAGATGGATTGAACCATAAAGAAGTCTCATACCAATGAAAATTTTCTCCTAAAATATGGATGCAAGTTTGGACCCATCACCATCAAGACATCTGCTTTGCTATGTTATGAACTATATACAATGGTTTACTGAGACTCAGGAGAAGTCAGAAGACATTTAATGTTAATTTGCTGGTAGATATAGTTTATTCTCCTTGAAACTCTCCCTCCTCCTCCTGCCATACACAAAAGAAGGCATCTCTACAACCCTCAGAGAGATTAGCAAACTTGTAATCTCATAGTTATAAGCCTAGTTCAAATGTGTTTCCCATTAAAGCCTTTGCTAGTCTCTCTGTGGGAAAGTGGAGAATTTATCAGATTTCAGTGCAGTCAGGTAAAATTCTGCTGAGGAAGCAATACAATGCTTCTTTTCTCTCCAGGGTACAATTAAACCAATGCTTCCCTAGCAGTATTTTACCTTACTGTAGATTTCTTTTTCTAGTGCATTTCAAGTCCATAGAGTTTAGGGCCTTTTTAATGGATGACGTTTGACTGTTGTTGTTCCCCTGGCCCCATTCATTCAAAATTCATGTGGGATTACAGATGGGTTTTTATTAGATTATTAAAAAAGAGTTTAAGTAAAAATGCTAAACTCTTTGCAAAGTATTAAAAATAAGCTGGTAGAGTCTAAAGAAGGCAGTCCACATGGAGGATGAGTATCTTCACACCTTGGTCTTTAGGGAGCCTGGCTGCCTTAGACAGTACAGCTGCCAGGGTTTTTCCTGCGTGGTGGCTGGCTTCAAAATCCCTCTCCGAGGAGGGTGGGTGTTCTCTGCACAACAATGTAGCCTCAGGAGAAAGATCCACTCAAAATTTATTCCCAACCTTGAATAGGATTTTGGATGCAATGACCAGCAGCAGGGACACAGGTTTCAGCATTAGCTATACATCACCTAATTCAGCACTTCTTTGTCCTATCCCCCAGCGTGTCCCATCCCCACCTTTCCTTGTAGGTTTCCCAGGAGCTGAATTCCTGTTGCCAGGACCCCTCTCCACCTCCCATTCTAGGCTGCTCCCTGTTGCCTACTGAGGCAGTTGACAAGCTCTCATTCTGAGGGAAACCTTTACAGTGCTAGTGCTTAGGTGTCCTGTGTAGAAGTAGGATGTACCCTTGGTTGTAGAGGCATTAAAGTTATAGTTATGTGAAAATAGCAAGGACACAGATATGTCTCAGGAGCTAAAACAATGTGTAGCACCAGACTGAGCCCTTGTACAAGCACTAATTTCAGTGGCACCAACTTACACAAGGCCTTAGGGTGGCCTATATATATGGCCATTACAAACTAGTTATATGTGAAGCTGAATAAAGAGATGCTTTTATCAGTAGCAATGTATTTAAGAGTCAGGAACAAGGTTTACAGTGTCTTTCAGTTTTGCCCTGATCACTGGTCTGAAGGTACACATTTCCAAGTGTTATTGCAGGTTTAGCTTCTGGGAGATGTTTACAGAGGTCAGTGTCATTGAGTGAATTAGGCTAGGGACAGACATTCAAAAATCTTGAGCCTGAATTGATTCACTCGTTGCAGGTTAATCTAAATTGCGCAGCTTAAACTGATTAATAAATGGACAGGCATTCTCTGTTAAATCAGGAAATGCAGGCACATGCCTGCAGTGGCTCAAGCCAGAAGCCAGGGGGCACTAGAGCATGCTTGCCAGCCACTGCCAAAAGGTTCACACTAGCTTGCCCCTCTCCCGCTCTCTGGGGGACACGGCAGAGACTGCAGCCAAAGCCAAAGCCCTGGCAGCTCTGTGGGATAGAGGGGACAGAGTGAGCAATTAATTCTGTCCCTGCCTGTTTGCAGGCAAGCCATGGAGATGCTGGGGCTGGCAAACAGCAGCTGCAGTCCTTAGGGTTTGCCAGTGGAAGGAGAGGGGACAGAAGGAGAAATCTGCCTCGGGGCCATGGCAGGCCAGAATCTGGCCATACACTGCCCCTGCTCCAGCTAGAGAGCAGAGCAGCGGGACCAGCCTGGCTGGGCTGGAGTAGAGATCCCCAGCCAGCCCAAGAGCATGTTGGGATGCTGGGGGTGTCTGATTTATCTTAAACTAGCAAGGGGTCTGGGACAGACATTACATAAACCGGTTTGAGCTGAATCAGTTAAGTCTGATACTACATTCAACCAGGTTTATCTCAAACCAGTTTCAGCCATTTTCAAACTGGTTTATGTTAACTGAACATCTGTTCTGTTATAGGTTTAAATCAGTTTCTGATCACTTAAACTAGTTTATGTGTAATGTCTGTCCCAAGCCTTTGTGAGCAAACCTGCTGTCTGCCTTACGCGTACCAGAATGAACACTACTACTTCCTGGAACAGGAAGAAGAAGAAACTGCAGATCCAGATGAATGCTGAGGGTGAGTATAGGATATCAAAGTGAAAGGGAAGGTGTTTTAAAGAACAGCAAAGAGAATGAGGCATGGAATTGCATTTGAAGAGCACATGGGGAAGATGAATGGGTAATGTGGCTTCTTTTGTGATCAAAAGAGTCTGAATCCACTCCTGCTAGCAGAGCTTCTAGTAACAGCTCTAATGGTTCATGGAAGCTTGGGCACCTCTGAAATGTGGAAGAGGCCAAACAATTAAGTCAGTGTCGCAGAGCACTTAGGTGCCCTGCTCCTATAAAGAGTGGAAACTGCTAGGGAAAGAGCCCTAGCAGTGAGTGAGGAGCCCCAGCTGCTGGTTACCAGGGCAACCAGAGGGAGCTAGTGGCCCACACCTGCTGGAGGTCAGCTGACTGGAAGGGGGCAGGGCCTGGCCCACATATAAACGCCAGGGCTGAGGCTAGGGGTTCAGTTCCCTGCTAGCAGCTAAGGGGGAAGGAGCTCTCTCAGAACAAGCAAGAGGCCTGATGGCAGGTGCAGCTCCTGACACTGTTGAGGGATGGAGTATTCCCTGGTATAGTTTGAATGATATTGTAGCCGGGCAGCTTGGATTTATGTTATAGCCCAGGGGCTTGTGTTTTTGTTTATTGTTGTATAAAACACTGATGGCTTGGGTGAGGCTATTAGGGGATGGAGGAGGCCTCATTAGGGGACCCTGGCGCCAGAGAGTGTGCAACATTGGGGGTGTACTGACCCCGGCACCAGAGAGGGCGCAGCATTGGGTGTGTACCAATCCCGAGCGCCAGGGAGTGTGCAGAGCGAGACTGGGCCGCAGAGGGCCTGAGGGCCAGATTGTAATAAGGCCCAGACCGAACAACATCAGTTCCATCTGTGAGATTTGGGGCATGGTAAAGGGGTAGTTGGAGCCACGCATAGCCCATAAGGCTAGGGTTCCCCAGAACACCCATTGTAGAATAGGACCCACAAAGGGTCCAGGAGCCCACGGGGTCAGAGAGTACAGCCAAACCATGTCCAAGAGAA
>NW_017729023.1:1046618-1060617 GCF_001723915.1 Gavialis gangeticus | reverse complement strand
TGCCTGCAGTGGCTCAAGCCAGAAGCCAGGGGGCACTAGAGCATGCTTGCCAGCCACTGCCAAAAGGTTCACACTAGCTTGCCCCTCTCCCGCTCTCTGGGGGACACGGCAGAGACTGCAGCCAAAGCCAAAGCCCTGGCAGCTCTGTGGGATAGAGGGGACAGAGTGAGCAATTAATTCTGTCCCTGCCTGTTTGCAGGCAAGCCATGGAGATGCTGGGGCTGGCAAACAGCAGCTGCAGTCCTTAGGGTTTGCCAGTGGAAGGAGAGGGGACAGAAGGAGAAATCTGCCTCGGGGCCATGGCAGGCCAGAATCTGGCCATACACTGCCCCTGCTCCAGCTAGAGAGCAGAGCAGCGGGACCAGCCTGGCTGGGCTGGAGTAGAGATCCCCAGCCAGCCCAAGAGCATGTTGGGATGCTGGGGGTGTCTGATTTATCTTAAACTAGCAAGGGGTCTGGGACAGACATTACATAAACCGGTTTGAGCTGAATCAGTTAAGTCTGATACTACATTCAACCAGGTTTATCTCAAACCAGTTTCAGCCATTTTCAAACTGGTTTATGTTAACTGAACATCTGTTCTGTTATAGGTTTAAATCAGTTTCTGATCACTTAAACTAGTTTATGTGTAATGTCTGTCCCAAGCCTTTGTGAGCAAACCTGCTGTCTGCCTTACGCGTACCAGAATGAACACTACTACTTCCTGGAACAGGAAGAAGAAGAAACTGCAGATCCAGATGAATGCTGAGGGTGAGTATAGGATATCAAAGTGAAAGGGAAGGTGTTTTAAAGAACAGCAAAGAGAATGAGGCATGGAATTGCATTTGAAGAGCACATGGGGAAGATGAATGGGTAATGTGGCTTCTTTTGTGATCAAAAGAGTCTGAATCCACTCCTGCTAGCAGAGCTTCTAGTAACAGCTCTAATGGTTCATGGAAGCTTGGGCACCTCTGAAATGTGGAAGAGGCCAAACAATTAAGTCAGTGTCGCAGAGCACTTAGGTGCCCTGCTCCTATAAAGAGTGGAAACTGCTAGGGAAAGAGCCCTAGCAGTGAGTGAGGAGCCCCAGCTGCTGGTTACCAGGGCAACCAGAGGGAGCTAGTGGCCCACACCTGCTGGAGGTCAGCTGACTGGAAGGGGGCAGGGCCTGGCCCACATATAAACGCCAGGGCTGAGGCTAGGGGTTCAGTTCCCTGCTAGCAGCTAAGGGGGAAGGAGCTCTCTCAGAACAAGCAAGAGGCCTGATGGCAGGTGCAGCTCCTGACACTGTTGAGGGATGGAGTATTCCCTGGTATAGTTTGAATGATATTGTAGCCGGGCAGCTTGGATTTATGTTATAGCCCAGGGGCTTGTGTTTTTGTTTATTGTTGTATAAAACACTGATGGCTTGGGTGAGGCTATTAGGGGATGGAGGAGGCCTCATTAGGGGACCCTGGCGCCAGAGAGTGTGCAACATTGGGGGTGTACTGACCCCGGCACCAGAGAGGGCGCAGCATTGGGTGTGTACCAATCCCGAGCGCCAGGGAGTGTGCAGAGCGAGACTGGGCCGCAGAGGGCCTGAGGGCCAGATTGTAATAAGGCCCAGACCGAACAACATCAGTTCCATCTGTGAGATTTGGGGCATGGTAAAGGGGTAGTTGGAGCCACGCATAGCCCATAAGGCTAGGGTTCCCCAGAACACCCATTGTAGAATAGGACCCACAAAGGGTCCAGGAGCCCACGGGGTCAGAGAGTACAGCCAAACCATGTCCAAGAGAATGTAAAGGCAGCCTCCCTATTATATATTTACCATCAAAGATGTGGCAGGTGAGAATTGAGGGTGCTCTCAGGGCCAACTTGGCATGGGAAGGAGGCCTTGAGGAGATCATGGCCATCCTGCAGGACCCCACACTGTGACAGTCAGCTTCAAAGTATATACTGCACCAGAGAAGACTGTGGACAGTATTAATTGTTAATTGAGATTAGTAGCGTATGCACAGTAAGGTAGCCTCAGGTCTGAAGACTACATTGAAACAGATGTTAGAGAAATTCATGGTTGAGAGCCCTCGGAACTGGAATAAAATGATACCACTTTTTGTTATTTCCCGTAAGGGAGGCACCCCAGGCCTGAACTGGGTTTTCACCCTTTGAACTATTTTTTTTTTTTTTTTTTACCTCACCAGCTGGCAGGCCTGAGCCTTAACCCCTACCTGACCTGCTGGCCGTGACCGGAAGGTTCTAGATTTAAAGAGACCACCCTTTCTCTTGGTAACAGCGCTAGGATTCCCTGTTACATGTGGGCTAAGTGCAAAATAATCAGCACTATTGCAGTCACATCCTACTATAACTGAGCACTCATTATCAGACTGACTGTAACTTATCCCCAATGAATTTTGCCTGCCTTGTTCCAAGATAGCAGTATATAAAGGCCCTAGCAGATGTTATACTTATGGAATTATTAAGTGTGTCACACGCTCAGGCAATTAATGGCATAACAGAATGAGAAACCAGTCACAAAGATGTTCTATATATAATGCTGTAGGCTCACTGTGCACTGGCATGTTGAAAGGGTATCATAGGAAGTATGGCATCAGGGATGGATCTGGGTCCCCGATGCTGGGCTTTTTACCCATTGCGTGACAGATATGGCATGGCAGAACACACAATTTCTGGGATCAAGGATAAAATTAATCACATCACAATCGTGCAAGTTAATTAACCTAAGAAGTCTAGGGCAAATTGTCACACCGCATGCTGCTCAAGCTTGGCTGCAAAGATCCATGTTTCTCAGGGTTAGAGGGCAATACCAGAGGTTCAAAGGCCTTATATAAAGGTTAATAATGTTTTTCTCAAATGTAAGACAAAGGCCTAAAAGACTATCCTTTCCTTCCTTCCCACCCAAAGGATGCCTGCCCTCTCAGTCCTGAGTACCTCCATGCCACTTGTCCCAGCCAATGTAGCTGTCCACACTGTTCCTATATTCCAAGCATGTTCTTCTCGCTGAACCTCCATTTCATTGACCCAGACCCCAGTCCTAGAAAGCTAACAGTCTACCTCCTTCCTTAAATGTCTTCCTCTACCCTAATAGCTCTTTTCTCTGGCTCACATTTTCTAGGACACTGATCCTGAGTTTCCTATTCTCTGTTCCTTTATTTGAGAAGTCACCAGGCATTTGGCAATCTAGTCACTGATTCTCCTAACCCAGAGTACTAGGATACACACTGGACCTTATTTAACTTTGCAATCCAGCCAGCTCTGAGCAAAGCATAATTGCTTAGGCAAAAGTTAATTAGCAATGCAGGGCACAAAGTATTCCATGGCCAATGAAAACTGAACAGAGGGATTTCACTGGGCAGAAGGTACTAGAACTGTACAAGCCAGAATCAGGGCCCACCTTTGTAACTGGGGCCTTGGGCTTCTCACTGAACCAAGTGGGTAGACCCTCAGCTGTTACAGATCTTTCAAAAGATAAAGCAGCACTTGTGGCTGCAAAGTATCCTTGGCCTTCTCAGAGGATGGCACATCTACCCCCATGAGAAGTGCTTTTCTGGGTGAACTCGTATTTATATCACAGGGAATCAGACACAAGTACCTGATTAAAATAGCAAGGTATAATGGGAAAGGTGTTAATAGCTCTGCCAGGTGTTAGAATTCAAGCTATACTGTAGTTCAATATTTATATGAACATAATAACAGGACTGGTTACAGGCTGATAGGAAAAAGGGAGCTCTTTTGGGAGCCCCATGGGAGGAGCTCCAAGCACTAGTGGTATTTGTACACATGGGGGCGCAGCACCAGGTGCTTTTAAAAGCAACTGGAGCTGCGGCCTATGCGTTTGTATAAATGGCGAAATGCAAGTCAGCACTGAGAAAATGGCGGCATCTTGATTTTGAACTAAAACACATCAAAGGAGTTTTAGTTCAAAAGCACACCACTGCCACTTTCTCTGATGCACATTTCGCCGTTTATACAAATGCACGTGATGCAGTGCTGGGTGCATCAGCTCGTGTGCTCCGCAGACTCGATTAATGCAGTCTGCTCTGATGTGCTGGAAATATTACTTTACCCATGGTGAAAAATGGCAGTGGGGGTGCTTTAACTAAAGCTAATTTGACAAGCTTTAGTTAAAGCACCCCTGCCTCCATTTTTCAGTGCAGGGACGCTGAAGTATTAGATGCTCCTGATGATTTCATTGGAGTGTCTCTCAGAGCTGCTCTAATTAAAGCGCCATCCCTGCAAAACACACTCCCAGAGCATGCATATATATGCTCAAGGTGGAGACCTCATAGAATGATTAACTATGCCACATGTGGCATTCTATAGGAAGAAGAAAGGAAGGGTTTTTTTTTTACCTGGTTTAGGGATCAAAAAATGTCTTGGAGGTTTCAGGGCACCAGCACCAGTGGTGGAGAAGAAGGCTGGAAGTAGGGGAATGCAGCCATACCTGCAATGTGGGTTGCTGCCCTACACTCACTTTTGAGAAATCCTGGATCCACAACTATCTGTCCCCCCTTTCCAGCTGAGCTGATCACATACAGTCTTTTTATAACATCTGATGAAGTAAGTTGTCTACAAAAGCACATGCCTATAAACCACTTAGGGTGCCGTTACAGGTTACCTCTAAATCATACTAAATCTGTGAAATGTTAGGCAGCGCTCCAGTTAGAACAGTTAAGAGCAGTCACAGGTTAAGGCTTAATGCCACCTCTGACCTGCACAACTCTGACTTTTCACTAGATGCCTTGGGAAGCAGTAACATGGCCAGGAGCCAGGACTCTATCCCTCCTCTAGGAGAAGACCCCTGGACTAGGGACAGAAGTTACACACAGACTGGTTTAAGTGATCAGAAACTGATTTAAACCTGTAACAGAACAGAAATTGAGTGCACGTAAACCACTTTCATAATGGCCAAAACTGGTTTAAGATGAACTTGGTTGTATATAGTAACAGACTTAACTGATTTAGGTCAAGCCAGTTTATGGAACTTCTGTCCCAGACTCCTTTCTGGTTCAAGTTAAATCACAGTTCCCCAGCATCCCAAAATGCTTTGCAGCCCTTGGCTTGGCTGTGCTGTCTGCTCCAGCAGAGCAAGATTGGCCCTGCCCCTCTGGTCCCTCGTCAGGCCACAGCTAGGGTCGGCATGGTGGGGGTGGAGCAGCCCCTCACAGGCTTTTTCCCTGCTCACTGCTGGGGTGGAAGGTGGGGCATGGCCAGACCCCGGGCAAAGCTGGCAGAATGAAGCAGAAGGGGGAGGGGGCTTAAAGCCCCCTGCTTCATGAGCATGGGATGTCTACTGGGGCCTGACTGGCGATGCGTAAGGGGTGCATGGGGGTTCATGTGCACCTCCTGAGGGTGCTGGTGCACCCCCTGACAGGCTGTGCTCCCCACTTAGGTGATGGGCAGAGGGAGTAGGCGGAAGCACTGGTGCCCCCCCGTGAGCACTGGCCAGGGAGTGGGAGCATCGGATGTAGCACCGCGGCCACTTCTGGGAGTGCTGCAGCCGCTTCTGGGAGTGCCACGGCTGCTTCCTGGTTGGTGAGTCTTGTGTGGACAAGAGAGGGGGTTTAAACCCCTCTCCCTCCCTCCACCTTAGCCTGCTAGCCCCAGTCAGAGTCTGGCCATGCAAGAGCCATAGGGGAGTGGTAGCACCTTAGTCAGGGGGGCACATGTCCCCCCAGCGACCAGTCAGCGACTGTGGCCAAGCTCACCAACTGAGGAGGGGAGGGGGGGAACAGCTCAAAGATAAACCTTGCCTGGAGTGGCATAACTTTGAAATACTTAAAGAATATAGGGCACAGTTAAACACCTTTAATGAAGGACCACTCTCATTTTAAGTCATTTCAGAATAGTTTAAAGCAGTGTTTTTCAACCTATAGGTCATGACCCAAAACTGGGTCATAAGAATATATGAAAGTGTCACAAACAATCTTTAAAAATGGATTCTCCTTTATAGGAAGAAAAATGTGGGAAACCATGGGTTATCCCTTGCAGGCTGGCAGAGTTACAGCCTGCAAGGGGCTGCTTGGGCCCCCCCGCCCCATATACCTAACCCCTGCCCCACACACTGGGGGGCTGGGGACAGGGGACAGTGGGTTGGGAGTGAGAGGCACTGGGTCAGGACTGGCCATCTATGTTGACAGATGGGTCCTGGTACAAAAAAGGTTGAGAACCACTGGTTTAAAGGTAACCTGTAACACCATCCTTAGTCTCTAACCGCTGCCTGGCTCTCCCTTATTTCAAGCTAACATGGCTAACCCTCTCTTTCTGTTCCTAGGTGAGTGTTCTTACCTGACTAGACTATCACTAGGCAGGCAGGCAGGCAGCTCTTCTATTGCTATGTTTTGAGAGAAGACCACTGTGGCTGCTGTATTTTATACTGTATGCAGTGATGATGCTGTACCTTTGCAGGATTCAGAGCATGCCTAATGGAGCAAGCTGTTTTGGAACCTGGGCAGAGTTTAGACACTATTTTGCCTTCTCTCTAGATAGGGCTTAAGCAGGAGCTTGGCAGTTAGCCCCTCAGACCAATTTCAGTGCCTAGTTTACCTTGGCTCTAGGTATATAAATACTGTTGAGGTTCTGAGCCTGAATAACCCATGAATATTTCTAGATTCATCTTTGCATCAACCCTGTACGGCGATCAGAACTGAGGAAGTTAGAAATTCAGCAGCCTCAGATCATCTTTCCCTCCCCTATCACCTCATTTTTCTATGACCCAGTAAAGATGATAATATTTAGGGGTCTGTGACAGGGAGTAAAAGCACCTTAATGTCTATTTCTGGTCTTATTTTATTTTGAGAGGAGAAAGTGTGCTGCTTTTATAGTTTATTAGTTTATAAATGTGGGTGAGTAGAGCCCAAGGACCTCTACCTGAGAAGCAGAGGTAGTTCCCTGCAGCAGCTGCCATGGGGGTATAGTGAGTCAGAAAGGGAGATGGGAGGTTAACTGGTATGTAATCGGTATTGTTTGGACTTGCTAGTGAGGTGGTTAATGCTGATTATGGAAACATTGAGAGTGTATGGAGGTGGTTGGTCCTTTCCCCCCTCCCTTCTTCCCTCCCACCAGGTTGTACATAGATGTAGATAGTAAAGAATGTTTGGTCTTTGAATGAATAAAGCGGTGTTTCTCAAATTGGGGTACGTAGCAAACTTCTAGTGGGTATTTGATAGGAAGGAATGAGACAGCAAAAGTATGTACTAAGCATGCAGAAACTGCTTTAAAGCTGTAAGAGAAGTGTCTATGGCATTTAAAGAGCTTTAAAAATGGCAGATCCCTTTCTAAATTAACCCTTGATGGATGTGGTGTTAGACTAAAGTGATTTATGTTAAAGTGCTTTATCAAATATCTGTAGTACATCCATTGAGAATTAAGGTAGGCTGCATTTCCCCCAGAATCCCAGAGAAGCCCCTCACTGGACAGCTTGCTAGCCTCCGCCAAGCAGGCTAGCACCAGCCCAGCCCCGCCCCGCCACCCCCAAACTGGCTGTCACAGAACAGAGACAGAAAAAACTCTGTCTCTTCCCTGTGAGGTTGGTTGGGTGAGTGTGTGTGTTGGGGGGGACAGATTCCCCCCTGCTGCAAGAGCCCCCCTACAACTTGCTGACTCAGGGTTGGAAGGGAGGTAGTCCAGGTCTGGAGTGGGGGAGAGGGGACTCCATTCTTCTCACTTGCTGCAGTTTCTTGTACAGCTAAAAGCTGGCCAGGCTACCCCATGCTGTCAGGCTGCAGCTGTCAAGAGGCTCTGGTCAGGGGGTGAATGGAGCCACTCCTGCACATGGGCCTCCTCACAGCTTGCTGTCTTGGGGCTCATGGGGGGGTGAGCTGGGTCAGCACAGCAGGGGGGTCCTGTTCACCCCTCCTACCCTTCCCCCCCACAGCATCCTGGCAACACTTTAGGCAGAAGCTGCAGCATGGGGCTGCCCATCTGGCTTTTAATTGCACTGGGAACTGTGGCTGGAGGGGAATGGAGCCCCCATGTTGCATGGACCTGGCTCAGCACCCCCACAACCCCTGAGTCCACAAACTATGTGAAGGCCCCTGCGGCAGGGAGTTCACAACTGCCAGTTAGTGGAGGGGGTGGAGCTGGGGAGAGGGGCCATTCCAGCAGCCTCCTAGGAAGTGTACAGCCAGGAGTGCCCCCCACCAGCTGGCCTTGGCCAGTGCAGGCCATTTCCGTGCCCCCCCACCCTTTCCCAGATGAGTGACCCTCTCTTATGTTCACTCCCACACTAACCTAGGCTGGTGAAAAAAGACATGAAAAAAGAAAAAAAATAGTGCTTTATCAAAAGAAGTGCATCAGTTTGACCTGGCTCCCCAGTGCCTCTATATATTGGGTGCTTCAGTGGGGCTTTTTGATGTTTCTATTTAAGCAGGGCAGGGGATCAGACTAGAAGATCTACAAGGTCCCCTCTGACCCTACATCTATGAATTTATAAAGGTGATTTAATCAGCTATTGGATAAAAGCACCAAAAAGCCCCACTGAAGCACTCAATCTGTACAGACACTGGTCAAACTAACATGATGCCTCTTCTGGGTATGCACTGTGCTTGGTGTGGGGGCATGCCAAGCTGCAAGTAAAGCGCTGTTGGGTTTTTTTTGTTTGGGTTTTTTTTCATGTTTGTAAGCAGTCCTAGAGTACTTTGAGTAAAGCACGATACTTAGTGCTTCCACCTTGGGCTTTTTGAACATCTGTACTTAGCCAGGGTTAGCCTGTAGTAAGGATATGGTCATGATCAACTTTGATCTCTAAACAAGGAAAGGATCAAATGCTTGTGTTTTTCATTTGCAATTATTGCAGCTCTCAGAACCCAGAAGTCAAGAAGTTAGACCCAGAAATACAAAAATGAAGCTAGGTGTGGTATTACAGAATGTTAAGTGTAATGGTCACGAAGCATGACAATATTTAACATTTATTGATTAAAATTTCTGGCCCATATGACTTTTAATCATATGAGATCATAGTACCTTCATTGGATTTTTGTGAGAAAACAATGAATAATGTTCCTTCCTTACTAAAGCTGAACTCCTAGTAACTTTTGATGTGAAATGTACTGCCTTAAAAGAAGCTGGACTAATATCTTTTGTTTGGCTGAGAGTCACATTTTAAGAACTGTAATTTAAAAAAGATTGGCTTGTTATGACTGAGCCTGAGATCAAGGGAAAACATGAAAAAGTAGCTAAATTCCCTCTAGTCTAAACTGGTCTCTTGATATAATTCTAACTGTGATTCAGATTAGATGTGTTGGAGACCGTGGGGTGTGGGGGTGAGAAAATTAATGTGCTGGGGAATGAGATGTTACCAGCTGGAGAATCATGGAGTAACTTTATTATTCTGTACGAAGTGCCCTGAAATAGTAGTGGAATCTGGGCTGTGAACAATAATTTTGTTCTAGTGTGAGGACTCAACCAATCTGGGCTACTAGATAGTTAGTAGTGTGCAATTTAACGTACTCCTAGATGTAAACAGCAATGTTAGGAAAAGTATTAGTTCATTAACTATCCTGTGCATCTCCCTTAAAAAAAACTTCCCTTTTTTATTATTATCAAGTTATTTACAACTGTTAATTAACTTGACTTAATTAGGCTTAGTTTGTCAGCACACAGGACATAACACTAACTTACAGGAGGGCTTGCCCACTGTTCTGTGGCTGTAACTAAAGGCTTGATAATTGCCGAGAAAAGAATCATAGACCCTTATGTGTTGGTTCAGTGAAAAGTGAAATTCTTCTTGACCTTCTAACCATGCCTAAAAAAATATGGGAGGGGGGAGTATGTGACATAAACACATTCAAATATCTTTTCCTGTTTCATGCTTGATATTGTTGAGTTTGATCCTCTGAAAATGGTTGGCACGTAGTCAACTCTGACAATAACTTTAGGATTAATGTATATAGTATTTAGAGCTAAGAGAGATGATATTAACATGAGAAAAGAGGAAAGAAGTAGGTACAAAACATTAACACAATATAAATTATATACCCACTTAGGTGAGAATTGAATTGCTACCTTTGGTTTTGGAGTCAGAAGTGAGGACTAATTGTTAGACTCCTAAACAGGTGGTTTTAATTTCTCTTTTTTGTAAGCACATTTAATAAAAACTCCCCCTCCATATTGCCTTGAAATGTTGTACACAAAGAAAAAAACTATACAGTAAGCCTAATTTATGAATACACAAGGGTAGTGCTTGGGTACTGTTACATAGGTTATTTAAATATTCAGGCACCTAATTATTCCTACTATTGTTATACTAGCAATTTAGAGGTCTCAAACAAGATCAGAGCCCTGTGCTAGCTGGTGAACAGAGACAAAGGAAGAGGCTGTTTCTGTCTTAGTAGAGCTTGTGGCCTAAATAGGCAACACACATCATATGGGAGAAAATGTTTACAAATTGATAGGTCCTACAACCAAGTGTGGGATTCCAACTATAGAATCTCTCCTATATACCGCTGGAAAGTTTTCCAGAATATACTTAATATTCAGAATGTTGATGGTACCCTTATACTTTTAAAAAAAAAAGAAAGAGAGAATGTCATGTAAATATAAAGGCTGCTTTGATTTACAATACTCAAAACCTAAACAACATGAATGACCAGGCTATAGATATGTTATAGCTGGTGTCTGGCACACACAGTTCACTTACGTTATATATAACAACAAAGTAAATAAAAACTGAAATAAATTCAATGTAGAACTATTTCAGTGTTGACACTGAGACAGGATACTTCTACCTTGAGACAGAATAAATCAACAGACCAGGTTTGTGCTCAGCATTTCACAGCAATGAGGATCTAAAATACCAATCCTGCCATTCCCTCTGTGCTCCTTCTTCCACATTTCCTCTACTTCATCACCTTTAGGGTTTAAGCGTGTGATAACATTAAAACCCAAGCTGTCCAGGGACAATCTGTCCAGGGACAAGTGCAATGTTTCTTCCTAGCCTAAGAGTACTTAAAGGGCTCATTGGATTGATGAGAACTGCCAGAAACTCAGCAGTGGAGAGAATGAGGAAACTAAGGTATAAATACATGTAGGGTAAAATTCTGGACTTCAGTGAAGACCATGAAGAATCTTGACATTAGTTATGAAACTGTTGATCAAGTTATGCGTGTACTGAATGATTCAATTGTGGCTGGCATGCCAGTAGCAGCTCGGCTTGCTGACTCAAAAGGGCCTTGAGCCATTGGTGGGACACTCCCACCAATCAGGTGGTGGTGGAGGATAGACTGCCCTGCCCCTACTATGGGGGGGGGAGGCAAAGAGCCTGGACCTGGGTGAGGGCTATAATTCCCCTCAACATGATTGGTCCTCTGGCAATCTGGGGGCAGAGCCTCCAAAGGGCATAAAAGAACAGCATGCCTGGCATGTGGGCATGCTGCATCGAGGGATGAAGAAGAGAGTGGGACAAAGAGGAGCTGGGGAGAGCTGCCCAGCAGGGCAGAGCAATAGCCCTGAAGAGCCTGAAGACCTCCTCACCGAATGGGAGTGGGGAGCAGTGCGGCCCACCGCTGCACCACTGAGAAGCACGATGGTGGTGCACAGTTCAGTGCATGGAGCCAGACCCTGGGAGAAGTATGAAGCAGCTTGGGTCTGCACCCCTGGTGTGCAGCCAGGATTTTGGTGCATAGACAGTGCATGGCATGGTCAAAGTGGGACTGAGGCCCTGAAGCCATATGAGGCAGCTTGGGCCTCCAACCCCTGGCAAGAGGCCAGGAAGACTCGGCGCAGGCAGTGCTGCACAGAGGATCCAGGAGCGGACCCAGGCCTCGGGAGCCGGACACAGTGGCTGTGGTCTACAGCCCCCACTGGCACGAGGCTAGGCATTTAAAGCTGAAGCCTTGCATGGAAGGCTCTGGTCAAAACTGAGACCCTGGAAGGCGGCTCAGGGCCCCAACCCCAAGCAGAAGAGTAAAGTACTCAGTGCACACAGCCACCAGCAGCTGGCAGGCCCAGAGGGAGCCAGAGACAGCTGGAGCCTCAGCAAGAGAGGCGGTAACTCACTGGGAGAGAGACAAGGACCCTCCACCCAGATTCCTGGAGTTGTGAGTTCCTGGGGAAGGGGATTCCCACAGGGAAGGGGGAATCCACCCGGGTTGGAGAAGTGAACCACTGAAGGGGAAGCCCTAACAAAGCTCCCCAAGTTTAAAGTTTTTATTTTGGGTTAAAGGATATTTTGCCTGGGCTGGGGAAAGCCTGAAGGGCACCGGCGAAGCTTCTCCCTCCCCCAAGGCTTCAGAATAGCATAGGCCTTGGGGTTCCTAGAAGAGTTAATTATATTCAGGGATGTTGTGCCTTATATTTTGTGAGTGGGCACAGGTTATTGTGTGGTTTATATTTCATGTTATATAAGTGTAAGTTGATAAAGTCTGAAATTATTGAGTTATATTGAAATCTTTAATCTAATAGGTTTCATAGACTTTCATAGATTTCATAGATATTTGGGCTGGAAGGGACCTGGAGGATCACTGAGTCCAGCCCCCTGCCCCAGGGGCAGGAAGTCAGCAGGGATCATAGAATCCCAGCAAGATAAGCATCCAAATGTGTCTTGAAGGCATTCAAAGTGGGTGCTTGAACCGCCTCAAGTGGCAGTCTGTTCCAAACCTTGGGGGCTCGGACAGTGAAGAAATTCTTTCTTATGTCCAGCCTGAACAGGTCACAGTCGAGTTTGTGACCGTTCGATCTTGTCATCCCTTGTGGGGGGGCTCTGGTGAACAGTCATCCCCCCACCCCGATAAGCTTATAGGTGGCCATCAGATCACCCCTGAGCCTGCACTTTTCCAGGCTGAATAGCCCCATTGCTTTCAGCCTCTGATCATAAGGTCTGTTTTCCTGACCTCTGATCATGCATGTGGCTCTCCTCTGCACCATCTCAAGCTTCTCCACATCCTTTTTGGAATTGCGAAGCCCAAAACTGGACGCAGTACTCCAGCTGCGGCCTCACCAAGGCCGAGTACAGTGGGAGAATGACATCCCAGGATCTGCTTGAGAAGCAGCTATGGATGCAAGCCAGCATTTTGCTCGCTTTACTAGCTGCAGCATCACACTGAAGGCTCATGTTCATCTTGTGGTCAACCATGACCCCCAAGTCCCTTTCATCCATAGTGCTAACCAGCATAGCACAGCTGAGCCTATAAGGATGCTGCAGGTTTTTCCTCCCAAGGTGGAGAACCTTGCATTTTTCGGTGTTAAACACCATCAGGTTTTCTTCCGCCCATTTCATGAGCCTGTCTAGATCTGCCTGGATCACCCTCCTGTCCTCAGGTGTGGATGCTTTATCCCAGAGTTTGGTGTCATAAATGTTTTGTGTGTGTGTATTCTTTTAATCTTTTTCTTAATTTATATTGTAATATTTATAAACTTATATAGTCAAGTTATAGAATGTGTTGGTCTGGTTCTCTATCAGGGAAAATGGAAACTGCACGCTGCCAGCAGTTTTCCCACACAGCACACCTGCTCTGCCAGAATCTTTCTTCAACTGGAGAAAGGAGTACACAACCAGGTACACCCGAGTTATACAACAGTTCGCATTTTGTGTATCAGGATTCAGGGAGGAAAGTACTCAATATTATATATATGCATTGGGGAGACCAGGGGGAATACTCTTCATAGTGCAGCCAAGTCACTTGGCTTATCTGCTGGAAGTAAGGGTTGGGAAGTGGTTTGGTTTTTTTTCTTCCCCTCCCAGCACAGTATGGGATTGCTGTTTTCATTAGGATCAACTGAGTTTTTGGGCTCTTATCAAATGTAACTGGGAGGCATCTGAACTCCTAGACCCTATGGGCTTTGGAATTGCATATAGGATGCCAGCGCGGTAGAAAATATGGCCCGTGGATACTTATAGCCATGGTTATTGAGCTTTGCTCATCTGGATTTGGAATTTAATAGCTAATTTTGGAATGAAAAACAAAAAGAAAAGGAAAGTATTCTAAATAAAAATCATGATCCAGAACTACAGCTGCCTTGAGAACCAGCATGAATACTTGCTGAGGCACAAAGCCTTCTTGGGGTGGGGGTGGGGAGGGGA
>NW_017729023.1:1043411-1046604 GCF_001723915.1 Gavialis gangeticus | reverse complement strand
GAAGAGATATATCTCTTCCCCCTCCCTCAAAATATATATATATTGAGATTATAATATAATATAAGTTAAAAAGTCAGATGCTAATTTCATATGGAGCTGTTCAGCCTTTCAATAGGTTGCTCTAAAAATACATATTTTATTATGATCTTTTCTTTTCAGTCCATAAAAGATTCACTTCAAGGTAGTGCCAATATAAGGTACCTAGTTTGAATGGCCACAAAGGATATAAAATGGATCATGGGAATGAACCATGGAATACTTTCTTCCCCCCAACACCCTACCTAGCAATCCTTGTCTAAAATCAACCTTTTCTAGGACACCTTCTGTCTATATAATTTCCACACAAAAATTCTGCTTAAAGACCAGTTTCACCCCAAGTCATATCTAACGCATCTTTACAGCATATGTATTTTTAGACTAACCTATTGAAAGTCTGAACATTTCAGTATGAAACTAGTATATGACTTTTTAACTTGCCCCTGAACTTTTCTTCTTGTAATTCTAAAAGCCTGTGTTAATTGTACAAGAATCTCTTTGTACAGCTCTACAAAACCGATGGGGGTGAGGGGAGGTCATCTAACAGTCTACTATATACCTTTCACTCTATCTTTTTATCTTAGATGCTTTTGACATGCATTAAAAGAGTGTTGAACATTGACAATGGGAAACATGAGAGGAGAGATGGCATGTCTTCTGCAATCCAACTATTTTGGTGATAAAAAGGCCAGTACAAATAAAACCTATAAGATTATTAAAATCCCTCTGCACTAGAGAGCTGGTATCCTATTCTTTTGTCAACACACTTTTCACCTAATATGTATCAGAATAACAATAGTCTTACCAGCAGGGCAGTTGTTTAACTTTCACTGACATCAATGTCCTTCATCTCTTACCATATCTTTCCTGGAGCAAACTCTTTATTTGGAATCAGCGGGCATCTGCCTGAATAAGGAATCCATATCTTTTAACTTGAGACAAGTCTGGTTGTTGCTGTGGCTAAATAAAACCCCATGGCTGCTGCTAGCTTGCCTCCTTCATGGCTTTGACGGCTCTGATGCTCTGAGCTGCATTAATCGTCAAATAGTGTGAAAGAGTAAGAAACAGACATGTAGACACCTCTGAAGAAGGCAATATGGTCAGACCACAGGACTAGACAGACCAATACTTAGAGTGTATTCTGGATAGTATAAAGGAGTGTAAGGCAAGAGTCATTAAGACCATAGAAGCACATCTTTGAATACAGTAGTAGCCTGCTACTACATTTGTGAAAGAACTCTAATTTAAGGGTCGCATGTACAGCACATGTAATATGCTTCTTGTCCCTAAATTCTTCTCTGTCCTCTTGCAAAGATTAGAAGGCTCTTGGTGATGCCCGTGTTGTAGGGTTTCAAGAACAGTACTTGTCTGGCAGTTTCAAAAGATTCGTCAGTGAGAAGGGGAGATTGCTAGTATTGTGAAGCTCAAGAAGCCTTATTATCAGCTTTATGTGAGTTTTGAAATCTTTCATGGCACCGCTCTTTTTGCAAAAGCTTCCATCCTTCTAAGCTAATAGTAAGAAAGATCGAAGAATGTGGTGTGTTGGGTTACTTTCAGCATACTTTTGCAGACCTCCATTCAGTAGCATAATCTCTTTTGATGCCCCTTTTCAAGGAACACTTAATCTAATTGACAATTCCATCTGTTTCTTGAACAATCTGCTGGTGATGTGTGTAATGAGAATTTCCTTCTGATTATTGAAGTTTTAAAATTTCATATTGATGGCTTACTTCCTAGAAGTGCCTGAAAAGTGAATGTTGGTACTGAAACAGTAAAGGAAGTAACTTTTTTAATTTGTATGTTTTATCACAATGTTGAAGAGATGGATGGAGGAAGTGTCCTTTTAAATTTTGATAAAATGTCTGTCAAATCTCCCTTCAAATCCATATTTATATAGTGATCCTCTCCTCCAGCTAATAATCCACATAACCAGCACTTCCTGGGCAAGAATCTCTGCTGGTGCAAATCAGCATTGCTTCTAAGCTGTGTGGAGTGTGCAGCCGCACAGGTGCGCTCATGCCGTATTGCCAGGCACGCTTGGGTGGCCACACACACCACACAGTTTAGAGTGAATGCTAGTGCAAATTGATACACTCTGAAATTGGTGGAGGCTATAAGCACAAATTGTGACCTACAAACGGGACTTCTTACTTGCTGATTTTCATCAAGGGTTGTATTAACTCCAGTTTGGAATCTGAGCCAAGGCGAGAGACCCAGTTAACTCTCACAACAAATCTGTTTACGGCCTGTAATCTCTGTTTAAAGCCCTGTTATCTCTGCAATTTCTGCTTAAAGCCTGTTAGCCAAAATATTTTGGTTTAATGGCCTACAACTAGGTAGCTCCAGTGTAATTAAAATAAATTGAATGTATGGGGTAAAAAGTGCAGGGCAGTTTGAGGTAGACAAAGTTTTATATAAAAATGCAAGGCCACCTCTAAGTCTGTTCCCATGTAGGGAACAGATGCGTACCTGGTATCAGAGAGAATCTTGCCCTGGAGTGGCATAACTTTGAGCTGCATAATGAGTGCTTAAAACCAGCTGCTGGTGTTACTGTGCAGACAATCCTGTGTTAAAAGCTCCAGGAGCTACCCAAAATTACCATGTAACCAGGTTTAGGTATCCAGGTTATAGCTGTATTGGTCTAGAACAGAGGTTTTCAAACTGTGGGCTGCAACCCCTGAGCATCTTAAAAGGGGGTCCAAAACCCGTGTGCCATGTGCCACCGGTGCTTCTGCCTTTGCCATTGCATGCTGCCGGCACTTCCGCTTTCGCCACTGCATGGGAGACCTCCACTCGTTGATTGCCCGCCAGGAGTTGCGGTATTGCAAAGTTTGAGAATCCCTGGTTTAGAAGCAAAGGGAATCAGAACTTGTGGTAGAGTTGATATCTTTCATTAGACTAACTAGATTTTTGCAAAATAAAAAGTAACAAGATTTACACTCTTCTGGGGTTTTCTGTGCTGTGGTCACTTTTATTGCAATTTGATGAGTAGCAGTAAAAACTGTTTGTTCCCAGAACAGTACAGACCTCGAAAAAATCCAGGTGATCTCTGGAAAGCCTATACTACTCCTTTTTCCACAATCAAATTGTAAATAACATGTATTCTTAATGGACTGTGTAACTTCCCTCCCTATCCCTTGCATAGCCTGTGCCTCTG
>NW_017729023.1:1042196-1042531 GCF_001723915.1 Gavialis gangeticus | reverse complement strand
CGCGGCCTCTGGGCATGGGGGAGGGCGGGAATTCTCGCCTGCTTGGGGGCTCCAGAAATCAGTTCCCAGGACCGGCTTGTTTCCAGCCTACCAAAAACACCTTGTTTGTAACAGATACCGACTTGTCAGCCTCAAGATGAAATATTGGTCTGTTATTTCTCAACCCAGTCGTTCCCAGTCCATTAAAAATGACACTAACACTTAAATACTTGAAATAATAAATACAATGCTAAGTAATACATTAAGAAGCATAAAACTAAGAATGGAACTTAAAAAAACGCAATTAAAATGACAAAAATAACTAAATAAAACTTAAAAGCCGTTAAAATAACGAA
>NW_017729023.1:1036966-1037196 GCF_001723915.1 Gavialis gangeticus | reverse complement strand
TCTGTTTAAAGCCCTGTTATCTCTGCAATTTCTGCTTAAAGCCTGTTAGCCAAAATATTTTGGTTTAATGGCCTACAACTAGGTAGCTCCAGTGTAATTAAAATAAATTGAATGTATGGGGTAAAAAGTGCAGGGCAGTTTGAGGTAGACAAAGTTTTATATAAAAATGCAAGGCCACCTCTAAGTCTGTTCCCATGTAGGGAACAGATGCGTACCTGGTATCAGAGAGA
>NW_017729023.1:1031574-1031966 GCF_001723915.1 Gavialis gangeticus | reverse complement strand
TTGACGTGTTACATTTTGATTGGTCATTTCAAACCAAAACCTGAGCAACCTATAAGACATAGGTAGTGGGCTATCCTGTACCATGTGGGTGGAAACTTACAGAATGCAGGGGTTAATACTAAAACAAGGAACAAAGAAACATAGAGAAAAGTATCTATTTTCGCTACAACACTAAACAAAACTTAAAATAACTAAATAAAACAAAAACAAAATAAAAAATAAATCAAACAACAATTTAAATAACAAAAAACGAAATAAAACAAAAAGTTAAAAATAAATACAATAATAAAACCTGATAATAATGAATAACTGTAATAAAAAACTGAAACTTGTATCAAGCTGTGTCACTGTCAAATTGAGCTTGTCAACCACAAGCAGATTTATGAGGCAGA
>NW_017729023.1:1024895-1026574 GCF_001723915.1 Gavialis gangeticus | reverse complement strand
GTGGCATAACTTTGAGCTGCATAATGAGTGCTTAAAACCAGCTGCTGGTGTTACTGTGCAGACAATCCTGTGTTAAAAGCTCCAGGAGCTACCCAAAATTACCATGTAACCAGGTTTAGGTATCCAGGTTATAGCTGTATTGGTCTAGAACAGAGGTTTTCAAACTGTGGGCTGCAACCCCTGAGCATCTTAAAAGGGGGTCCAAAACCCGTGTGCCATGTGCCACCGGTGCTTCTGCCTTTGCCATTGCATGCTGCCGGCACTTCCGCTTTCGCCACTGCATGGGAGACCTCCACTCGTTGATTGCCCGCCAGGAGTTGCGGTATTGCAAAGTTTGAGAATCCCTGGTTTAGAAGCAAAGGGAATCAGAACTTGTGGTAGAGTTGATATCTTTCATTAGACTAACTAGATTTTTGCAAAATAAAAAGTAACAAGATTTACACTCTTCTGGGGTTTTCTGTGCTGTGGTCACTTTTATTGCAATTTGATGAGTAGCAGTAAAAACTGTTTGTTCCCAGAACAGTACAGACCTCGAAAAAATCCAGGTGATCTCTGGAAAGCCTATACTACTCCTTTTTCCACAATCAAATTGTAAATAACATGTATTCTTAATGGACTGTGTAACTTCCCTCCCTATCCCTTGCATAGCCTGTGCCTCTGGGCTAGTCTTTGCCCTTTTTTTAAAAAAAGATGTAAATAATTAGCTGATTCCACTTAAGTTGATTGCTTCCAGGTTGGAAGTTTTCCTGTGCTATCACATGGGGCTTTACTGACATCTGGACTCCCATCAAAACAGGGCTGGACAGTCATTCACACAGGCAGCTTGAGTAGCAATAGCCTTGAATAAGCCTCGATTGATCCTGGGGTCAAGTGTAAGGGCAGATATTTCGCAGGTGTTTAAAATGGAAGGATGAGCATGGAGGCCTGCAGCATCCCAGGATCAAATACTTCGTCCCGGAGTAACCTGCCCCTACAACAGCTGGTTCACTCCCAGGCTTTTCCCTAGCTTAATGCTACCCGTTGTCCCGCGGGAAGACAACCCGCGGCAGGGAGATGAAAGGGTGAGGAGACATCCGACTATACAAAGCGGGGACTGATCTACAGCCTCGGTAGGTGAGTACAAGTAGCTGCCAAGCCCGCCGCGGGCTACCCCGCAGTAGCTCTTGTGACTACCCCGCCGCAGAGCAGGAGAGGGGCGGGGCTTGTGCTAGGAAGGGCGTGGCTTCGGGGTGCCTAATGCTCGGCCATTGGTAGGTACGCGCGGGGCCCAGCTTATTAGCGATTGCCTTGAGTCTAAGCTGCAGGGCATCTACTCCCATCTCCAGCGCGGGACAGGTAGGACGGGGTGGGGCTTGTGACCGGGTGGGCGTGGCCTCTGGCGCATAGTACTCAGCGGTTGGTGGGTGCGGGCGGCGTCCAGCCTATCAGCGCTTGCACTCAGCCACACGTCCAATAGCGCGGGTCAGTAGGAGAGGGGCGGGGCTTGCGGCCGGGCGGGCGTGGCCTCGGGGCGCCAAGCGGTTGTTAGGGACGCCGGGCAGTTGCTAGAAGCGCCGGGCAGGCCGGGCTAGTGCCACGGGGATGGAGGGGGATGACGCGGAGGCCGCGCTGGACCACGTCGTCACGGCGTTTGGCACGTACGAGGAGTACCTCGATTCGCACGTCACCACGCAGGACCT
>NW_017729023.1:1018153-1019895 GCF_001723915.1 Gavialis gangeticus | reverse complement strand
GACTAGACCTCTTACATGTACACCATGATCCAGAGGATCATCATATAGGATGGTTGCTTATATTATTATTATTATTATTAATATTATTATTTTTATTATTATTAGGTTTTATTAACAATAATAATACTCCAGATGATCTGAAAGCGAGCAAAGTGAAACTTTCATTCAGAAATGAGGGTTCTCTTAAAACAAAAGTTTTAGATGAATGCACTGACAGAAAATGGGCCCGTTTCTGAGTCCACTGAGGTACACAGGGATCTTTCCATTGACTTCAAAGGACTTTGGGGCAGGTTTTATCAGTTTGTGCATCCCCAATGACCTCAGCTCAGCAAAAGAGCGCACACAGAGTGAATTGTCTCTTTGGTCACTTTAACCATTTTGTATTGAACCTAATTTCATAGATTCATAGATTCATAGATTAAGGGTCGGAAGGGACCTAGTAGATCTTCTAGCCCGACCCCCCACCAGGGCGGGAGAACAACAAAAAACCCCAAAAAGAGAAACGGGACTCAAATGAGTCCAGCCAGGTAGGCATCCAGCCTCTTCTTAAAGACCCCCAGGGTAGGGGCCAGCACCACTTCCCTTGGAAGTTGGTTCCAGCTCCTAGCCGCCCTAATTTCCCCCCATTCAAAGATTTCACAGTTTACATATAGATTTCTTGCTGTTAGATGGCAGTCTCTTGAAGTCAGTTTCAGTCAATAGGAATTTCAGGGTGAAGAAAACAAGTAATCAGTTATTCTGGGATGTTAACCCAGAGCAAACCATCTTCATTTATATGTTGCTTAGTTTTCTAGTTCTGTTTCCCCTACTATCTTCTGATAGGATTTTTTTAACAGAAGTAAAATTCAGTGTGAACTTGTGCTATTATATAAGAGACTAGGTTTAGCCTGAAAGGCAGGGTGCATCTGGGGCCGCCCTTGTGGCTTCTCATAGGATTTCTATGCCATTTTGCATTTGTGATGTTCTTAGAAATGAAGGGGTCTGGGTCCACGTGAGTATTATTGAACAGACACATCTGGTAAATATGAAACATTTTAAAATAGAAATGGTGGAAAAACCACCTTGATGTTTCTACTTTGTGGCAGCCTTTGGTTTTTAATCAGATATTCCCCAGGTGTGCACAGAAGTCAAATCTTTGGACTCCAAGAGCTGGAAAGTGTCTATGAACATAAATCAAACCCATTTGACAGAGATAATTTTACTTCTGGTCGGATTGGTAGGGATGGGGTGGTGGGGGGGTTTGCATTCTTCTGTAGCGGGGGCCTGGTCCTCTACTCAAGATCTCTTAAGCATATATTGACAACATTTCATAGAGGCAGGACTTGACTGCCATGGTTCTCCTGCTTTACCTATGATGGTTGAGGATGTTAGGTCTGTGTCGTGTCAGGGTTGACAGTAGTTTTCTGTAGAGTTTAGATTTTGGATTGTATAGTAGGGCAGTGTGAAATTTCACTGGCTGTTTCATTTCAACACTGTTTCAACTTGTTTTGAGCTTGAAACAGAGAAATTGAAATGAAACTAAGAGCTTTGAAACAGCCTCAAAATGAAACGAGAGCAGTCAAAATGTCTTGAAAGTTTTGAAATGTTTTGAGTTTTGAAGCTGAATTTGGGCTTGCCTGCAGGGAAACAGAAAGTAAGGAGAGGGAGGGGGAAAAGGGAGGAAGGACTGCTCTCATACTGACTGTGTAGCTGGCTAGTGACTGTGATCCTTCCCTGAGGTCCCTTCCAATCCCAGCGCTCTA
>NW_017729023.1:1015733-1018138 GCF_001723915.1 Gavialis gangeticus | reverse complement strand
GGGGGGGGGGGGGCTGGAAAAACAGCATAAAAGACAGCATTGTTTGAACTGACCTGCTTTGTACCTTGGGGTCTGACAGTTACTGAGCTATCTTCCAAAAGCTCAGCAGCGTTAGACAACAAGGCCACAACCATTGAATCTGCACTTGCTAGCCTAGCAAGTGGGATTCTGCAATACCTTTGGTTTCTTTCTATACCCTTTTATTTTTTTATTATTTTCATTAATTGATTCCTTTCAGGGTAGAGGGCAAGGTGTAAGTCCCCCGCCACCCCCAAACTGAGACACAGCCTCTTTGGTACAACACGTAGGCATGAGGCTTCCACTAATACAGGCAGTAAGGAGAGGGGAGCAGTGCCACTGCCTGTGCCTGAGTTTGCATCTCCTCCAGGAGCACCAGCCATAACCCCTCCCACCCCACACCACCATGAAAACAAGCATCAGCGTGACAGTCTCCTCCACCACCATTTCACTTCCCATGCTGAGCCTTCCAGTGCCAGAGGAAGAACTGAAGCTGGATATGGATCTGAGTGCCCTAGCAAGGGAAATTCTGGGGAAGGAGGGGGAATCATCTGAGTTTGTGCTCCACACCCCTCAAGTTACCCCCAGAGCCAGGTCTCATTCCCTAGAAGGCACTTCAGAGAAGGCTGAGGTAGAGGTTGCGGAGGCAAGTGGCTCAACTGAGTCCACTCCTCCTTTTGCTCTCCCTCTGCCTGCTGTGGAGGGGAAAATTACAGCATCCACACATGCAACTGCACCCCAGAAATGAGCTGGTAGTCTGGTCTGGGATCAGCTGACCCTTCTGGATCAGCTGGCTAAGGGCAACATACTGAAGGATAGCCAACATGGGTTTGTCACGGGAAGGTCTTGTCTGACCAATCTCATCTCCTTCTATGACCAGGTGACATACCACCTGGACATGGGAGAAGAGATTGACATCATATATCTGGACTTTAAAAAAGCCTTTGATCTGGTGTCCCATGACCTCCTCATGGAAAAATTGGCCAACTGTGGCCTCGGCTACACCATAGTCTGATGGCTGGGAAATTGGGTCCGAGGTTGGACCCAGAGAGTAGTGGTCAATGGCAGCGAATCACTATGGTGTTCTGTAACCAGTGGCATCCCCCAACGCTCTGTCCTTGGACCGGTTCTCTTTAACATCTTTATCAACAATGTGGTCACTGATGTCAGAAGCACACTGGCTAAGTTTGCAGATGACATTAAACTTTGGTGCATAGTACCCACACTGAGGACAGTCTAGTGATCCAGGCTGACTTGGATAAACTTAGTAAGTGGGTGGATACAAACCTGATGATGTTCAGTACCGATAAATGTAAGGTACTCCACCTCGGGGGGGGTGGAAAAAAAACCCACAGCATGCTTATAGGCTCGGCAGTGCTATGCTTGCTAGCACCACTGCTGAAAGAGACTTGGGGGTCATGATTGACCACAAGATGAACATGAGCCACCAGTGCAATGTCGCAGCTGGTAAAGCTAACCAAACTCTGGCTTGCATCCATAGATGCTTCTCATGTAAATCTCAGGATGTCATACTCCCGCTGTACTCGGCCTTGGTGAGGCCGCAGCTGGAGTACTGCGTCCAGTTCTGGGCTCTTCAATTCAGGAAGGATGTCAAGAAGCTTGAGAGAGTCCAGAGGAGAGCCACGTGTATGATCAGAGGGCAAGAGAGCAGGCCTTATGAAGAGAGGCTGAGAGCCATGGGACTCTTCAGCCTGGAAAAGCGCAGGCTCGGCGGGGACCTGGTGGCTGCCTATAAGTACATAAAGGGTGTACATCAGGATCTGGGAGAACATTTGTTCACCAGAGCGCTCCAAAGTAAAACAAGGACCAACAGTCATAAACTCCTCCAAGACCATTTCAGGCTGGACATAAGAAAAAAAAAAAGAGATTGGAGACGGGTTGTGTTCTGTTGTTGTCATGGATAGATAGATGGTGTGTGCTCATTCTGGTGCACAATTGTTGCTTGGTAGCTCCACTTGGTGCCCTGATGGAGATATGTATTGTATTGTGAAGATATCTCCATATTGGAGATATTGTTGTACGGGAGGCTGGTGCTGCCTTAGTTGGGGGGGGGGGGGCACATGCCCCCTCAGCAACCAGTTAGCAACTGGGGGGGGTAGTCCCCCCACAGCTGGTTGCTGCGGCTGCTTCCGAAAATGCCTGTGCCCGTTTCTGGGAGCACCACAGTGCTCCACTCCCTGGCTGGTGCTTGCAGGCGGGGCACTGCCGCTCCCACCTGCCCCCCCTGCCCGTTGCCTAAGCGGCAAGCGCTGCTGGTCAGGGGGTACACCAGTGCTCTCAACATGCACCCCCTACATGTCACCACTGTATTGTAGGCAGGTTTTGTGCATCTTGCTATGGCATGGTCTGGATGTGACTCCCCAGGT
>NW_017729023.1:1008739-1015675 GCF_001723915.1 Gavialis gangeticus | reverse complement strand
TCCCCTGATGCCTTCATTTCCATTTTCACTGACTGGCTTTCTTGCCTGCATTGCATGCCAGCCTCTGACTTCTTTACTATTTCTTGCATCCAGGAAGAGCACACACACCAACTGCAGGTACTTCCTCAGCCTGACAAAGAGTTTTTCAGCCTGAAACCTTGCTAAGATATATTTTTATAACTATTCAGTTGGTCTACTAAAAGATACCAGATTAGATTGATCCAAAGAACTTTGTATGTATATGAATGCACAGTCTGGCTGCTTCTGCTATTGATGGTGTCTGGAAATAACCGTCTAGAAGACACCGTCAGAAGATGGATAAAAATAAGCATCAATAATGTCCTGCCTATAATTCTGAAATTAAAGAACTTTGTCTGCCAGTGCCATGTCCTTAGACCAACACCCCTAGCACCTGTCACCGGTCAGCTGACCGGAAGTACGCAGGGCCCTGGGCACATCTAAGCCCCAGGGCTGGGCCTGGCAGGGAGAGTTCTCTGGTAGTTGTTGGAGAAAAAGCTCCCGCAGGAGAAGAAAGAACGGCTCTGTGACAGTTTGGCTGCCTGAGATGCTGCTGGTGCTACTGTGCTGCTTACTAAATTGTTATTACCTGTTGTCATTTAAAGTGGTGGATTGAGATGAGGCTGTAGGGGAGGAGGAGCCCTCATTGTGGCACACTACCATGTCATGCAGAGGCCCCAGCACCAGTGATGGCGCGCCTTAACACACACAAAGTCACACATGTCACGAGTTGTGCTTGTCATCAGCTTGAGGTGCGATTTCCCAGAAACCCCTGGATCTATCACCTAGCAGGCTCCATGGCCTCAGCAGGGCTACCACGCTTGCAGTTTTCAACCCGCTGTGCCTTAACACACACACAGTAGCACGTCACACAAGTCGCACAAGTTTTTCTTGTCAGCATGTTGAGGTGCAGTTGCCCAGAAACCACAACACCTATCTCCTTGAAACTTGACAGGCTTTGTGTCCATTACCATCTCTGTAGGTTTCATCCAAGTCTGCCAAAAAATGACAAAGTTATAGGCAGTTGCATGCTTCCCCATTATAGCCTACGCACAAAATGTTGAAACAGCGTCAAAACAGTGAAAGTTTCGACTAAATGAAACGGAACAGTGGTTTTGAAATGAAACAAAACTCGAAACAAAACACTGTCCCTTTGAAATGGCAAAATGGAAGTTGAAACAAAATGGTGCTGTTTTGCATAGCCCTATCGTATAGGATAGTTTGGATACAAATGATTCTGCCTCAGGTAGGAGGTTGGACTAGATGACCTGTGGAGGTCCCTTCCAGCCTGACTTCTCTATGATTCTAGGAACAGGCAAAGAAATGGCCTTGTGGTTATTGAGTTAGCTACGCTGCTATAAGGTTCCAAGCTGTATTTTTAGAAACTGCTAGTTGTGTACATCTATTGAGTTTGATTTGAGTTTACTGGCAGTGAATTTAGGGCCGAGAGGTAAACTGGTTACTGAGATCCCTTGTATTAAGCAGCAGTAATTTTAAACTGATTCAAGAACAAATCTGAATCAGGTTCAATGCTGCTTAAAATGAATGGCAAACCCCCTCCCATTACTGGACATGGTAAGAAGGTAGCTACATTCCATCTGGTTCAGGAGGCAATGTGTACAACACGCTTTTTGGAAGCCTTCCCTGATTTGATCTAATGCAGTGTAGACATGCCCAATGGATCCTGGCCAGTAGGACCCATTTCAAACCCTGCACTAAAACACAGAGAAATGATGCAAAAGATCAAGCATTCCTCTGCAAGATTTCATGCCATTTGAATGGTATGTTTTTTCCCCTTATCATTCATTAATAATGTATTTGCTCTGAGAACTCAAAATTCATCACTCGTCATAAGGATCATTTATGTTTAACTTCTGCTTCAGGTGAAGACTGTAAATCTAATTGCAGCTTCAGTAGCATCAAAACTTGTCCTCCCATAGAGAGAGGACTTTTGAATAGCTGCATGGTAGAACAATAAGCAATCTTTTCAAAGCATCAGCAGTGTCATCACGAAAGAAAGATAGTCTTTCAAAGATTTCCTATTATTTTACCAGGAACAGCTGTTTGATGAAATTCTAACTTTCTCAGTATCTTCATTATTTGATACATGTCATAATGCCTGCCTTTATTTTTTTTTGTATGTTTTAAGGCATGCAGGTTTATTAAAAGCAGAGAAAATATCAAAATACTTCTAAATCAGTCAAAAAATGTTAACACATTTTAAATAGCAGAAATGAAGCTCTTTATTTTTTTAATTCCAGAATTATAGGCAGGACATTATTGATGCTTATTTTTATCCATCTTCTGATGGTATCTTCTAGAAAGTTATTTCCAGACACCATCAACAGCAGAAGCAGCCAGACTGTGCATTCATATACATATTATCAAGCATGACAGGCTAAGATTTGTGCAGCTCCAATGTTAGAGTATGATAGAGTTGAAATTGCAATCTTTTGTTGATTGCCTGTCTAAATAGTTGACACTTGGATGAAATGGTTCCAGCAGCTTGTACACAGCAATGACTGTCATTTTAGGACATCTCTCTAGGGTAGGTCTGTGCTAGAAATGTGTTGCTTCTGTAAGTATACTATATTGACATAGTGCTTCCAGTATGCACTCAGTTTGCCCTGGTAAAACTGGGGCTATTCCATGACTGCATGTTCTTTAAATGAAGCAAGTCATCCTGGTAAAAAGGCAGGTTTGCTACTGTAACTATAGTTCTGCTGGCGCTGCTATGCTGGGTAGGAATCAAATGTCCTTGTGCTCTGAATTGATGTAGCTATGCTGGCAGAAGTCTGTAGGGCAGATGAAACCCCTCCCCCTCCCATCTTTCTTTGGGTCACTTTATCCCATTATTAGCATGGCTGTGTGTCAGGCCTGGTTTAAACTCAGTTTTTATGTGTGATTAATTTGAGTTAAGGGTCTTATTCAGGAGCAGATCTAGGATTTTGAAAGGGGGTGCAGTGGAAAGTTCCCTGTGCATGCACTATAGTTGAAGTGAGTGCACTCCCCCTGGGTCTGCCCTAGTTTTACTGAAATCATTTTGCCAGAATGTTCCCCCTATACAATAATAAGCTATACTAGAGTAAATCATGTTCAGTACAGTTAAAACTGTCCTCACAAGTAGGGTTATCCCAGTATAAAGTTACAGTTAAAACAGTACAGTTTTTATATGTAGGGAAGCCCTAAGGATAGCACTGAGGCTTGTCAGGTCAGGCTTTGTGAATCAAAATTAGGAAAGAAGCAGTGCAAAGCAGCACTTTAATGACACTTCCTTCTTGTTCGTCAAAATGAGTCTGATATGGAATTAACTAAAAACAATGGTCTGCTCAGTGCTTAACTTTATGGAGCAGATCTGGGCCAGAAATCCTTTAAACTGAATAGTTAGTTTTTATGTAGGCCCTACATTAATGTTAATATCTAATAATACTGCAGGGAGAAAAATAGAAATGTGCTTTTAGAGTTTCAAACTGAGATGAAAACTCCAAGGCTGACTTCTGCAGAAATGTGTTCCAATGAGTAAGATCCTAACAAGCAGATTCAATATGGGAATAAGCCTGAATCATGAACAGTAGATCTTGATCATGTCCAGTGCATGAGATGCTTTAGGGTAGATTTTAGATGCCTTAAATCTCCTGACTTTCAGTGAGGCAGACTGGAATGAAGACCTCCAGCAATTATATTAATGAATTATTTACTTGTGTGTGTTGGGGAATTCTATGCAAGTTTTTCCATGTTGTGCTTAGTAGGTGTGTGCACCCTTAGTAAGGGTGTATTCGATTCGGATTCAGCCCAATTCCGGGGACAGTGATTCGATTTGCTGATTTGGATCACTGTCCCGATTTTTGAATCAGCCAAATCTGAATCTGAAGATTCGATTCTGATTCGGAGAATCAGCGTTTTGACCATAGACACAGCTTTATATTTTCTTCTACATACCTCGAGGTACCAGGCGCAGCCAGTGAATGCTGTGATGGTGGGGTGTATGGAGTCTCCTACAGGAGCAAGGGGGGGGGGTGGCGGAATCCATTGCCAAGCACATGGAGTACTCCCCTGCGCTCCTGTGGGACGCTCCAGTAATGGTGGGAGACTTGGACCTGGTACCTTGAGTCATGTAGAAGCCAAATCATAGAATTTCTCCGATTAGATTAGGAGGCTTCTGATTTGATTCAGAGAGATTAATGGGTCTCCTGATTTGATTCAGATTTGGAGATTCGGCCGCTGAATCAGGCAGAATCTCCTCTGAATCAAATCAGTGACCGTAGCTTCACACAGCCCTAGGCTTAGTACATGGACCAGAGCTGTTGCACTTGCTTCCAGATTTGCTTTGATTTTGAAATCCAAGTAAAACCTGGCAGCATGCTGGCCATCTCTGAAAAGCTGGCAAGGGTGTTTGATTGAGATGGAAGACAAACGTGGTCTTTCCCTTTGCAGTTTGCCTGTCAGAGTCTATCAAGTGCCCATATTTAAAAAAGAAATGCTCCATCTCTCAGATGGCTGGCTCCTGCCTGGCACAGATCACAGTAATGTTTTATAGGTGGTAGGGCAGCTTTCCTACATAAGTGCTATTTTAAAGATTGTTCTGAGGAGTAAATTAAGTCCTTGAGTTTTTTTTGATTTAAACAGCTAGCCCAGACATAGCCTAGTTACATACAGACAATGAAGACTCAAATCCTGGGGCTGAGGAACAAAGAGGCTCATACGGAGATTATTTTCTCTTCTGTCTATGCATTTCAAGCTGTTCTTTTCTCCTGTACTATATCAGAAATGCCATAGTAGTAAATACAGTACAGTTGCAACTTGCGCAGGGGTTATGTTCCCAGGTCAGCGCGTATAGTTGAAATCGTGTATAGCTGCAATCGCCAGGCTCGGCACTGAGCAGCCGCCGCCACCACTGGGCCCGGACAAGGCAGCCACCTGAGCATGAGCCCCGCAGCTCCCCAGCCATACTGGCGCATGCAGGCAATATCACGCGGCGCCGTGCAGCGCCGCACTACGCACTGTTTCCTGGCGGGCACCCGTGGGCCAGCCCCAGCAGCTGAGCGCGTAAAGCTGAATTTGTGTAAGTTAAATACGTGTAAATTGCGACTGTACTGTATGCTTGTTTGTGCCCAAATAGGCCCCAATGTGCTGGGTATTACACAGACAACAGTCCTGCCCTGGGAGTGTACAACATGCTGGGGTATTTCTGGGCCTGTTGGAGTTCTGCTGACTCCAGTAGGACTCTGTTTGGGTACAGCAGTTTTCCTGCACATTTATGGATTTTTTTCGTAAGATCAGAAGGAACCATTATTGTGATCCTGCAAAACAGGCTATAGAATTTCACTCTAATAATTCCAGCAACTAGCTTGTAATTCCTGATTGAACTAGAGGCCATCTTAAAAGTTCCCTGCTGTAGAGGAATTAAGATAAAACAAGAAAAGGAAGCACCAGATTTAGTCTGTTGAGCACATGGGCAGATCCAGGATTTTGTAATGGGAGTGTGTGGAAGCAGTGACTGGTGCTGCAGGGGAGGTTGCACGCTTGCTCCCAGCTTCTCTTTCCCCACAATCAGGGTGGGCAGAGAGTGCTGGAGCAGTAGCTGCTGGAGCAGTAGCTGGGGACTTTTTTAAAGTACCTGGACCAGGCAAGAATTCTCCCACTCCGCACCCCTTCCCTCCCCCTCTATATTCGGTGGCACCTTCCTTCCTCCTCCCTTCCAATCCCTGCCCCCTCAACTGCTGCTGGCACTTCTTCAGATGCTTTGGGCAGGGAGCAGGGGTGAGCTCCTGCCCCATTGCTGCTGAGCTGTGTGGGGAGCCAGGATCAGCTGGGTACAGCAGCAGCAGCAGTGGCTGGCTCCCCCTTCCTAAGCCTGCTCCCAAGTTGGCGGGGATCACCTAGAGTGATTGGGTATGGAGAAGAAACTGGTCTTCTGCTGCCCCTGCTGTTGAGCCTGGCTCCCTGCTCAGCCCAGCTGGAGTGGGACAGGATCAGCTCTGGATTGCTCCTCCACCCCTGGGGAAGCTAGAGACAGTGAGAGTAGCAGACTGGGAAGGGAGGAGAGAGGGTATATGCAACTGAGTGTGGAGGGGAAGAAAATTTTACTTGATTCATGGAGGGTGCAGCCATGCCACTGCATCCCCTCTGGATCATCCCCTGGCTGAATCAACATGTTGATCTCAGGATGATGTTAGTTATGTCATAACCAAAGGTGGAAATGAGCTGTCTCATTTTGGAAACTGTATGGATACATCTACAGAGACTAACCAGGTGGAATAAAGCGCTGTATAATCCATGCACTATAACAGCAATTACTGAGTAGGAGCTATTGACTTTTTTCAGCCTAATATGTCAGACCATGGAGGTGTCAAACGTGCATAGATTAATAAAGTAGGAAACAATAATAAAGCATTAAGAAGATCTATATTACAATCTTATCTAGGAAGAAAACTTTTACTTGTGATTTCTGAAAACTTTAAGCTTTGGGGGTTTTTTCCTTATGCTTGAAGATTCAAAAAATCTTTAAAATCTATACGTTGGGGTACCTAGCCAGTGCCCAGAGTGTAGCCATATCCTCTTGGATACAGGGACTAGTTTATAGGGAGAAAAATGAATAAGGCAGTCACTTCCCCTCTTGGGATTCTGGACCTCTGATTCCCTCACAGGGATGGATTACTATTGGATCCCACCTGAGAGCGCATCCCAATATGCAGGTATGTGTTTCCAGTGGCACACAATTGTGCCACTGCTTTGTGCCCTAGGGCATGCCCCTGCAGGTGCTCTTTAGTGCGCACCAAATTGTCCTGGATGGGGTAGGGGAGGGTGGGGACAGCACCTGTGCTGGTCCCAGCAGTCTTACCTAGGGCCCTGGGTGCCTTCTGGGGCAGCAGCAGTACTAATCCAGCTGTTCTGAGCCTGGCCAGAAGCCACAGCATG
>NW_017729023.1:999694-1003739 GCF_001723915.1 Gavialis gangeticus | reverse complement strand
AATAAGGCAGTCACTTCCCCTCTTGGGATTCTGGACCTCTGATTCCCTCACAGGGATGGATTACTATTGGATCCCACCTGAGAGCGCATCCCAATATGCAGGTATGTGTTTCCAGTGGCACACAATTGTGCCACTGCTTTGTGCCCTAGGGCATGCCCCTGCAGGTGCTCTTTAGTGCGCACCAAATTGTCCTGGATGGGGTAGGGGAGGGTGGGGACAGCACCTGTGCTGGTCCCAGCAGTCTTACCTAGGGCCCTGGGTGCCTTCTGGGGCAGCAGCAGTACTAATCCAGCTGTTCTGAGCCTGGCCAGCAGCCACAGCATGGCTCTGTATGGCCAAGCTCTGTTTCTGGTGGCTCACTCTGCTGCACAGATTTGCAGCGCAGAGCACAGTTGCACATCTGCCTTGTGTGGTTTGTGGTGCCACAAACAGGTTTGAGGCACTGCAGACCACATGTGCGTGATCATCTGGGCATGCTCTAGGAGTCTGCAGTCCAGCTTTGTGGCTCATTCAGCTTCTACACAGATGCCCATCTCTGCACTGTGTCTTGCTCTCCCCTTTTCTTGTCAGATCACCAGAAAAAAGGTGGCACAGTGGTTAGGTTCTCCTGCCAAAGTGAGTAAGAGGCAGTGGCAGTGAGTAAGAGGCAGAAACTGATGTGAGGAGCAACCCTAATTTCCCAGGGAAATTCCACCCTATATGCTACTTCCTTCTTATGTTACTCCTCAGCCATATTTCATTTCCTTCCCTCTGAACTCCAGAAGGGAGGAAAATATTTGACCTGTTGTGACTCAAACCTGCAGAAGATGCAGTGAAAGTTTGCTCTGGTTTCTTGCCACTAGGTGGAAGCATTAGTTCACTTTTGTGGAAAAGGCCACACTAGGAAAGGAAAACTTGCACATCAAAGCGGATGTACGATGTGGTTACGACGCTTTACATGACTATATTCGCAAAAGCTAAAGACTTTAAGTAGAAGCTTTGCCTGTGTAATGAATGATTAGGATGTACATGCTTTTATTTTCCTTGTAGCTCCCCCCACATGTCTCATACTAGTACCACAGTCCTGGAGGTTAGAAGGGGAAATAAAGGAGTCAGGGAACAGCTCAGGGCACTTCATTAAGCTCTTTCTGAATGTGAATAACTCCCAAGCTGCTCCTGATCAGTTCAGCAATGCTGTCTCTTCCTTACACAGCTATAAGCAACCCACAAAAAAAGTTTTGGGCAGTATAGTGTTTTGTTGCTGTTGCAACATGGGCAGTTAAAGGGCCTGGGAAGAGACTGTGGACCACTTCCTGATTGCTCTTTTGCTCTGCAGGTGTCTGGAGAGCTACACAGATATCAAGGCTTCCATATGATCAAGGGACTAACCTACCTGCTGTTTCCCACCATGGGCACCTTTCCCTCTTATTCCCTGACCCTTAACAACCAGCAGGGATACATTTTAGTACATACATTTAGTTGCCAGCGAAGGAGCCACATTAAAGGAATGATCTGTATACAGAATTTTCTCCAAATAATTTTTTTTTTTTGGTTACAGCTCTCTGTGAAATGACAGCAGCTCTAAGTGAAGAAACTGATTAAACATGACTAGAAGTCTTTACTTGCCCTTCAGGAGAACCTATGTTTTCTTAGGCTTCATGTGACTCTGCTGTATTCTTACCTATAGTGGGGATGGTGGTGTTATAGGAGAAAAAGAAGTGAAAGTGCCACACACAACAACTGCTGTCAGAGGAAGTGGCTGTTAACCTGTAATGATATTTCTTTATTCTTCTCTGGCCACTGTTGAATGGAAAGATACTCCCACCATCACCCCAGCTTGGGATGTTTATTTCTGGTGGTTGGGAAATGGATGCTGTTTTTTCAGAGGTGAAGCTGACCTTTCCTTGCTCCTACAGAATGAAGAGATGGCTCGCCAGCTGGTGGAGCTGGGATTCCGGGGAAGCGGTGAGGTGCTGAAAAGGGAAGAGTTTGAAGCAAGAAAAGCAGCTGCAGAAGCTTCAAGGCTCTCTGAAAGAACCCAGCAAAAGTGAGTGAATGCTGCAGCTGTATCAGAGGACCATGTTTTGTAGAGTATCCTAAGAATAGGATGGGCTGCACGTTGTTTGGGTGAGGTCACATCTTAAGTTTGTATGTTGTGAAGATTAGGAGCTGAAATAAATGTGCTGCAAGATGCTTGCATCTGACAGGTTGCATTTGAATAGCTAATTTCTGAAACCTAAACAGTAACATATTATGTTGGGCCCATCAATCAATTGTAATGAATGACCAAGCAGTATAGATTTTCCTTACTTGTATCCTTATAACATGATGCACTGGAAAGGGCTGATCTTTAACTTCACCCAGATGTTTTCTGTAGATTGAAGTTGAAGTAAATTGATTTACCTGCTAAAGTAGGGCCCAGCTGCCTTTTCAAGCTGTGGGCTAGAACAACCCAGCTTCAGGCTGGTGTGGGTTGGGTGGCTTCAGTGGTGCGTCAGCAGTGAGGGGGTTTGCCTGCACCCATGCTGGGGCTAGGCAGCTGGGAGTTGTACTGGCACAGCTTTTCCCAGTACCCTACATGAGCGCAGCTTTCAGCTGGAGGGCAGCTGTGCTGGGGCCAGGCAGGTGGAAGCTGTGGCTGCATTGCTGCTGCCTGGCACTATGCAAGGTTTGGACTTATGTGACCCATTCAGATTGCTGCCGACAGGTCTGTAGTCCTGCAATTCTCTTAACTCTTCAGGCTTGTCCACTCTGTGAGTGAGGACTCCTGAGTCCTCCCTTGACAAGTTTCCTCACTCAAACTCCAGAGCCTCTTGCTTCTGGGCTTACTGGAGCTTGGTGTATTTCCTGTGGTCTCCACCCAGCTTTGCAGCATGGGCTTGGGTCCAGGTTGGAGCACAGAGGCTCTTTGCAGCTGCCTCCCTCCCACTCTGGCTCCTGGCAGTCTTTTGCCACCTCCAACTCCTGGTTTCCCTCTGCCTCCAGGTGCTTCTTTTCTGTGTCACTCCCTGGGCATCCTCCAATGAACAGGGAGTATGTGCTTTTAAAATGGCATGATGGCAGTGCATGCTGCTCTTGTTTCTCTGCTCCAGTACTTGCAGGTAAGTTTAACTTGTCACCAGCCCTTCCTGGGCTACTTTTCCTCATGGGCTGGGGCCAATTTGGGTGGAAACTACCCAGCTTCCTAGGTAAGCAGCCAGTTGGTTGCTCTGACTGGTGACACTGTACTAAAGGAATTACTCTTAAACAGAGGTAGGGCTCCATATGTAATTGCATTTCAGTGATATGGGGTAGCTGTTCTTGTGGACTGAATGTTTATTTCATTGCTGTCTGCAGTTCTAATACTAGATTTAAGGACCCAGATGATTCCTTTCTGTGTTAGGTCTCCAAGTCCTGTTGAACGTTGGAACATAGCTCAATTTATTTTGAAAATCCCACCCTTACACTTATTTTGCATGAACAGCATTTAAGCTAGATGGTACCCCCTGATAAGATATCCAGGATTTGTGGAAATAATTTGCTTTAATGCTAGCATCTATAATATGGATCTGAATTAGTTACTGCCTTTAGATCAGGAGTGGCAGTTATTTTGACTGTAGGGCTGTTTAATGAGTTTTTGTGAGCTGCTGAGGGCTGCAAGGGTAGTCCCCTTAACAGGTGCTCCACCCCCTGGTTGGACCAGAAGTCCGCCCCATAACCCCTCACCTTTGTCACTGGAAGTCTCTCCCTGTTCCCCCTAGAAGTACTCTTTTTCGGAGGGGAGCATTGCCATCTTGGAACCAGAAAAAAACAAATTGTATACTAAAAGTCAAACACCTACTATAAACATATTTTGATTTTATTACAAAAAAGATTTTTGTCATGATTTGTGTTTGCATACTGTATATAGAAATAATTGCATAATAACTCAAAAATAAAGTTTTACTCTTGTATACTGTGGGGGTGTGGAGTGTGGTTGGGTATGTATGTATGGAGGAGTGTGGGGTGATTGTGAGGGTGTGTGGCGAGTCAATAGGGTATGTATAGGTGTATAAGTGGGGGGTTGTGGTGTCAGGGTGTGGGTGTG
>NW_017729023.1:996669-999276 GCF_001723915.1 Gavialis gangeticus | reverse complement strand
TGTGTAAGGTATGGGGTTTTGGGGGCGGCTGTGGGTGTGTGTATAAGTGGGGGGTTGTGGGGTCAGGGTGTGGGTGTGCTGGGTTTGTGGGGTGTAAGAGAGGGTGTGGGGACCCCCATACACTCCCCCTCATGGCCACGAGCACTGACCACTGGTGGTGGCAGCAGCAGCAGCAGCAGGGGGTCAGTGCTTTTGGCCCATGCAAGTGCTGCTGCATGGTGGTGCACAGCTCCCACTAGCACTGAACAGGATTACAAGGAGCGCAGCCTGGCTGGCCTGCCTCTATCACATGGGGCTCTGCACGGCACATGTGCAGCTCCTGGCACTTGCGTACCACTGAGGAAAGCACTGTTCTATGGAGTTGGCTGCCTTCCTCACCCCCTGCCATGCAGGTCCTAGAACACCGACAGAAGTGGAGGGGAGTCCTACCCCTTCCTTCTGCCTCCCAGCAGAGTCCCTGGACCTGCATGGCAGGGGGCGGGGAAGGCAGTTGGCTCCATTGTGCAGGGCTTCATTTGGTGGCGTGTGAGTGCTGGGAGCTGCACTTGCGCCCCAGGGAGTCCTGCATGATAGAGACTGGCCAGCCTGGTTGCGCTTTTTGCCACCATGTGCAATGCTAGCTGGAGCCATGTGCCACTAGGTGGCAGCACCTACATGGGTCATGAGTGCTGGCCATTGGTGTGGGGGACTATGTGCCATGGGGGGAATGTGTGGGTGGTCCCCACATCCCCCACCCTCCCTCACAGCCAGACCCTGCCCACCCAAGCGCCATGCTTCTGCCTCCTCCTGGGTGCAGGCTCTGCACTGCTGTTAGCCTGAGCCCCATACTATGCACTCTTGCCTAGCTGCCTCTCCCCCTGCCCAGGCCACTTTCCTACCTTGTGCCTAGGGCAAGTGGGATGCTGGGGAAACTGAGCAGGTCTCCCCGTGGCTCCAGCAGTGGTAGTAGTGGCCCAGAAGCTGCGTGCTGGTTGGGCCAGGGCCTTCTGCCCCTGAGGCTGGGAATGAGGCGCGTGGGCCGGATGGAGTACAGTTAGTTGGTGGCGCCCAGATGGCCAATTGAAATTGCCTGGCTGGCCGGATTCAGCCCACAAGCTGTATTTTACCTACGCCTGCTTTAGATATTCCTCCATCATTAGCATCTAAATCCGTGGTTCTCAGCCTCGTTAAAGTTGAGGCTCTTAGCTTTTGCTCATTTTTGGACTACAAGAAAATAATAGAGCAATTTTTCTGTTGCAAGAAATCAGAAAGAACACAATAGGTCAGAATGTTTTTGACAGTATGGATTCTTATTTGAAATTTTGGTGTTTATCTTGTGAACCATGCACAGACGTTCACGCAGCACCTTGCATCAACCTTAATACTGCTCTTGCATCCAGGTTGAGAATTACTGATCTAAACTAACATAGCTAATAGGGCTGTGTAAAATGAAATGCCCATCAACATTTCAGTTTCAAAGCTGATTCAATGTGTATCAAGCTTGAAACAGCGAAATCAAAATCAAAAGCCTTGGAACAGCTTCAAAATGAAACAAGGGCACTCAAAATGTTTAGAAAGTTTCAAAATGTTTCGAATTTCAAAGTTTCTGTTTAGCTGCAAGCAAGCCCAGCTAAGGAGAGGGAGGGGAAAGAGGGGGAAAGGACTGCTCTGATATTGACATGTATAGGTGGCCAGTGACTCTGATCCTTCTATGAGGTCCCTTCCAATCCCAGTTCTCTGGGGGAGGGATGGAAAAATAGCTTAAAAAGTTGCATGTCATGAGTTTTGCTTGTCAGCACCTTGAGCTGCAGTTTCCCAGAAACCCCTGCATCTGTCTCCTTGAAACTTGGCAGGCTTTGTGGCCTCAGCAGGGGCTACCATGCCTGCTGTTTTCAACCCCACCCCGCGTACCATCACACTTACAAGTGAAATGAGTTTTGCTCTGAACAGTTTGAGCTGCAGTTTTCCAGAAACCCCTGCATCTATCTCCTTGAAGCTTGACAGAGTTTGTGGCCTGCACAGGGACTACTATCCCTGTTGTTTTCATTGGAGTCAGGAAATAAATGACAAAGTTACAGGCATTTTCATGATTCCCCATTATAGCTTATGGGTGAAACATCGAAACACGTGAAAACAGTGTTGAAACAGTTTCGATGAAATGAAATGGAGCAGTGCTTCGAAACAGTGAAGCAAAACACTGTCCCTTTGAAATGGCGAAATGGAAGTCAAAACAAAACAGTGTAGACCTAATAGCTAAACCACAAATATGTGAAAAAAAACACCAACATGCCAAACTGTGATGAGTCAACAACAGTATTCTCCAAACTTTTTAGGCTGGAGATCATTTTTGGAATTTAAGAGGAACTGAAGATCGACCCCTGCCACCCACCCCTAGCCCCACACCTTCCTTCACCGCTGGGGCCTCGATCGCTAACCCCCCCATGGCAGTGAGGGAGGGGCAAGCTCTGCACAGCTGGGGGGGCAGGGGACAGAGCTGTGAGCAGCTTGCCGGGCGGCATGGGGAGGGGGGGCATGCAGCTCAGGGTGGGTGCGTGCCCCTGGTTCTGCACGTGGGGTGGGGTGTGCTGGGGCCAGGGCAGTGCCAGGCTCTTTCTGGTGTTAGGGGGG
>NW_017729023.1:989910-996218 GCF_001723915.1 Gavialis gangeticus | reverse complement strand
CGTGAGCCTCCTCCCAGTGCCACCACTGCAGCTGCCCAGCCTGAGCGTAGCCTGGCTGGGAAGAGCCCGGTACTGCCCCAGTCCCAGCCTGCCCTGTCTTGCCCCGCGTGCAGATCCGGGGGTACATGCCCCACTGTGTGCCCCCGCTCCCTGCGCCCCCCGAATGAGTCACTTGTGGCTCTGTCCCCCGCCCCACCCTGGCTGTGCAGGGCCTGCTCCCAATCCCTACCTGCAGCCACCGGCATTGCCCTGTATTTGGTGGGGACACGTGCGCCAGCGTAACAGGTTTTATTGGTTATTGTTAGGAAGTGAGACGCACTTTTTTGGCTCCTACTTCCCTATTTCAGATGTGATACCTGTGTGCAAGGGCCTGGGCACCAAGAAACATAAGGCAGATGTAGAGCAATAGTGCTTTTAAGGCCCAACATGGGAGTGCTTAGGTGCTCCTTTTCTCTCAGTAGTGCTGAACAAAGTTGTCTCCATTTGCGGCCAATCTTTCCTTCAGATCTAGGGCACAGGGATGACTGGAAAGTTTAATCTCCTGAGTAGCAATTGGGGCAAATTATGCTGAGCTTTACGAAGACTATAGAAACAGTGCACTTCCAATAGAGGAGAGAGATTTTAGAGGAAGTATTTGAAAAGTATTGAAATTTATGACCATTCTACCACCTTTTTTCATGTCATTGTATTTGGGTATTTAAAGATTTTAAAGCAGATCCCCCACCCCTTAAGAAAAAGCTCAGAAAACTGGAGAGTAAAGCCATCTAGCAGGAGACATTCAAGTCTGGACACAGCTTTAATTCATTTTTTGTCCTGTCATGACTATTACCTTGGTTTGCAAAGTGAATGTTGACATCTGTCTTTGAAACAAAGCCCTTGGGTGCAGGTTGTTCTTTTTGTTTTTGTTTTGTTTTACCTCACTTTCTTCACTTGGTTGGCTTTATCATTCTTCAGTTTAACCCTCTTTTAACTTTTTTTGTATTATGGGGCTCTATGGACCAGATTTTTAAGGAAAAAAGTATAAGACAACCTTCTCTTGGAATTTGTTGACATTATGATGTATTGCATAAGTTAATGTATCATTGTTCAAGATAGCACAAAACTTCACTGTCCACTTAATTGTTCATCAGAGATAGCAAAAGTAAAACGGATTTGCATTCATTATGACCAAATTAAAGCATTCTTAAGGTACTACACTTTAATGGCTTAAATTGCTGCAGTGAAGAAATATGCTAGAGATAAGTTACAGTATGCAAGTGGAATGCTAGTGCGTGATAGATGTTTGGGATTCTTTTTTAATGTGACTAACTAGAATTTTCTTGCTCTGAGTATTTTGCTGTAGGTCCAAGTGGTGCTTTTGTACAATAATGCCAGAAATGAAATAAACAGGAAAGTGCAAATTGCCAGTGTGATGGTTTTTTGTCCTTGGCAATTTTATTATAGTACTGAAAGGAAAAAGTGATGTTTGATAAATTTACTGCCAAAACATTAATCACTGTTTTTATAAAATCTGTGGTCTAGGAACATGTGCTGCATACTTTACACTAGTACTGCACTTCATTCAGTATGGTGGTCCACATTGGTTCCTTGAAGTTTGGGCGTAGGATTTTTTTTTAGGATACTTTTCTTAAGAACATGAATTGCTAGTTCATTTTATATTTGGAGCAATCTACTTTTTCTGGATCAGGGAGGGTTTTTAATATTAAAATAAAAATACAACATTCCTTTAATTTTCTTCCATGTAGCCCATTAGGCTTTTAACTGTCTCTATCATATACCACCACTCACATCAGAACCAGTGAAGTACAGGGAGACACTCACTGACTTCAGTAGATTCAGGATCGAGCCTAGTGGTCAGCCTGTGTTCATTCAGATCTTTCCTTTAAAACTTGTGTGTTCCCAGAAATCATTCAGAGATTAAGTAAAAGTAGTTTAATAGATTTCTTGTTTTTAATTTGTTAATTTTGCATCTGTGGCATTTTGCTCCTGTCTCTTCTCTGCCTCATACTAAGCATTCTAAGCTTCATACAGTTTTTCACCCCCAGAGGCCTGTTATACTATGGCCTTTTTGTTTCTTTACTGTTTGTTCCACCACGCATTGGGTTATAGGCCCCCTGGTGGTGATATTGGGCCCAATTCTTGATTCTTATATGACTGCTTTGCATTTTTCTGGTTGTGCAGAAGAAGTGGGATTCTACTAGAGACATCATTGCTCATGATTCCTCTGGAGCAGAATCATCTCTGTGTAGTGTAGAGCCAGAGCCATGGCTCTGCATTGTTCTTTTCAGTGTCAAGGCTTTTCCTGGAGGATGGGGTATGTTTGTCTCCTGAAGATTCTTTGCTGGTGTTTGGGACTTGGATGTGAGTGAAAGTAATTTAGATATGATCAGGTTTATTTAATTTACTACTTGACAGATACTGATTACACGCTCAGAATGCTTTTCTGCTGCAATGTTGTCTGCGTTTCATATATGGAATTATTCTCCTGAAAACTCTTGACAAAACTCAGTAGACAAAACTATCAAGGAAAAGCACAGCTCATACAGTTTTTCCTCAAAACACCAAATTTGGTTGGATACAACATCTAAGTGTTTGTACTACTGCAAGATGAGTTTTCTAATGACCTCAGTGTAAAAATATAGAAACCTAATGTATGGAAACTGTAAGGAAACTTCTTGTATTGGTAACTAGAATGGAAATAGAAGTGAGGTGAGGAGAGAGAATTTTTTCTGCATTGTAGGAATTACAACAGGGATTTTCACTTTGATTTCCATTAGGAGTTAAGGGCTCTGTGCCTTTAAACATTTTGAAAATCTCTACTTATGTGCGTGTCACACTGTTGGCTTAACAGCATTGTGCTCAGCCCCATGGAAGAAGTGGTATTGAGAATGACCTTTAGATTCTGGAAGGTAATGTCAACATCTCTTAGATTTTGGTTCAGTTGTCTGGGGGAAAAAGGCCAGGGGAGGATAACATTTTCAGCCCTAGCAAGAAAATCATTGTAATGGTTCCATTTCTCAATACAGAAATAGGTTGTAGGCAAAGCTATATGGAAGTACTTGTGCCTCGAAGAGGGGGACAACAAGAAGTAATACTAGCCAAAATGGAAGCTTAAAAAGATGATTGAGGCTGAAAATTTTCTGAGTTTCTCATCTGGTTTTGTGGCCATGAAGAACACCTGGCTTTTAGTATGAAAACAAATGTAGAGGAAAACTTTGTCTACTCAGGGAAATTAGTGCAAAGTAAGTAAAGGAGTGAGTAGCATAGGATGCCCAGCACACTAGCTGCTCTGTGTTAATTCCCATGTGACGTGGAGAGTGTCACACCCTCACTTCCTGTGTAGTCACTCCCTAATAGGAGTATTGAAAGTATAAAGGTTTACCTCTGGTAGCCCCTGTTAGGTTACTAGCTGGCAAACTTATCTGACCTTCTGATAAAAGTTCAAAGTGCTCACAAAGTTTTGGTGAGCAGCAGGGGTTTGCCTTTTTATGTGGGCCTCCTGGTACCATCAAGTATCATTAAAGGTGAGGTAGAACTGAGGGAGAGAGACATTTCAGAGTCAATGTGTCACTGAGAGAGAAGATATACATCCACCTAGGATCATAATTTTTTTTTTCTAATTGGATTTGCAGTAGGTTGAAGATTGTGCCTTTTCATAACTTAAATTAGGGAAGCTGTCGGTTTCTTCTGTGTGATGGTCCTTGTTTCTCCCCCCACATCCTCCTCCAACTTTTATTAGGAGTAATGGGATATCTGGGGTACAACAAATGCAGTATTGGACCCTGCTTGACTTTTCAGAATGATACACATCTTTACAACACAACGCAGAAAGGGAAATGGGATATTTGCTTTATTTTTTTTTCATGTGCTCCATCAGTGTTCTTCTATACATGTCACTTCTGTACCCAGTTGTTGCATGTGTCATCAAAACATTGTGCCTCTGAATCTGGCTGCACAAAAGATTGTGCCTTTCTGTAAGTGTTATGTTTGTCCTAGAGGCTTGATAAATAAATGACTTTACAGCCACAAGTATGGGAAAGTGCTGCCAGACTGACAAGCGCAGAATATATTGGAAACATAACGTAAAACTAGACCTGTGTTGGCACTAGCAGATTCAACAGAATGTAACTTCAGATTCACATGTGCAGATTCAACACATTAACATAGCTCATACTAAGCTTCCTTTGTATCCGAGTTCAAGGAAAGTTTTTCCTGTTACAGGAAAGTTCCATAAATTCTGTGGCAGCAGTTTTCCATGTAGGTTTACCTGTTAGGTGGAAAGAACCATTTTATCCAGTAGAGAAAGATGTGGTTGAACTTTTAAATTCATTGCCTTTGATCCTCTTTCAATATTCTTATTAGGAACTTGTAACTCATCAAGATGCTATGCCATGGTTTTGTGTGTCATTGTAATAATTTCTTTCTCATGCATGCACACTCACACATGCGCATGCAAGCATGCACACATGCGCACGCGCACACCTTCTATCCTCTCTTCTTAATCAAATGGAGAGATGATGTCATGTGGGGATGGTTTAATCAGATTATCCTGCCTTGAGTTGACTAGACAGCCTCCTGAGGTCTTTTTCAGCCCCAGTTTTCATGATTCTCTCTTCATTTCTCCATTGCCTGTCCGAAGGAAGGAGAAGTTTGGATTTTGATGTCTCTGAGGGTTCCTCTACAGGGGCAGGTGAGACATAATTGGATCTAATGTGTGACTCCACAATCATGCCAATTGTCATGCATGTGTGGTTCCCCCTGTACTAGCAAGAAGCTGGCTAACATGCCTAGGAGCCTTGTCAGTTGAGGGGCTGCGAGCCGCAGGGGCACCCCACACCCCCCCACAACTGGGAGATATGGCTGCTGCTATCTCCCAGCTACAGGGGAGTATGAGGTGCCGAGGGCTGGGAGATTGCAGCACCTATGGTCTTCCAGTCCTTGGGTATGCAGGGAGCCTCTGAGGCTGCAAGACCACAGCAGCTTTAATGTCCCAGCCCCAGGGGCTCCATGCACTCCTGGGGCTGGGAGATTACAGCCACGCTCCACAACTACTGGAATGCAGCCGGCACCAGGAGACGTGTTGCCAAAACGCAGAGTTGGCACCTGCTGGGGCCGAGAATCCCCTTAGTTGCAGGACTCCCAGCTCGGGCTAGGCATGGTGCATCCTTGTGACTGGAAGCCCACAGTTGACAGGGCTCCCAACCACAGGGAAGACCCTGCTACATATGCAAATTAAAGCTTGATAGCAACCAGCTGTAAAGTTAGTAGGGGTGTGCGAAGCAGGCCCTATTTAATTTGGATTTGGATTGGGCCCAAATCGGAGACAGTGATTTGATTTGTTGATTCAGATCACTGTCCCTGATTTGATTCGGCTGAATCCGAATCTAAAGATTTGATGTTGATTCAGAGAATCAGCAATTTGGACGTAGATACAGCTTTAAAAGTTTTTTCTACATACCTCAAGGTAGCAGGCATGGCTCATGAACACTGTAATGCTGGGGTGCATGGAGCATCCCACAGGAGTGCAAGGGGAGCCCCTCCATGTGCTTGGCGGCGAACATGGAAGTGGACCGGAAGTACTTCCAGTCCTCTTCCAGGTTTGCCAGGGAATGCACTGGGGTGCCCCCCCCATACCTCCCTGGCTTGGCGATTGGCCACGGGGAGACTCTGGGTGCCACCCCCAGACCCAGGAGGCACCAGTTGCTGAGCCAGGGGAGTGGGGGGGGGGCAGACCCTGTGCGCTCCCTGGCGGGCCTGGAAGTGGACTGGAAGTGCTTCTGGTCCACTTCTGGGTCTGCTGCTGAGCATGCTGGGGAGCCCCCTGTGCTTCTGTGGGACACTCCATGTGCCCCAGCACTGCAGCACTAGTGAGTCCCTGCTACCTAGAGGTACATAGAAAAAACATTTAAAGCTGTCTCTATGTCTGAATCTCCAAATCTTTCCTAATCTCTCCGAATTGTTTCGGAGGGTTCCAATTTGATTTGGAGAGATTAAAGGGTCCTCTGATTTGATTCAGATTCAGAGATTCAGCCACCGAATTGAGCCAAATCGAATCGGGGATTGAAGCTTCACACAGCCCTAAAAGTTGGTACACATTTTTGAAGTCTAACTTTACATCTGGTTGGAGCTTTTTATGACATAGTAAGTACTTTGCACATGTAGCTGATCTCAAGATAATGGCACAATTACCCAGGTAATTGTGCAGTACCTGTAATGGGTAGAGGTAGCCTCATGTGTTGGCTTTACACTCCAATTAATTTCAGTGGGAGTTCCATAGATTTCATAGACATTAGGGCTGGAAGGGACCT
>NW_017729023.1:982600-989347 GCF_001723915.1 Gavialis gangeticus | reverse complement strand
TACAGGCAGGCAAGTGTCCCTTTGGGGGCTCTTGCCTTGCCCGCAGATTGTACCAGGGCTCCCTTAAGTGCCTTGGCCCGCTGGCTTTGTAAGGGTTGCTCAGCAGGCCAGCAGTGATGGTAGTCCCTCTGTCCCCCCATGGGCTTAGTTTAAAGCCTGGTGGAAAAGGTCAGCCAGTCTGGCTGAGAAGAGCCTCCTCCCCAGGGGAGAGAGGTGGAGGCCATCTCTTCCCAGCAGCTCGCTGCCTCTCTTGCCAAAGAGTGGGCTGCGGTCATGGAAGCCAAAGCCTTCCTGATGACACCAGCGCCGCAGTCTTTGGTTGACTACGTGGATCCTCCTCTCCCTCCTCAGCCCATAGCCTGAGACTGGGAGGATCGACGAGAACACCACCTGTACCTCCAGACCCTTTAGCCCTGCTCCCAAATCCCTGTAGCGCCTCATGACCCGGCTGGGAGCGCTCCGAGCCATGTCATTGGTGCCCACATGAATAAGGAGCATAGGATAGTGGTCTGTGGGATGGAGGAGCTTTGGGATCTTCTCTGCAATATCCCAGATGCAGGACCCCGGGAAGCAGCAGACTTCCCCAACTAAGGGGTCGGGGTGGCAGATTGCCCCCTCAGTTCCCCTCAGGATGGAGTCTCCCACAACAAACACCTTACGTTTTGTCTTGGGAAGAGTGGGGACGGTAGCTGCAGTTGAGCCTGTGTTGTCTGTGGGAGCTGGCAACTCACCAGGCTCTGCTGGAGCAGCAAGAGGTGCGTACCCGTCACCAGAGCATACACATTAAATTGGCTACTTATTAGAATGTTCTCATGAAAAGAATTTATATTATAAAAGCCTTAGTCTGTCTGTTCATAACACTTTATTCATGCTCTGATTGGTTGTCTGAAACAATCAGTCGGAGCCTGAGCTTTGGGACAGTAACTGGTGGTTGTGCTGCCATGATGGTGGTGATCAAGTGGGGGGCCTGAGGTGATAGTGGTGGTGGATGGTTGGGGGGCGAGGGCCCAGCCTGAAGAGGTGGGGAGGGGGACTAGGCCTGGGGAGGGGCAGATGCAGACCTCTGTCCCTGGTCGTTCCCCCTGCCCATCATTCTTGATGGGTAACAGAGTCATTCTTGCTCGCCTCATCCCCTATGTCCTGTGGTGACAGTGACAACAGATGGGGGGTTCAAGGCCCTGGCTTCAGCCCGAAGCAGTGTGGGGGGGGAGGGGGAGGGGGAGAGTGACCATGGGCGCAGCCCTTGTCCTGGCCTGAAGCAGCAAGGGGGCAGGGGACCGGTTCTGGGGGGAGGGGTGGACCAGACCCAGGCCGGCCCAAAGCGGTGGGGGGGTGAAGCCGCCCTGAGGACTGGACAGAGGGTTGGGCAGCCGAGACCAGGAGCACTGGCCTTGGCTCCCCCACCCTGCTCCCTGAAAGAGGCAGAACAGCAGCATGGGGCGTTAGGTGGTGGCACTTCATCCTAGGCCCCTCTCCCCCCATCATTCTTGATGGGCAATTGACTAGTTTAGTTATAACGTTACTTATCTTGGCATTGCCAATTATGGTCTATGTCCTCTGTACAGCATGCAAACTAACTTTTTCACATCCCTCCATGAGTTTCCTCATGAAGAGAGAAACTTTCCATTTTGTTGAGTTGGTTGGATGCTTTCTGAATTTCTGTGATGACAGATCAAATGTTTGTTGCGTCTTGTAAAAGAATGCTCCTTGTAAAGTCATGTGCTTCTGGTAAATGTTACCATTTCTTGGGGTAAACAGGCATGCAAAGACTGAATGCTCACAATGCAAATGTCCAGTCTGGTGCCAATATGTTAGGGCAGCTTGACAGGAACTGCTGTCTGGAAGGAAGCATCAAAATACCCAGCCTATAAAAGAAGCTCTTACTGTGGTAGGTCTTTTTGTAGCTATTTGTGGAAATTTGTAGCTATTTCTAGAAATGTCTGATTCTTTCTACATACAGAAAGTTTTTCTGAAGACCTGGACTTGATAGCAAAGATTTCAGAAACCATAGATCACAATTCTACAAGCAGGGTGTTTTTTGCATATGGAAGTTTATTCTGTGGCAAAGAAATTTTCAGAACTAATTTTCCTTCAGGACATTGTTGTCACAGAGCTAAGGAGTTAAAAGGTACTTCTCCAGCTATATGATAGTCCTCTTTCAAAGCCAAAGGGTTAAGACAGCTTGGCTAAGTGGACATGATTTTGTAGGTAACGAGGTCATGAGTGAGGTAATCTATTTGAATATCTTGGAGCTTGCTTAACTAGGGAAGTGGGTGCCATTGAAGTTATCTGCACTGTACCTTTGCATGAAAGCTATATAGCTGCTATGTGGTGTTCAAGCTGCATATTCACAAATCATTCTTCTTTCAATGGGGCGTCATGAGACGATGCTGGTTTGAGGAAGGCGGTGCTTTATTCATTGTTTTAATGACATATGACTACTTCAAGCTATGGTAGACTCCTGTAGTGTGGCTCTCCGGAGGCCATGTCATGATCTAGTAAAAGGAATTACTCTGCGGTATGGACAGACATTTGAAACATTTCAAGCAGTCTTGAAATGCCTTTGATACATTTCAAAAGGCTAGTGTACAGGTTGGATAAAATGCTCTGAAGTGGGACAAAAATGTACCAAAAGTGAGCAGATACTTCTTTTTTGTACTGTTTTGTTCTGCCTTTATGTCTATATTGTAGGTCAGTCCTCCAGCATCCCACAGTGCAGTGCTCTTCCCCACCCCCACTTCCTCATGGTCCCCTGCACCCTAGCTGCTATCCCTACGTTCACCCCTCCTGCTGGAACCAGATCTGATGGTCTTTGGTTGTGTGCAGAGCAGATCTGTAGGTCACTGAGGCCCCCTGTCTTGCCCCCTGACTAGAGAGCATGCTCCTGCTATATAGTTCTGGCAATTCTGAAGCAGTTCCACCAGAGGCAGAACAGGGACTATATGGCTGTACACATTAGAAGCCATCCATTATTTGAAATGTTTCAAATGTTACATCTGTCTTCACCCATGGTAACTCCTCTTCTCCAAATGTATTGCCTCCACAGGGCATGTTGATGCACTGCTTCAAAGCCCAGCTATCACTAGGGCTCTTGAGGTAGAAGCATTTGTTTGTATTCCAAGTGCCTAGTACTACTCAAAACTGGCTTTGTGAGTGCATTTCAAAGCATGCACTTCCTACAGTGAGACTCCAATAGTAACTTGGAGAATAAGAGTAACATTGGTAAGAGCCTTCCTTCTTTATGTTTGTGCAGCATATGATTCTAATGGCGTTAGAAACATCTGTAAGTTGGTAATAATTGGAATGGTGAATTTGCCACAACCAGAATACTTCCTGTCTGTGTTTTTGATTATCCCTAACAACCTGCTTCATTTAATATACACCAGAAGCATTTTATTTTAACTTCAAGTCTTTGCTGAAAATAAATCAATAGGCGTAATCAATTATCCATGTTAAATTTCAGCCACATGATGGGTCATTACTTATTGTTTCCTGCATTGCTGCTTGTTTGGCTTTGAAATTCCATTGGCCATAATTTTTATATTAGGGATGCATTTATAAATACCTTTTTAAAGGTTAATAAGCTATTAATTTTGTAAACAACGTGTTGTTTACACCAAATCCCCTTATGGAAACTATGTGGGTGAAACTAAACTAAAACCATTCACCAGAATGAATTATCTTAGGGAAAAGATTGAAGACAGAGACACATGAATACATGTAGGAGAACACTTTTCATAGAACAACCACTCCCTTTCTGACCCCACTAACCTCATGCTCAAGGGGAATTTACAAAATATCTTCAAAAGGGAATCTGGGAACAAACGTTCATAAGCTGCCTGGACACTAGAAATTAAGGGCTGGACCCTGATATTGACTTCCTGGCATATTTTAATCTATCTGACTTCAGATAAACTTTCTTCATGCTTCAGGTAATAATGACCCTCTCCCGTTTTCAAAGGTCTTGATCTTCCACCAATCAAACTGCCCTTTCTTCTGTGATTTGCTTGTCCTCTACCCCTGGAAATTTCTCTCTTTTTCCAATTTCACAGCCAAGTAGACAGTTTTTAATCTTTTGTGGTACCTGGTTTTTTCTCAGACTTGAAGAAGAATGTCTTGCATTAAAAAAAAATTGTCTAAGTCTATCCTATCCATACAAATGGTGTAATAAAAGCTATCCCCCACAAAAATCCTTGCCTATTGAATATGCAATGCTGCAGTACATGATCTTTGGTTAACAGGTTTTTTACCTTCTTTGGAAGGTTTGTGAATTAAAGCACGTGCACCTGAAGCAGCTCAAATAGAAGTGGCACAAATTTGAGCCAGGGCTTTTTGCTTTAGCATACATGTCTGGACATACACTTTGGTGTGGAGTAAATTGTGCTACTTGGGGCAAAATAACCCTGCCTGGCTACTCACTTTCAGGAGCTTTTTGGGGAGGAGCCTCTGGGAGGAAGATAGCCATACCCCTTCCTGTCCCAGGCTGCTGCTGCTGGTTGCTGCAAATTTGGTCTCAGGAGCTTCTGTGGAGAAGATAGCCAGGCCCTTTCCTGCATGTGGCTACTGCTAGCTGCTGGCTTAGTCTCAGAGCTTTTGGGAGTAAGTTGGCTGCACCCCTTCCTGCCTTGGGCTGCTGCTGCTGTTGCTGCCCCCTGCATGGTGGGGGAGTCCTCTGCTGCACTCTGCTGCCCCTGCTCAGGGAGGGGCCCACTGCACTGCACCATGCCCCAGCAATGCACCCCAGTTCCTGCACCCCTGTTCCAGCCTGCTGCCCAGCCTGCCGCCAAGCTGTGGTCGGGGAACAGCCTGGGGAGGGACCCCTCCTCCCTCACCATCACTGCTGGAGCCTAAAGGTGCCTTACCTGCCCCAGCTGCCTTGGCAGGCCAACTCCCACCTTCACCTCCACTTTCACCAGAAGCACACCCTGAGTGGCTGAACTGGATCACTGTTGCTGCTGCTGCCATTGTTTCTGCTGCTGCCCCCTCTCAGGAGAGAAGGAGATTCCCTGTTGCATCACCTGACACCACACCTGCACTGGATTACTTCCTAATTAACTGACTGCTCCTGCCCTCCCCCACAGCTACCTCACAGCATCTGATCCTGCTTTCTTTTCCTGCCTACTGCTGACCACCAGGCTGGAGGTCTGAGTGGCTTTTGGACAGATCTTCAACAAACAAAGCCCCTCCACTGCTCCATCCATCTTTTACATCTGCCTCAGCAGCCTTCCCTGTGTGTCCTTGCCCTTGTGTGGTAAGTCCTGTGGTCCACTCCCCCTGCCCTGGTGTTTGTTGTGTGGGTGAGTAAGCCAGCTCAAGTTTCCCCAGCCCTTGTGTGTGTATATGTGTGTGCGTGTGTTCCCTCCCTCCACATTCTCAAAGCATAGGCCTCCTGGTTTTTTTCCTGTGGGGCTGTAGTTCAGTGAGCTTCAGCCCCCTTCCTCCCTACCCCACTTCTCCCCCAGAACCCCAGCCTGCCCCTACTAGATTCACCAGCCCCACTGGATATTTTGTTTTTCTTCTTTGTCTTCCCTGTCCTCATGTGAAGCAATGGCAGGGCAGGAAACTTCTGTGGGGACAGATGCCCCCACAGAGTTTCCTTTAGCCCCCACTGTGGGTGCATATTCCAGCCAAGCCCCTAAGGGGATGCATGCCTCTGCAGCCTCCACCCTGGAGGCAGAGTCTGACCAACCTCCTCTGAGGGTGGAGAAGCCTGCAACCTCTGCTGCAGGGGCAGGTGGGACTCTGGTAGGGAGCCAACAGGGCCAGGGGGTCTTCCCTGGCCAGCCCGGCCCCCCCTCGGAGGGGTTCCCAAGCCCCCTCTCCCATCATCATGGACCAAGGGCAAAGGCAGTGGAAAGGGCTCCTTCTCAGCCTCCTCCACAGCTGGGAGTGGGAAGGGCAAGGGCCCTGCTCCCAAGCCTAGACCACCAGCACCTGAGGGAACTAGGTGCACTACACCAGCCAGCGCACCCACTCAGCCTGTCTCTGGTCTTAGCCCCGGCCACACCAACATGGCCCCCCCAGGGAGGGAGTCACAGCTATGCACAGGCAGCTGCAAGGAGACCCAAAGCTGAGGGGCCTGGACCTTCCACTGCCAGCTCTTCCAGCTCAGGTGCCGGGGCCCCCTTCCCAGCACTCACCTGCAGGCATGGGGTGAAGTGCCAACTGCCCAAGGTGGAGAACCTGCACTTTGAGACCTGGGTGCAGGCCCTGGCTCAGGTAGTGGGGCCCCCCAAGATTGTGGTGGCCTCCTGCTTTCATGGCAAGGGAGTCTTTTTCCTTGCCTCGGAGGCTGCTGCACAAAGGGCAGTGGAGAGAGGGCTCATGTTGGAGGGTGAATACGTCCCCCTTGAGCCACTAGAAAAGCTGGGGACCAGGGTGGTCTTGAGCTCTGTCCCTCCCTATATGTACAATTGGAACCTGCTCCCCCAGCTCCAAACCATGGGGAGTTATCTCCCCGGTGGTGGCCCTCTCACTGGGGTGCCGAGACCCCAGCCTCCACCACGTGCACTCTTTCCGTTGCCAGGTTATGATCCAGCTGACGGTGGGAGCACAGCTGGAAGCTGAAGGGTGCCTGGCAATTCCTTATCAGGGAGCCCTGGTGAGGATTTTCTATACACTGGGGGACCTGTGGTGCTTCCTGTGCCATGCCCCAGGGCACTTGCATTATGAGTGCCCCATGGGCCAGGCAGGGAGGGCATCCACAGGTCCCACTGGCAAGAAGGGTGCCCCTACCACCAGCACCCA
>NW_017729023.1:980848-981938 GCF_001723915.1 Gavialis gangeticus | reverse complement strand
CCCCCCCCCGCTGTGAGCTAAAGGGACCCTACCACCTAACCAAGTTTGGCGGAGTCCCGGGGAGGACAGCAGCAAGCCGGGCAAGAGGGTGCAGGGCTGCCCCACTCCCCAACCCTCACCTTCTACTGGAGCCTGTCCACCTGAGGACCATCCCATTTCTGAGTGGGTGGAGGTCTCCTCTATGCATAAAGGCAAGAGGAAGGCCTGGGCACAGCTGGAGCCCTCTGATGTGGAGGACTCCTTTCCCCCTCCGAAGACCACCAAATGGGGGGAAGGAGTGGCCCAGTCTCTGGGGCCTCACACCCCACCCCCGGAAAAGATTAAATGGGTGATCCCCATGGAGGGGGCTTCAGGGCTGCTATATAGCCCCAACAGGAGCCCATGGAGCTGTTGGGGCTAATTCTGTTGACCAGGGCCTACCCCATGAAACCACGGGTGCGGAGGCTAAGGCCTTGGCCTACCCAAAGGAAGGCCCAGCAGTGGAGCTTCCTCCCTCTGATCTGGGGGATACAGAGGCCCTGGGGCTCACCCTGGTGCCTCCTGAGGGAGGAAGTCCCCTTTCCCAGGACCCCAAGGCCTCGGTGTTCCCCTCCTCTATCCCCTCCTTGATGATGGAAGATGTGTACTGCTCCTTAACATAGAGAGCTACACCCCCGCCTTTTTTCCTACTCTGTCTTGCCTATACAACTTGTACCCCTCAATGCCTACCGCCCAGTCATGCATAGAATCACACCATATTTCAGTTAAGCCGACTAGGTCATACTGTGTGCTAACAAGTAAGAGTGTGAGCTCCTCCTGCTTATTCCCCATACTCCTGGCATTTGTGTAAAGACATTTTAGCCCCCCCGTGGGTGCTCTTGGTGCCCCTTTGCCTTGATGATTAGTGTGCCCCTTAGTGCTTACCTGGTTAGGTCCAGTGCCTTGTTTGTGGCTCACCAACCATGGGTTCTTGTTGACCACTGGTTCCCTGTCCCCGTTGAACCTAGTTTAAAGCTCGTCGGAGATCAGCCAACCATCCTGACGGTCTACTTCCTGATGGACATCTGGCGTGCCTGTCACCCTACTGACCCCCCTGCCTTCACCTATGTGA
>NW_017729023.1:973706-975848 GCF_001723915.1 Gavialis gangeticus | reverse complement strand
CCCCTCCCCCCCCCCGCTGTGAGCTAAAGGGACCCTACCACCTAACCAAGTTTGGCGGAGTCCCGGGGAGGACAGCAGCAAGCCGGGCAAGAGGGTGCAGGGCTGCCCCACTCCCCAACCCTCACCTTCTACTGGAGCCTGTCCACCTGAGGACCATCCCATTTCTGAGTGGGTGGAGGTCTCCTCTATGCATAAAGGCAAGAGGAAGGCCTGGGCACAGCTGGAGCCCTCTGATGTGGAGGACTCCTTTCCCCCTCCGAAGACCACCAAATGGGGGGAAGGAGTGGCCCAGTCTCTGGGGCCTCACACCCCACCCCCGGAAAAGATTAAATGGGTGATCCCCATGGAGGGGGCTTCAGGGCTGCTATATAGCCCCAACAGGAGCCCATGGAGCTGTTGGGGCTAATTCTGTTGACCAGGGCCTACCCCATGAAACCACGGGTGCGGAGGCTAAGGCCTTGGCCTACCCAAAGGAAGGCCCAGCAGTGGAGCTTCCTCCCTCTGATCTGGGGGATACAGAGGCCCTGGGGCTCACCCTGGTGCCTCCTGAGGGAGGAAGTCCCCTTTCCCAGGACCCCAAGGCCTCGGTGTTCCCCTCCTCTATCCCCTCCTTGATGATGGAAGATGTGTACTGCTCCTTAACATAGAGAGCTACACCCCCGCCTTTTTTCCTACTCTGTCTTGCCTATACAACTTGTACCCCTCAATGCCTACCGCCCAGTCATGCATAGAATCACACCATATTTCAGTTAAGCCGACTAGGTCATACTGTGTGCTAACAAGTAAGAGTGTGAGCTCCTCCTGCTTATTCCCCATACTCCTGGCATTTGTGTAAAGACATTTTAGCCCCCCCGTGGGTGCTCTTGGTGCCCCTTTGCCTTGATGATTAGTGTGCCCCTTAGTGCTTACCTGGTTAGGTCCAGTGCCTTGTTTGTGGCTCACCAACCATGGGTTCTTGTTGACCACTGGTTCCCTGTCCCCGTTGAACCTAGTTTAAAGCTCGTCGGAGATCAGCCAACCATCCTGACGGTCTACTTCCTGATGGACATCTGGCGTGCCTGTCACCCTACTGACCCCCCTGCCTTCACCTATGTGAGGGTGGGGGAGGAGCAGGCATGCCACTCCTGGTTGAACCGGGTTTATATCTTTTTGCTGCACTTTGCCTGGGCCCACTCCTCTGGCATCCAGCCGACCTCTTTCAGCGATCACCACCTTGTCTGGGCCCAGGCCATGCTAGGGCCTGGGTGTCTGGGGTCAGCCTACCGGCATTTCAGTGCTAGTCTGCTGGAGGATGTGGGCTTCAGGGAGGCCTTCTGGGAGTTCTGGCTAGCCTGGCAGGAGCAACAGGCAGCTTTCCCCTCAGCTCGGAGATGGTGGGATATGGGGAAGATGCGCATCCAGCTTTTTTGCCGCAGCTGCACTCGGGGAGGCACACCCGGCAGAGGAAGGTGGTCCGGGAGCAGGTTGAGCGGGAAGTGTGAGAGCTGGAGGGGTGCAGAGAGTGTCAGGAGAGGCAGGAAGAGTTTCGTGCTCTAGACAGTCACCGTGCCTGCAGTGTGTTTTGTCTGCTCGCTCATCGAGCTCATTCAGCAGATGGACCACAGCTCCTGCTTCTTCTGTGTCTTGGAGAGGAGGTGGGGGGCCAAGAAATACCTCACCTGCCTTCTGACGGGTGATGGCACCCCCCTCATGGATCCAGGTGAGATGTTCCAGTACATGGAGGCCTTTTATGAAGAGCTCTTCTCCTTGGATCCAACCGATACCAAAACCTGTCAGACCCTGTGGGAAGGACTCCTGCAGGTCAGCATGGGTTACCAGGACCTGCTGGAAGCTCCTCTCGCTCTGACTGAGTTTTTGGCCCCCCTCCACCTGCTGCCTGGCAACAGGGCACCAGGCATTGACAGGCTGACCATGGAGTTCTACTGGGCTTTCTGGGATGTCCTTGGCCCGGATCTTATTGTGGTCTGGGCCAAATCCGAGGGAAGTGGGGAGCTACCCCTGTTGTGCCAGGGGCTGTGCTGACCCTCCTGCCGACAAAGGGGGATCCTCACTACCTGAGGAACTGGCATCCCATGTCCCTCCTCTGCACAGACTACAAGGTGGCAGTGAAGGCCATCTTGCTGCGTCTGCAGTCCGTGCTGA
>NW_017729023.1:968450-968706 GCF_001723915.1 Gavialis gangeticus | reverse complement strand
CTTTTTTCCTACTCTGTCTTGCCTATACAACTTGTACCCCTCAATGCCTACCGCCCAGTCATGCATAGAATCACACCATATTTCAGTTAAGCCGACTAGGTCATACTGTGTGCTAACAAGTAAGAGTGTGAGCTCCTCCTGCTTATTCCCCATACTCCTGGCATTTGTGTAAAGACATTTTAGCCCCCCCGTGGGTGCTCTTGGTGCCCCTTTGCCTTGATGATTAGTGTGCCCCTTAGTGCTTACCTGGTTAGGT
>NW_017729023.1:957637-963450 GCF_001723915.1 Gavialis gangeticus | reverse complement strand
CGTCTGCAGTCCGTGCTGATGGACGTGATCCATGCCAACCAGACGTACATGGTGCCCGGACATTCCATCTACAACAACCTGTACCTAGTTCAGGACCTCTTGGAGCTAGTGTGCCAGGAGGGCCTGTTTTTCATCCTCCTATTCCTCGACCAGGAGAAGGCATTTGACAGAGTGGATCATGGGTACCTCACAGGCATGCTGCAGGCCTTTTGGCTTTGGGCCCCACTTCGTGCAGGGTTTCCTGGTGCTGTACACCTCTGCAGAGTGTTTGGTCAAGCTCAACTGGACCCTGACAGAGCCCATCCCGTTCAGGAGAGGGGTGCATCAAGGTTGCGCGGTGTCAGGGCAGCTGTACACCTTGGCTCTGGAGCCCTTCCTCATTCTCCTGCGGAAGTGGGTGGCAGGGATGATGCTCTGGGAGCCAGCAGTGCAGCTGGTCCTGTCAGCATATACTGACAATGTACTTCTCATGGTACAGAATCGGGTGACCTGGTGCAGGTGGAGGCCTACTAGGCATTGTACTCGGCAGCCTCCTCTGCCCAGGTCAACTGGGTCAAGAGCTTTGGCCTGGCAGTGGGTGATGGGTGGCAGGTGGGCTCACTCCCACCTGCACTCCATGGGATCCACTGGAGCGCGGGCTTGCTGCTGTACTTGGGGGGTCTACCGGTCCTCCCCACCAGAGAACTGGCACCAGCTGTAGGCAAGGGTGGTGGAGTGGCTCTGGGCATTGGCAGGGCTTCTGAGATGTCTCTTCCTGCACGGGAGAGTGCTGGTGCTGAACCAGCTGGTCCTGTCCATTCTCTGCTTACACACCGTGCCTGTGCCCCCTGAGGTCCTGGAGGGACTCCAGAGTTGGGTGCTAGAGTTTTTCTGGCTGGGACTGCACTGGGTTGCTGCAGAGCTCCTGAGCCTCCCCTTGCAGGAGGGCGGCCAGGCCCTGGTTTGCCTGCGCAGCCAGGCCTTGGCTTTCCGCCTTCAGGCCCCGCAGCGACTGCTCTACAGTGTTGGTAGCCACACAGCATGGGGCCAACTGGGGCACGCTTCTTGGATGCCTTTGAGGACCAGTGGGTGTGGCCCAAGGAGCTCTGCTCGGTGTCCCCTCCAGAGAACTTCTTTTCACATTTTGAACCTATGACCACCACGACACTTCTACCCTTTTCTTCCTTTGTTGTCCCACCAAAAAAACCGCCAAACAAAAAACCCAAAACAAACAAAATGCCCCCCCCCCCCCCAAAATTATGAGTTGTATCTTTCAAACTCTGGCCTCACACAGTGGGGGCTGTTAGTTAACTAGGTGGACCTTAAGGCCCATGATCTATGGAAGATACAAATAGACATGAGGTTTTGAGGCCTGGCCAGTTGGTACCTGTGGACACTACCCCTTGTGCCAGCTGGACTGCTGAAGCAGCCCTGAGAGTTCCCTATACCCTCTACCCCCTCCAGCAGTCTGGCAGTGGGGGCTGCTTCCTGGCTGTGACCTGCTGCCACCTGTGGCAGCATGTGGCTCCAAGGCTGCATGCCTGCCAGACCTGGGTGGGGGGACTGCATGGCCATTGGAGGCATCTGTACTTCTGGGCCAGTTACCAGTGGGCTGTGGCAGCACAGTTGGCCTTTGTGTGGCACTACTGCCATGTGTGCCATTGCCCGGCCATCTGGGAAGCTATTGCCTGGAAGATGTTCTTGGTGTGGTGGCCTGCTTTGAACTGTCAAAGCATGTCCTCCTGGCCTTGGGGCCAGGAGGTCAGCTACCTCCAGCTGGGTCCCTGGTGCCAGCTCTGAGCAGGCTCTTCTGCCTGGGTCCTGCCACTTGCCTCACTAGCAGGAATTCTGGTGTTGCCATTTAAAAATTATAAAATCCCAAATAAAAAAATCCCCAAATCACTCTTTAAAATACTCCCAAATCTATGCTTTTCCACAAGTAAAACAAAAGACTACTAGACATATACACAGAGATAGCTATAGCTATATCTATAGATATATATAGAGAGAGATGGCTAATGTTTTAAAGCAATTTGGAAGCCTGCCAGTGCCTCTATCATCGTAATAAAATACATTCTAAATATCTATAGTTTGGCATTGACTTTTGGCTTTTTGTTATAGAAAAATCAGAGCCGCCCCTACCCCCTTCACTCACCAGGATGTGCAATGCTGAGCAGCACTGATATGCCAGTGCCCTGCCCCTGCCCTTGCCCCTTACTCTTACCCCACATCCTCCTTCGCCTGTCAGTCCCCTAATTCCTGACCCACAGGGCCAGGTATGTGGGTGAGGGGTTTGTGGGAGGACTGTGGATGTGGGGGGACATATGGGGGCACTGCTTAGGAGGGGTGGGTCCCCTGCCCCCTGCAGGGCACAGCCCCCCTACAGAGTTCACGGACTGCTCCCTCTGCAGAGCCACAGCCCCAAAGAGGGGCCAGAGTCCCCCAACAGGAGCCCACAGTCCCTCACGAGGGGTCACATGCCCCCCCACAGGGGCTATCAACCCCTCCCCTGCAGGGCCCATATGCCCCCTGCCTGACTCCAGCCCCTGCTCCCTCCTGTGCTCCTGCCCCTGCTCACTCCCCCAGCCCCCCCAATCATTTCCCTGCCTGGCCCCAGTGTCCCTGCACTCACCGGCCGCAGAAGTGGCTGTTGGGGCCACTGGGGCCTCATAGCACAGCCCCCCGACACAGTACAGATGCATCCCAGCTTGGCAGGCCACTGGGGCTGGGGAATGTGGGCTGTGGCATAAGGCTCTGAGTGCTGCTGGTAAGTTTCAGCCATGTTGTGGGGGGGTGGGGCTGGGCAGGGAAGTGATTGGAGAGCTGAGGAGAGATGAGGAAATGATCAGGGAGCAAGGGAAATGAGGGAAGAACTGGGGAGAGCAGGGGAGATGATTGGGGAGCAGGGGAAACGAGGGGAGAGCCAGGGAAATGGGGGATTGCTGCTAATTTTCAGCATGGAGAATGTTTTTTGGTTCCTACATGTGCGTCTTGCAGCATCTCAAAGGGGTTTGAGTTGCTGCAAGAGGCACGTGCACGCTTGCCTGGATATACCCTTAGTGTCTGACGAAAAGCCAAGTGAAATCAATGGGGCATCTTCTGTGGATCAAATCCTTGGTTCTAAAAGTGTTTTTGGACAAGTGGAAAAATAATTTGTCATTTTAGTTCAGTTGCACACACTGTAATTTTTATGTATCTCTCCATTGAGTTCTACACAAAAAAGGCAATTTTCAACATCAGAAAATAGTTTCTTGCTGAGAGAGAGGACATTTTCGTAGTTGAAAAAAGGTTCACTATGGACTCATTGGATTAAAAAAAATTGTTGAAGCTGAGAAAATAGACATAAATTACCATAAGATCTTTAGGGCAGAACATTTGTATCTGTGTTTGGTGCTTAGCACAGTGGAGTCCTACCTTTTGATAGCCCCCTAGGCACAACCAAAATACAAAGGAAAAGTCATCATAATGCTATACAAAACATTCTAAACATGGGAGAGGACCAGATCTGGCTCATGGTCCTACTTTCAGATGTGCAAAAGCATTAAGAGTTGAAAGTCTTTGACAATCCTCAATGCCTGTATTTAATTTCCTTAATGTTTTATGCTGTGGACAGGGGTACATCTTAAATCCTGCTGTCCCCTGAAATCTATAGAACTTACAGGGGGTATGAACACTTTCTATAGTAAAGAGTGGACTCATGACTAGCTATCTTAAGCCAGCTGCTTGCAATGGGCACTGCTAAAGTGCTAGGCCCACTAGGTGCTGGGAAGTAAGTTTATAATGAGAAGATTTCTACTCCGGGATGAATGTGATTAATGCGTGGCTGCGCAACTGGGGCTCTGCTATCTTACATGTTTGTAGAGTTACTCCTGAGTTTCTAAGGGGTAACTTTCCCCTGAAGTGGAACAACTCACACTAGTATTAAGGTATTTGTTGTATGTCTACTCCACTCCTACACTTCAGTAAAGTCATCTCTAGAGTATAGATGTCGAGGGTCTGCATCCTCAGCTCTCCTAGGAGGTATTTCTTCCAGTCAGGAGTTTTAGCCCCTGAACACTCTTCTCCTGAAGACAGATATTTAAGCTCTTTCGTACCAACCCCTCCCAGACCCCCATATTCTAGTAAAATACATATGGAAGAGGAGGTACTGGTACTTCCCTTTTATGCAGTTGTTCAGTGGTAGAAGTACTCATCAAGAGGTGCATTTACACATGCGATTAATGTGACTGAATATACTCTGGCTCAATTTGAGCTGGAGTAAACTAATCCCAATGTTACTGTCTACATGTACACTTAAACACAGTAATTTACTACCTGTGTCTGATGGGACTGTTCTGTCCTGGAGTAAATTAATCTTTTGTGCACTAATTGCATGCATGTATAGATGGTGATGCTTTACTGTGCATTAAATTAGTCTAATGTGCAGTAAAGTGTACATATAGATGAGCCTGTGGGTGCCAGAGTAAATTCAATTTCCTCCTCTAGCTAACAGGATTCAAACCTACGCCTCCCAGGAGAGTGCTTTAACTACCATGCTCTGGGCTGTTCTGGGATCAGGGCTTTCAGACCCTCCAGTGGAAAGGGTTCAGTGTACAGGGAATAATTATATATGCATTGATCCAAGTTGAGTGTGAGCCTGATGCTGTAGTCTAATATTTAGGGCACTTGCCTTGAAGGGAGAGGTCCTGGGTTCTAGTCACTGCTTGAATGGCTGTTTAATGTGAATTACATATACTTACTACATACTAAGTAGCCATTGGATGGAACACAGAAATAGCTGTTGGAACTGGGCCTGGAATCCAGGACTTCTCCCTCTGTAATGACTGTCTTAAATATTAGGGGAACTACTTATGCTCTCACTCTCCCATTCTCTAGGCCAGTGAATTTTTAGCTATACCGTGCAAAGTCAACCAAACTTCAAGAGGAGGGTGAAGAGTCCCCAGATTACCCCAAAACAGCTTGGATCCTGCTGAGAAATGTAGTTTTGAAACTCCTAAGGCATTGGAGAGAATTAGACTGTGGTCTTTAATATCCTGGGTGGGTGGTCTATCAACTGAGTTATTGGTTAAAAGCAGGGACTTGGGTTTTCCATTTCCCATGGAAAAATGTGGGGAAAAAAACAGATTTTCCCCTTTAAAGAAGAAAAACATGTATGGGTGGCAATCATCCTGTCCTGTGCCATGGGCCAAGGTCAGGGTGGGTGCATGGTACCTCATTTCTCTGTGGCTCATCCCATTTGGGCTGGGGCTGGGGACACTGCCCAGCTGGGGTGGCACTGGCGGCAGCTCAGTGCAGGAGGGAGGGAGGGAGAGTGCGCTGCACCCCTGCCCACCAGGCCAAGCACCCTCTGGATAGGGTTGGGAGCTGGGATGGGGGAACTGCCCAGTTGGGGTGGTGCCTGGGCCCAGGGCACTGTGGGTGAGCATTGCCCATCTGCTGTGCCGGTGGTTGCTGCCCCACAGCTAACCACACTGCTGCACCATATCACACTAGCCCATGTCTGCAATGGCTGTTGGCAGCTCTGCTGGTGGGGGGGGCAGGTTGGCACTGCAAGTGGTGGCTGGGGGCATACTGTGTGGGAGGGTGCAGGGAGGGGAGGGGAGGAGAGGAACAGCACAGCTGCCCTGCCCAGCCTGGGAGCCTTGCCTGGCCCAGGGGGTCTTGCCAGACTTGCCTGCCCCAGGGTGGGCTCCTGGTTCCAGGAATCACTGGGGGGGGGATTGTAATGGGCTGGTGGGGAGAGTTGGAGGTGGCAGCAGAGTCTGTGTGTGTGATGGGCTGGGGGTGGCAGCAGGGAGGGGGTGTGTGTGTGTGTGTGTGTGTGTGTGTGTGTG
>NW_017729023.1:950200-957528 GCF_001723915.1 Gavialis gangeticus | reverse complement strand
AGCTGGCCTGGAAGGGAAGAAGTTTGGCCAGCCAGAGGTAGGCCCAGCCCAGTCTCTGATCTCTAGCTGGGCCCATGCCCTGGTGAGTGAAGCAGGCAGGGAGAGCTCTGATTTTCTATGAGAAAAAAACCAAAATCAAACACTAAAATATATATATATATATATCTAGAAAGTATTTTCTTATAATGATTGAGGCATTGGTAGGCTTCCAGATTGCTTCTTAAAATTGTAAATATATCAATAAAACATTGTGTTCATTTGATACTTATATATATAGTCTCTTTTTGTTTTAATTGCAGAAAAACACAGATTTGGAGTTTTTAAATCAGAGAATTTGGGATTTTTAAACAGAGAAAAGCAGGATCCGTGGTTATAAGGTTGCCATTTTTTGTATCTGCTCCTCCTCTGAGGACACCCTCTGGATTGCATTCCTCAGGCGACGGGAATGACCTACTTTGATCTGGACTGTGCTTACATGTGAGGTAGGTATTAAGCTGCTCAGACCTATCAAGACTGAGGTTCCTTTTCTAAGCCTAGAAGCAGAACATTGGCACATACGGAATGTTAGTATAGAAAAACAAAGTGCCTCTAGAATAAGGTGGTTTAGAATTTAAGAATGACAGTTTGGACTTGGGCACTTAAATCTTGTCCAAGTCCATTATTTTGGACCTGGATATGAATCACCAATAGAGACAACTTTGAGGAAAAACTTCTTATCTTCATGATTCTTGCTCATGTGTTCACAGCTACTTCCATGTATATTAGATGATTCTAAAAATGCAAAATGTGCCATCAATTTCCTCTTACAGAAACAAGTAGGTTTAATAAAATTCTGCTTAAGGATTGCATAGAAAACAGATGTATTTCTACATAGGTTAAAGGTAGTTCCTTCTCCTTCCTCTACCTCTAAAGTATTTTTATTCAACCTACATAAATGAAACTTAAAAGGGAAAAATAATGATGTTGCTTTATTTCAGCATTATGTTGTGTTTTGGTATCGTAAATCCTCCCACTAAAATATAATGGAAAGAATTAAACATTTATTAGCAGTCTAATTCTTTCCATGTATTTTGGTGGCTGGACAGACAGGAAATGCCAAATCTCAAAACAATTATACTTGTATAATGTTATATGGAACATCTTTAAGTGAAAAAATGGGTTTTAGGGAAGGAAAGTTCCCGTGTGTGTGTGTGTGTGGTTTAAAGTCTGTTGTTTCACAACAAGGAAGGAAGAAAGAAATGGAATTACTGGAGGTCTTTAGTGGAGATTCAGTCTTTGTATTCACTCTTTGACTGTCTCTTTAAATCTTCCTTCTGGAATGGAAATTGGGGCTGTTGACACATGAACAGTGCTGACTACACATGCTCAGTACTAAATGCAGCTTGCTTGATGTCTGCTCTGGTTCCTGGGGGAGATTTTCAAAGGCCAAATAGACATCTATCTCTGATGTTCGAATGGCTTTTAAAATTCTTTCCCTGTATGAGAGTCGGATTGTGGCTGGTTATTAGTTGGAATGGTTCTTCAGGGACAGGCAATAAGACAGGGGCTGGCAAAATATGGCTCATGGGCTGGATCTGACCAACCAAGCACTTTCATTCGGCCTGTGGTGCCCACCAACAAATTGTGCCCCGTCCAGCTATTCTGCCCATCAGTGTGGGAGCGAGGTGCCTATGTGTATACATGCCCCAAACATACTCTACTGCGCCTTGCTCTCCCTGACTGTTGTGGGCGGAAGGGCCTGGCCAGGCCAGCAGACAGCTTCCAGGTGGGGCTGCTGCTGCAGTCCTAGGGGACCCACTCTGCTTCCCCTTCCTCCAGGTTGCTCTGGGCACCAGACAGGGAAGGAGCAGGGTTGGGGCTGCAGCTGGGCAGGGGCAGGGGCCATGGGGCTGGGTTTGGCAGCATTACGAAGTGCGCACCCAGGGTGTTGGTGGCAGCATGGAGTTCAGGTGGGCAGCATGGTGGGGTAGAGCCAGCTGCCTTTCCCACCAGGGCTGCGCTGCATGGGAGGGAAGCCCCAGGAGCCTTCCCCTGGAGGGCAGAGAAGGCAGCCGGCCAGCACTGCACATCACAGAGAGGCACAGCCTCTGCTGGACAGTCTGTATCGCCGGTGCTTCCCACACTCACATGGGAGGGAAGTCCTAGTTTCTGGAGCCACCTGCCTTCTCTGCCCTCCAGGAGAAAGCACCTGCAGCTTCCCTCCCATTCAGTGCAGCCCCAGTGGGGAAGGCAGCCGGCTCCAGCTCCTGGGGCTTCCTTCCCACGTCATGAGATTGTGAGGAGTGCCGGTGATACAGACTGGCCAGTGGAGGCTGTGCCTCTTGCTGCGATATGCAGTGCTGGCTGGAGCTGCATCCTGCCGAGCATGAGCACTCTGCCTGCTGCTGCTATACCATGAGGGGAGTGCGGGGAACCCCACACACCCACACCCTACCCGCTACACAGCCAGTCAGACCCCCTTGCAACTCCCCCCCCCCACACACACCCAACACCTCACTATACATACTTACATACACACACCTACACCATACCACACACACAGACGCACCTCTCCACACCCTACCATACAATCTCCCACAGTATACAAGACTAAGAATTTATTTTTGAGTTATTATATAATCCCCTCTATATACAGTATGCAAACACAAATCATGGCAAAAATATTTTTTATATTAACTTAAAATATGTTATGATAGGTGTTTGACCTGTAGTGTATGATTTGGGTTTTTTCTGGTTCTAAGATGGCAACCCCACTCCCAAAAAGAGCATTTCTGTGGGAGGGAGGGGAGGGACTTCCAGTAGCAAAGATCAGGAGGATGCCCCAGGTGCTGAAGCCAGCTGCCTTCCCCACCAAGGCTGCACTGCATGAGAAGGAAGCCCCGGGAGCCTTCCCCTGGGGGGTGGAGAAGGCAGCCAGTTCTAGTGCCTGGGGCTTACCTCTCATGTCATGCGAGTGCAGGGAGTACCAGTGATACGGACTGCCTGGTGGAGGCTGCACCCCTCGCTGCAATGTGCAGTGCTGGCCGGAGCCGCACCCCCCCAGGCACCAGGGCCTGTGCTGGGCACGAGCGCCCTGAGTGCCCCCACCTGCTGCTGCTGCCCCCAGTGGGGGTTGTCTGCCATGAGGGGAGAGCAGGGGGAGTCCCCACATCTCCCACCCTCCCTCACACCTACATGCTGCCTACCCAAACTCTGCACTGCTGCCGCCACCCCCCCTTCCCCCCGGTGCGTGGGCTCCATGCTGCTGCGAACTTCAGGCACCCCTGTTGCTTCCCGATCTGCTGTTTGGAGCAACCTGGAGGTAGAGGAAATGGAGCAGGTTCCCCAGGGCTGCAGTAGCAGCAGCAGCACCCCACCCGGAAGCTGCCTGCTGGCCTGGCCAGGCTCTCCTGCTCACAAGGGTGCAGTAGGGTGTTTGGGGTGCATGTACACATGGGCACCTTGCTCCTACCTTCATGGGCAGGAGGGCTGGGCAGGGCACAATTTGTTGGTGGGTGCTGAGGGCTGGATGAAAGTGCTTGGTGGGTCAGATCCAGCCCATAGGCCATATTTTGCCTGCCCCTGGGTTAGCAAGGCACAAGACCTACGTACTGCATAAGGTGAGGGGTTCAGGAATGGAGCTAGGTAGATGCCTCACCCTCCCATTCCAGCCCCCTCCTGGCACCTCCCACACAGTGGCTCTGGCTTCAGGTCTGTGGAAGGCAGATAGCAGTGATGTTGTGTCTGGGTGGCTGTGGCACATGGTGCATAGGCAGTGGCTAGCAGTAATAGGAAGCTGTGGGGGCTACGTCTTGCAGAGTCATTAATCCTCTCAACTTTTTGCCAGCAAAAATCAGTTTTTAAGTTGCTGCTCGCCACCACAGAAGTGGCAAAAAAAGGAGGCAATGTATCTCCCAGAGTGCAGAACTGGCCAGTTTCTCCTATGCTCGGATGGGTGCATTTCTTCAAACAGAGTAGAGACAGCATGACCTCTTCCCTTGGCCTCCTCCCCCTCCATTTTGGCCCACACATTTGGTTGGCCACATGTGCAGGAGCAGACTGTATAATTTTATTCTAAGAATGTGACACTTTGTGCGGTAACCTTACAGTGTTATTACACATTACAATACATACATGCTAATTCTGAGGAAGGTATTAAAGTTAGCATATATGTGAGCACTGCACATTAAGGGTTAGTACCCTCACAAACATGCACAGCTCTGATTGCCACTAAAGAGCTGGCAAGCTGGAACATGGCTGGGAGCTGCCAGGTCTGGCTTATGGCTGTCCAGCTCCTTGGTTCTCTCCACCCACCCCTTCCTCCCCGCCATCCAGTCCCTAGTCATCCACAGCTGCCTGGGTCCACAGGGGTGGGGTGGGGGGAGCTTGGAATGGTGCATCCTGGGATACTGAATACTGGAGGACTACAAATTGCTGGTATTGGCCCCATGGAGCAGACTGATGTTACTGGAGCCTGAGCTGCCTGACATCATCTGGCGATAATCCTCACCTGAAGGATGTTCAGAGGGTGTTTAGCTCATCTTTTCATGCCTTAACCTGCAAATACTCCCATCTTAAGAGCATTTAACACATGGGAAAGGTAACATCTAACAATACCCTTAGACAGTGACCACCACAAAATCCTAGGCATGGGCTGGTGTCTTAAAGACACAATTTGGCTTATAAGGACATTATGCTCTTTTGGATTTTAGAGTTTTGTAAAGTATGGATATACCACACTTGTTCACTGAGGTTTGAATTTTGAGAGGAAACTTAAGGGATTGGTTGCCTATCTGTCTAGCTCCCTTATTTTCTTTTGAAAAATTAATATGTAGCATATAAAACGAGATCACACCCAATCTTATTTCCTGGCCAAGTATCCTTGAAGAACTATTACTAATCATGAATTGAAACTTTTTTATTTTGCAGTTTTGGAGAAGTATGGTTAATTATTTTCCATCTTAACACATCTCTACACTTTTTAAATTCCTGTTGGGACTAGAAGGTGAAGAACTGCAGTCATGCACTGAGTTTTTCTCATGGTATTTTTGGCTCAACCTGAAAGAATAAGTCCTTGAAATACCACGAGAGAGCCTTCTAGAGTTTTCTAACCCACTTTGCACTCCTATAGATAGCTTTATATATACATGGATAGTTTCTTTGATCTGAAGTTCTTGAGTTTTGCTTATTGCTGGATAAATCTAATTCAGGTAAATAAAATCAACTGCTAAAGCCTTTGCTTAAAAAAAAAATCAATAGCCATTGTGGCCCAGTGAAATAACTTGCTTGAAAAACATATCTTACTTCTGTTTAGTTTCCACCCACTTCCCTGCTCCTGTAGCTTCTTGAATCAGTTAATGGAAAACCTAGTCCTGAGCCTCAAACTTAATGACAAATAGAGGCAGATTTTTAAAAACTTAATTAACAAAAAGGTGGAATAATGGTACAAAAAAAAATGTCAAGAGCCATCTGTATCTCAACAACATCATACAGACTTAGAATATTGAGGAGAGATGGAAAGGTTATAACTTCTGGTTGCCTTTGATTACCAGACTTTTCACATGGTTTCTTACGCTGTTTCTACTTTATATATATAAAATAATATATGTGCCAAAGTTTTTTGCTTGTGTTGCACTTGTTCTGGGTTGGGGAACTTCCGTCTTCTATGTAAAGCCAGCTTTTTGCATAAGATATTAGAATGTAGATCAGTTTTGTGAAGCTCTCCAATAAAATTCCAAGAATAATCAGAACTGCCAGAGATTCTCTTTCTACTTGAAAGGTGTTAATGCTCTGGACTGTTTATCTCCAGTGTTTTTAAACTCTTTTTTCCTGCATCTAATTTTTATAAAGCTAATGTAACCTGCTCCTAAAGTGTTTCCCAGACCTGTAGGCTGAGGCCCTCTCTGGGAAAATGAATCTGATCATATTTCCCTTGAACTTCTGCTGCTTCACAAACATTCACAATTGTCTAGATCTTCCTAATAATATTCTCTCTCCTTTCTTACATGCTTTGATCAGCATCAACGTAGTTAATAATGCTGACATCAAGTATCCTTGCCATTTGTGTTAGCACTGTTTGATTTGAAACAGGCAGTTTAGAGGCTATATTTCACACTCGCAGCAAACTCAAGCAAATGTGTTTGTGATCTGAGCGGAACTGTTGCATATCCAAGGTTTTCTCCCAGCCTTTATTAAATAGACACTCTAATTAATAATAATAATAGTAATAATAATAATAATCTGAAACTTTGAAGAACAGTTTAATGCCTGATTTTTGTCCTCTTAGGTGGTTGGGAAACAGTGGGCCAAACTCTCTCTCCTGCATACATCATCTGAAGAAATGTGTTTTTGTTCCTTTCTTCTGGGCAAAGGGCAGGAATTATTTGGGTCAAGAGTGCTCAACATGTTTAGACTTCAGGCACCCTTTGGAAAATGACAGTTCTTAGCTCCCATTCATTCTTTGACTATGGGAGAATAATAGGAGCAATTCTTCTGTCAGAAAAGCCACACAAAATGTTTTTGACACCATGGATTCCTATTTGAAATCTCTGGGTGTATCTTTTGAATCACATGTAGCTGTTTGCATGCCAGCACTGGCAATGTTGCACAAAACCCCACTGCACATTTAAAAGGATCTTATGTCTGTCCCAGCCACCTGTGGAGGGTTTGGGATTGAGAGTGTGGTCGAGGGTAGAAAGGAAGGAAAGGTTTATTGACTTAACAAAAACACAACTATGCACAGATAACAAAACAACAGACAGACAATAATAATTTGCATCGGCAACTTATTAGCAGTCCCCTCTGCCTGATGTGTGACAAGTTTTTCTTCTGCAAAGTTCAGTGAAGTTAGGCATCCCCGATCAGCGCTGTCCGAGAGGTACTGAGAAGGACCCTGGTATTCAGTTCTCGGGCTCCTTGAGATCCACTGTCCCACTGATCCAGGTTAGCAGCTAATTAGTAGTCCCTTTCACAGAGCTGCATCTTCCTTCTAAATGATTTCTGGATGTGCCAGCCAATTTATAACTTCTAAGCTATGCTGATAACTTACAGGCATTCAGATTCTTTTTACTTCAACTGTCCTTAGACTGACCAATAACAGTAAAAGTCTTGCATTCTTCTGATAAGGTTAATTTTAACTACGTCACAGGGCCTACCATCACTACTTCTATAAGGCTTTGCTCAATTTACTAGGCCTTATGCTACATACAAGGCCTCACTACATTTTAGACTTTAGTTAGGCTCTTAGCAACAACATATAGCTTAATATGAGGAGGAGCTGGTGAGCGTCATAGCCCAGCCCCTAGCACGGATCTTTGAAAACTCCTGACACTCTGGTGTAGTGCCCGAAG
>NW_017729023.1:939424-945200 GCF_001723915.1 Gavialis gangeticus | reverse complement strand
CTGAACAAGTGACAGAAAAACACTTGGTCTAATCTTCGTAGAGCCTTCAGGAAGAACCTTTATCACACAGACATAATTTTCAGCTGTCACAATGTCACCCTGATTGAGAATCACTGATTTAGTCTGCTGGAATTTTCGTTTTAGCCATGTTGGTCTAAGGACAACACAGGCAGGCAAGGTTTTTTGAGTAGATGTGATATCTTTTATTAGATCAACTGAGCAGTTGGAAAAAAAGTCCTTAGTAAGCTTTTGGGAATAATCACCCTTCTTCAGGCATAGGAAGTCTCTGCTGTTCTGAGACTCTGAGGAATGAGAGAAGCTAAAAGTGTGGCAGGATGTCAGTGAGAATGTAAATAGGTAGAAATTAGAAAGACAAAAGGTAAGGATGGGAAATAGGAGTCCAGGAAGGGTGGTTGTTCCTAAAGGAAGCGATCCTTCGGGCACAGAGGGAGGTGATCCCATCGTGACAGAAAGGGGCCAAAAAACTTCCTTCGCTAAACAGATAAAGTCAGGGGAGCCTAAGGGCAAAAAAAGAATCATATAGGCAGTGGAAGCAGGGGGAAGCTACCAAGGAAAAGTACTTGGCCCACACTTGCAGGAAGGCAGTTAGAAAGGCCAAAGCAACTATGAAGCTGAGGCTGGCAACACAAATTAAAGACAACAAAAAAGTCTTTTTTTAGGTAGGAGTAAAAGGAAAGTGCAGGACAGCATAGGACCCCTGCTAAGCAAGCATGTGCAGTTAGTGACAGACAGGGGGGATAAGGCTGAGCTCTTCTATGAGTGTTCCTGAACAAAGGTCAAGATAAGTCTCCTAACGGGTTCTTAGATGGGCGTCAGAGGGACACCAGCCTACCAACTGTTGATGCTGACTTGGTGCAGAGTCACTTGAATGGACTGGTTGTGTTTAAGTCATTAGGCCTGGATAAGCTGCATCTGAGAATACTGAAGGAATTGGCTAGTGTCATAACAGAACTACTGGCATGGCTGTTTGAGCGCTCAGGCCTTCAGGTCAGGTCCCGGAGGACTGGAAAAGGGCCAGTGTGGTCCCTATTTTCAAGAAGGGGAGGAAGGAGGATCCAAGTAATTATAGGCCAGTCAGTCTCACCTCTATCCTTGGAAAAGTCTTTGAAACGATTATTAAGGATCATACATGTTTGAGTCCAGTGGGAAAAATAATGCAGCAGGGTAACCAGCATGGATTCGTAGCAGGTAGATTATGCCTGACTAATCTGGTTTCATTTTATGACCAGGTCACAAAACATTTAGATGCAGGAGTAGAGGTAGATGCCATTTATTTGGATTTTAGGAAGGCCTTCAATATGGTATCTCATACCATTCTCATAAATAAATTAAGAGGCTGTGACTTAGATGATTATGCAGTCTGGTGGGTGGCAAATTGGCTTGGGAGTGGCACCCAGAGAGTGGTAGCAGACATGTTGGTATCAACATGGTCGGATGTGGGTAGTGGGGTTCTGCAGGGCTCAGTTTGAAGTACTGCATCCAGTTTTGAGCACCATACTTTAAGAAGGATGTGGATAACCTCAAGAGAGTCCAGCAGAGAGCCACCCGTATGGTTAAGGGTTTGCAGGCCAAGCCCTATGAGGAGAGACTAAAGGGACCTGGACCTCTATATCCTCCTCAAGAGAAGGCTGAGAGGTGATCTTGTGGCCACCTACAAATTCATTATGGGGGCACAGCAAGGAATGGGAGATGCTGTGTTCACCAGGGTGCCTCTTGAGGTAACAAGGAGCAATGGTCACAAACTGACAGAGAGCAGATTTAGGCTAGACATCAGGAAAAACTTCACAGTAAGGGTGGCCAGAATTTGAAACTGGCTTCCACGGGAGGTGGTGTTGTCCCCTACCTTGGGGGTCTTTAAGAGAAGGCTGGAGTCATCTGACCCCAGCACTCTTTCCTGCCCAGGCAGGGGGTTGTACTCGATGATCTGTTGAGGTCCCTTCTGACCCTAGCATCTATGAATAAAGCAGGGAAGGGAGGGGGAAAAAGCAGGGGAAAAAAAGGCCAAAGGGAGACATTCCAGTAGAGTAATACCAGGTAAAAAAAGAGGCTGTCTGTGAAAAAGGAAATAGCTGAAAATTAGAAAGACAACATAGGGGAGGGGAGAAAAGGTGGATGCAAAGAAGAATGTAAGAAGTCAGGTCTGACAGGTACCTGGTGAATCAGATGTCAGGCAGGTTGTAATGTGTCATAAATCCAATGTCTACATTGAGTCCATGATTTTTTGTATCCAGTAGATTTGTGAAGTAAAGTTCATAGGCTCATGATTTAGTCTGTCATTTTCAAGAAAAGTGTCTCCATTTGTGCATGCCCAGACAGTGTTCTGTTGCTTGAGCACCCAAAATTTGGAACATTCCAACTACTATACTATAGAAAATGTAGGTGTATGTACAATTTATTACCCGTAGGAAAAATAAAGTGAAAATAAACTTGCTCAGGTGATCCATGCTGGAGATGTACCTTAGAAAGATACTGATATATACTATTGCACGGAGCAAAATTTAAAAAATATTGAAGGCCAAAAAGAGATTTGACTTTTCATTAGTCATGTTGCTAGGACTGTTAGATGAAGAGCAGCACTGATGAATTTTTAATGCTATGAGAGGAACTTTTGTTTCCCTAAGAAGGAATCTACAGGATTATAAATCTGTATCATCTACCTTCTTCCAATACTTTAACCCTGCATGGAGTGGATTAATGATAAAGATGGTAAGAGTTTCATAGGTCTTCTGTCCTCAGTTCAGGAACATTTTCGAAGAGGATCCACACTCTTTTTACATTAATTTCTTTAATTAAAGCTACTTTAGTACATGGCCTGGTACAGGAGTTACACTTAGTGTGCAGTAAGTGCATAGAAAGTGCTCTACAGCGGTGATCAAACAGATGGTCAGAACACATAAAACATTGTAAAAATGGTGGATCCCACTCTAAGATAACCCTGGATGGATGTGGTATCAGACTTCAGTGCTTTAGGTTAGAGTGTTATCATAAATATTTGTACCAGATCCCATTGCAACTTATGTTAGTTGGTTGCTTTCTGCCACAATCCTGTGGAGCACTGCAGCACCCCGTTCACACCACTTTGCGGGGCAGCAGTCTAGCCTAGGCCAGAGCTCTTCTTTGCTTGAGTGCTGGTGGTGAAGCCCCTGTTTCCACCTTCTCCCTCCCCCCACCCCACCTTGTTCCCTCCAGCCAGCCATGAGCCACTGTGATATTTTTGCTCAGTATGCGGATTCCATCTACCCCATCTGGGCATTTGTAAAAATTACAGTTTTTGATTAAGTGTTGTGCTATGCTGTTTGTTGGACACTGTATTCCCACAGGGGGCTGTCTTAAGATGTTCATCTTTTACAGCGTTGTTCTGAAGTGTCCATATCTAAATCTAAGTCTGTTCAGCTTGACCCACGTGTCTCTGTCAAGTTTGTGCCTAATGGGGGACTGGTTTGGTGTTGGTATAAAATGCTATAGGAATAGATTTCATACTGGATTACTCTGAATGATCAGTACATTTCCATTTACCCCACTCTTACCTAAATTTAGCACAGCACACAGGACCATATTATTCGGCCTGCCAGGCTCCCCATGGGGCCAGAAACCTGGCAGCAGGGGAGTGGTTAGGGTCTGTCTTATGTCACTTGTACTCCCTGTATGTTCAGGAATTAGATCATTTCTGTGTGTGTAAGTTATATGGCCTGTTATGAGTCTCTGTGCACTGGTAAGTAAGGTATCAAGCTTTTTAGTATGAGAACTTCTGGACCATACACAAGCACAATATTCTGCTGGGGCGTATATACCATGGCAAGTGCAGTAGTTCTGAGCACTTTGAAGATGGCAGCCCATGTCATGTTGGCTAAATGTCTTAAGGCAGCTGGCCGTGCAGAGACTACAGCTGACCTGAATGTGATGTTTATAGGTGAGGGAAAGTCTAATATGACTCCTTGGTAGGTTGGGGTATGCTCATGGGGAAGTAGTGGTTACCTACTCTGATATTCAGTGTGCTCTTGGCTCGAGGATTGTCCAGATGGAAGACTGATGATACTGATTTTTTGATGCTTTGCACTGACCTCATGCCTTTCAAACACCCTCAGGGGAAAGGATCTGGACAGGGGACTCACTGTAGATCCCTTGTTGTCTCCCTTGTCAGCAGACTCCACATTTGTGTGCAGGAGGCCTGGTCATGGAGGCTGAGATGCTGGATCCAGGATGGTTGGCATGACACTTGCAGAGCACATGAGACGTGTGTAGATGGTGCAGGTGAAAGAAGGATGCTCTATTGGAAAAATTGGGTCTTCTATGTGGAGGATGGGAATGGACAGGTTGGCAACTGCTTACACCCATGCTGGTACAGCACTTGAATGAGCCTTTCAGGACCAGGAACATGATGCAAAGGTCCAAGAACAAGGTCTTCAGATGGCCACCTGCTATCTGATAGAGACCACCCGTGACAGGATAAGGATAAAGGAATTTATACAAAAGGTCAAAGACCTTTTGGGATCCTGCAGAGACACTGTAGCCCTCTTAGGTTGGAGTGCTGAGAGAGGCTGACATCCAACCCCTTATGGCATGGTGAGCCCTGCTCCAGGGTCTTCCCTGGGGCAACATGATGGGGGATCCCATGAGGGATAGCCCTGGATGGTGGCCAAGAGACAACGCATCTCGCTTGTATTGACTGGCAGATGCTGGGGGGGGGGGACCTGGATCAGGAGATCTGGGGAATGGTTGCTGCTGACCCAAGAAGGCATCTTGCAGGACCTGCTTTAAGGAGCAGCAGTGCTGGAGAGGAAGGGGACAAGGCTACCCAAGATCCAATGCCAGGGGGTAGTAGGGACTCTGCCTACCTTCCAGGGCCAACTTGCTAACCCCAGCCATTGGCTGTCACTGGTGTAGGCGCAGGGCACCAAGGAGGTTTCAGGCCTCTCCCAGAAGGGCATGGGAGCATTCAGAACGATGGTCGCAGTCCACCAGCCCACTGGGCCAAGCCACTCTGGACCAAAGTCCTGCTGTGGGGGAGTGGCATAGCCTCTGCAAGGATAGACAGCCCCTTGGCTTGGGTCCAAGTTCCAAAGTGGGCAACATTCCACAGGTTGTTTTTTTGCACATGAAAGTTTGGCAGCTGTAACATTTAATTAAACCAAGAGGCATCAGTTTCAAGCATGGCACTCCCCATGACACCCCAAGGTTTCATGTTTGTTACGTTAAGCCCCCATGGCTTCCTGCTCCCCTTGCTGCCTAAATGGCATAATTGCCCACTATAGCCAGGGTCTTTTCCCCCTGCTAACTGAGAAGACAGTTCCAAGTTTTGGAGCGGGCAACTAATAAACATACTAAAAGATCAGGAGCTTCAACATTTGATTAAAACCAGGCAAGTCTTTTCTTCGGGCTGCATTCTCTTGCACCCCGGTGTGTGCCTCTGAGGGTGGGATTTGGGAAAGGGGGGCAGTGCCTGGCCAGCTTGGGTTGTGGGCAGTGTTGTTTGTGATGCACTGGGTTGGAGGAACCTGGGACTGGAGAACCATGGCCTGGTGCCAAGGTAGAGCCACTTAAAGTTCTCTTGACCTACTCATCCAGGGAGGGCTCCTGGTCCATGTACATGAGGAGCTACTTGGCCAGGGCTTTGCAGATCCAGACAGCCTGCCACTGCACAGGACTGGGGCTACCAACATCAGCAGGGGAGGAGGGGATACAGGCATCTGGAGTGTATACAAACACAGACGCACAGAGAACACAGGCAGCCAGGGGTCACCCCCCCCCCCCCCCC
>NW_017729023.1:925722-939375 GCF_001723915.1 Gavialis gangeticus | reverse complement strand
CCCCCCCCCCCCCCCACACACACACACATACTTGGCGTGCACAGGGTGCACTGGATGGCCATGCTTAGGATAGCCAGCTGGTGACTTGTGGCCATGAGGGCACATGCCATAGCAAGCCACTGCCATATCAGGTCCAGGTGGGTGGCTGTGGTGTCCCCCAGCCTCCAGAAAGACTCACACTGGGCAACAAGCAGGACCTGCCTCAGTTCCTGGGTCTCTGTTTGCTTGGGTGCGGAGGCTGGGAAACAAAGGCATGTGCAAGTCATGGCGGCAGGGGATTGAGGGCATGATGGCTCATGCCCAGCCAATCGGGGCCCATATCCATCCCAATCAGGGGTAGCTTGGCCATTCAGCTCTATTCAGGAGTCTTCAACAGCCCGGGGAGCCCACAGGGCACACTGGGATTCATGTGAGGGTCACCCTACTTGCTGAGCTCAGCTTGTGCAGGAAGGCTCTGGACCTCACCCCACCAAAGGGCTAACGCCTGTTTTATCCTGTCCCAACCTAACCTTGGGTGCTTAGAGTAAAGCTCAAAAGTTAGAGCGCTTCTGCCTTAGGCTTCTTGAATGTCTGTATTTAGCCCATGCTTTCTGCATAGATACAATAAGCATGACTCTTCAGAAATAGTTTTCTTCCATAGAACTGAAAATACATACATGTTTTCACTTTATACTGAATGTTTGGAGAACTAAAGATGCTTGACCTCCAGTTTGAATGAGCTAACACAAGTTTCTGAAATAGGAAATTAGAAAAGCAAATAAAATGTAAATGAATCACAGTTTGTGGAGCAGAATAGGGGCCCTTCAGTTCATGACACACACAAACCATAATATGTGAAGCTGAGTAGCTTTTTGATGACTCTAAGCATTATGTCCATAATATGTTTACTTTAATACAATATTAAATGTTTTTTTGTAAAGGCCCAGGTGTGTTTAGGCAGCTTTTCACTGTAAGAAGTGAATTTGTTACATTAGCAGAAATGTTTTTTCACCTGGAAATGGGCAGTGACAATCAACATTCTCTGCTTAAGAATGAATCACTCCTGTTTGTTTCTTCTCTGCTTTTTAAATTCTGAATAGTTTTGGGAAAAGCCTTTGAAATAAATAAATGACGTGTTTAACTAGGTGTTGCAAAATATTTCCTTTTTATAGGGATTGTTTGGTTTTTTTGCAACAATTTAATCTTCTAGCAAATAAACCAAAGTCCAGGAAGTGATTTGCCTATGGATTCTTTCAGCTCACAATTCTCCTGCATGGTTTTTTATGTCCAAAATGCTTCTTTGAACTGCTCCCCCTTACTCTTTCCTTTTCAAAATTGCTTTGATAGTGGCTTCTTTTTTGTACAGAGTTGCTAAAGCAGCAAAGCTCAAAGCAGTAAAAATAACTCAATTTTCCTATTATACCCCACCTGAACCAGCATCTTCAGAGAGAGTTGGAATTCCGTAACTGTTTATAGTAAAAAAAAATAAATAAATGGTGAAGCACACCCCCTACTCAAGCATATCAAGGACTTGAACTTCCTCTGAGAGTCCAATGTGGAGCTAAAACAGTCCAACTAGATGAAGTGAAATCAGAAGGGCAGGTGTGTACTGGAGGACTGCATAAGACTTTGTCCTTCACCAGTGAATGGAGCTACTTCCATTTATGCTAGCTGAGGTAGGGTTGCGAACCCTCCAGGTTTGTCATGGAGTCTCCAGGAATTGGATATAAATCTCTAGGAGACTGCTGAGAATCACTTAGCAGATAAATGAGAGGGTATTCATTAAAATAACTGTTAAATGTTGAATTTGATTTATACAGTAGTCCAGGAAGTTTTTAAAATGTAATAGTAATATGCATAAGCCTTCTTGACATAGAGTCAATGCACCATAATAATCCATAACTGATATACATAAGCACTCAGGCATGTTTGTGTTGTGTGTTGTAGGCACATTGGCATTCTGGAAACCTCCCAGAATAGAGTCAAACAGAGTTGGTAACCCTAAGCTGAGGATCTGGCTTGGGCTACTTACTTGGACACATGCTTGAGAGTAGCTAGTTCTTTTTGGTTGTCCTGGCTGTCAGTTTTTGCTAAACACAGCTCTAGCATACTTGAGCATCAAAGGAGTAGGGGCTTCTTTGCCCACTAAGCCACTCCTCTTTCATATCTTTATGTTGGAGGTTCTTGCTGTGTGAATTATAATTGTATATTGAAATTCTCCTTTAAGGGGAGCTGACATCTGCTTGGCACATTTCCATACAACTTCCATAACGCTGGAAACACTGGTTCTATATGCCATCAAAAGCAGAGAATGCTGTAAGCTATGTCAGTGCCTCCTGACCTGAGAACTCATCTCCCTCCTTCCCACTGGTTAGTGCTGCCTACCAGAACAGGAATGGGGCTTATGTGGTGTTTTCATTTGTCCACCAAACATACTGACTGCCATTGAATCCAGATATACCTGCTTTGGGGAACCATTTGGCAGAGATTAGTGTCTTGGATGTAAGCAACCCCTATTAGGGTGACAATATTTAGATCTTGGGGAGCACTGGATTTGCAGCTGAATAAAGCTGCTGACCACAAGGTGGAATGATATATTAAAAATAACATTGCAAATGCTTAGGCAAGCAGTTTTCTAACAAGGTCATAGTGTTGTAAAGTATAGAGCCCCTTGTGTAAGAAGAACAAGATGTAGCCCACCAGCTATTGTCAGGAGATAAAGCAAAAGCAAGATCTTGGAGATGAAAGAGTCAGCAAGAAAACAGAAGAAACCAGCAAGTGACCGGAGAAAGCCGGGGTCAAAGTCTTGAGCATGTGCTCTTAGCAGAGAGGCATGTAAGTGAATGAAATGCATAGGCAATTCCATCCTAATGAAGTAAACAGTAAACAGAGGTGGAACTTGAGATGGGAGGAGAAATGGATGGAACAGAAGGAGGGATAAAGGTGGAGTAAATGTTAATGAACATGAATCAAGGTGTATAAAATGTGAAAAGAACAAATATTCAGTGCAGGTCCCCTGGTTCACGGGCTGTGTGTCTGTGAGCGACCTTTGCCCAAAGCTGCCTCCATTTTGAATAAAGCTGTTGCGAGCAATATGTGCTGATGTTTGATCCCTGCTTGATCTGGCTAACGAGTAACAGGATCCATGAACAATTGGATCGTTGCCTCCCTAGTTGTTGGGCGCCACATAGAGTTGGGGTCTAACAACCCCCATCTTTCATGTTCTTTCTCCTGTGTACCTCTTAGCAGCATGTGTACATATCAAGTGGAAGAATGGGGCTAAATTCTGGTCTTGCTTGTACTGCTATGAAAGCCCATTGGAGTCAGGAGAATTCTGGAGAGTGTTGGAGAAGAATGGCCTTCGTCCACAGTGTGTGGTGCTGGGGTGTAGTTGTAGCAAGATATAGTAATATGCTTTGCAATCAGAGAGAGATGACTTTTAATTCATTCGCATGATTTAGTCTGTGGGTATACAGCTGCTGTTCCTTATCATCTTTTGGTAGCCTAGGCAACTATGTCTAAATAAAAAGCCACCCTTTTTTTTTATTCTGATGAGTCCCAAGCTAAAAACAAAGATTTAGGCTACTTGGGGAAACTTGATGGTCTGTGATATAAATCAGGGATGTTCAGCTGGCAGCCCATGAAGGGTTAATGTATGGTCCCCAGGCTTCCACCCAGCCACTGGTCCCCACCCAGCCACTGGTCCCCACATTGCTCCAGCTGAAGCAGCAGCTAGGATCTTCAGGCTCCTTATCCTTCCTCTGGTTTCCAATTTCTGCCTCTGCCTCTGCCTCAGGGAGCTGGGGAAACCTGTGGGTCAGGATACGTGTGTGGCATAGTACAGTCAGGGAGCCTGGGACTGGGGAGCAGAGGGAGAGGCCAGCTTATCTCTGTGTGTACTGCAAGCGGGGAGGGGGGGACGACACACCCATGCAGCCTGTATCTTGGAGGTCCGTGGCTTGTACTGGTGTGGTCCCCATTAGTGTGGCCCATGGGATATGCGGTCCCTTTGTGCTTAGAAATTGGACAGCCCTGATCTAGATGATCTAGTGGTCCCTTCCACTTCTAATTTCTAGGAGGCCATCAAGTCTGGTTGGTGCAATGTTTAGATTCAGTTCTTGTAGGGAAAGAGTGACATGATGAGTACTGAGGAAAAGATGTGTGGAATCCTACAGTAAATGGGAGAAGTCAAAGGGAGATAACCCAGCACCAAGAAGCATAGAGTTAGTCCTGGTGGAGTTTTGTTTGTTAAAAATTCAGATTTCTCAGTAAAGTTATTTGACACAACCTGAACAAAATTATAATAATAATTTTGAGATGGTTACAGTCCTTATTTTAGGCTGAATGTATGGGTTAGGCTTTACAGAGTGGCCGTGTGTGTGTGTGGGAGTCTTTTTTCAAATGTTGGGTAACTGTGGTGGGGAAACCTGAGTTTCTGTAATCTTTTTTAAGTCCTTGTGAGTAGCGTAAGAAATGCTTGCACAAAATCTGCTATTCAAAAAACCACATGGTCAGTTTACTCTGCACTTAGCCTGACAGTAAATACAAAATTGTCCATAATATTAATGTTGCTTTTTTACCATGCCTTAGGATATTCTGCTCTATCATACAATTTAAACTGCAAAATCAGAATTCCATTTTTCAGTATCTTATTTCTATCCTGTTTTTTCTACAATTGGTTAGTAGATTTCAGGCAGTGAAATGATACATTTTTGGTTGTGGTTCAAAATGCTGACTAGGAAGGGGTGTGACACTCTCCTCCCCAGTTTAACATATCTGTTGAGTTCAGCTTTGTTTGGATTACTAACTAGATAGCATCTCCCTACTAAGAGTAGTATGAAATTATTTTTTTGAAGTAGATATCGTGCCAAATTATAGCTGAAAATTGTATTAGAATATTTAAGCAAACAAGCAGAGCTGAAACAGGAAAGCCACAACAATTTTCAAGGCTTTAAAAAGTTTCCTATTCATCACTGGAATGAAATAGACTTTTTTAAACAAGTTTTTTAATGGAAAAACGAGAGAAATTCATCATAGAATAGCTGGTAGTCCAGCAACTTTGGCATATAGGAGCACATACAGATGTGTGGAACAATTGAAAGCTTTGATTCTGATTGAAGGCTTTGCTGGGGTGGAAGTGGGGCATAAGTTCTGTCTTGGAAGCTTCATCATGGATGTGAAAGAACTTCCCTGTGACTTTTTTTGTGTTTGAAATTATAACTTTTTGTAAACTCTTCCATTTTGGTCAGAAAATAGCCAGTCAACTCCTACAATTAAATTGTTATATAAATTAAGTGGAGCTAATGCTCTAGGAATAAAAATCCTCAAATGGTAAATCTCAGTAGGGTAACATTTGTCCTTGTCTTGGGAATTATTCATCATTGTTGCAGATGGTGATAAGTTTATAATGGTACATGATTCCAGTTGTAGTTTGGACTACATATTTGAATATCTTCTCCTAGCTCAGAGGAAACTTCTTTCCTCACACTCCCCTTTCCCCCTCAAAATAGGTGGCTAACTAGTGGTGCTTTTACATCACCAGTGATGGAAGAAGGTGCTTCCATCATGCTAGACATCTTGCATCTTGTCCTCTAGATGGAAATGCACTTTTTCGCCATGTACAGACTTTCAAAAATCAGGGAGCATTTGATCCAAGTTAGGTGGTTTTCGCTAAGTAGCTTAGCTTAGATTGGAATTGAAGTATTCGCCCTTGCAGAGGGGAAAGATAGGGAGGGATGCACAGGCAGCTTGTAGGGACTGAGACCCACAGGCAAGGGACACTCTTATACATATCGCAGTGTGGCCTGCAGGTTTCCTGGGCTGCCAGAGGCTGTTGAGCACTAGGGGTGTGCAAAGCTTCAGTTGCTGATTTGATTTGGAGGACATTTGGCCCAATTCAGTGACCAAATCTCCGAATCCAAATCAAATCAGGAGACCCATTAATCTCTCCAAATTGAATCAGAAGCCTCTGAATTGATTTGGAGAGATTTGGCGATTTGGCCATAACTACAGCTTTATATATTTTTTCTATGTACCTTGAGGTACCAGGTGTGGGTCGTGAACGCTGAAATCGTGGGGCAGATGGAACATCCCACAGGGGTCTGTGAGGCTGTGTCTGAGTGTGGGGGTTTTCCTGGATCTAGTGTTAGGGTCTGCATGTACATTGTGGGGTGCTTCATGATGGGTTGCTGGGGGTGCGTAGGCATGGCCCAGGTACTTAGGTCCCCAGGTCCCAGGGCTCGTGCGGGGGACACAGATGCCTCGCTTTCCCCCACTGCCTGTCTGCAGCTGACAGATGGCAGGAATCTGGGGGTGGGGCTATGAGAGATGCTATGCTTTCTCAGCACTGGGACACTCAGGGCAGGGACTTCTGGATGCTTGGCTGGAGCAGCAGAGTGCAGGCTGAGTGCTAGCACATTTCCCTGAGAGGCTGGGATGCTGGAGGAAAATAACCTAACTTGAACTGATAGGGAAACAGTATAGAAGTTCAATACACTGATCTAACCTAAATTGATTTCAACTGAGTATGCCTTGCACCAGGTCTATCATAGATAACTTGTGCCATTTTTAGATCAGTCTATTTGTGCCAAACTTCTTTATGGTTGTGGGTAGGGATCTACCTAAATTTGTGCTGGAAGTGTGCTGCTCAGTAACTCCTTTAATCTTGCTCTTTTCACCATGTGCTCCCCCCCGCAGTGCTGATTGGCAGAGGGGCCCTGGTGGCCCTACTGCTTGGCACTTGTTTCTAATCATCCGGGAGGCAAAAATGGAGGCTTTAAATATGCCGCGGTTTTTGCCTTTCACCCAGTCAATGGTGAGCAGTGGAGCTGCCAGGGCCCCTCAGCCAATCAGCAGCAGGGGAATCCTCAAGAAGAGGAAGATTAAAGGAGCTTCTGTGCAGCACACTTCCAGTGTAGTTTATGGGTTTAGATCAGGGGTGGGCAAAATACAGCTCATGGGCCACATTTGGCCCACAGAGGGGCTTTCTCTGGCCTGCAGAGGGTCTCTTGGTTCCTCCTGACCAAGGCATTGCCTGGTCATGGCGCATCCTGCTTCTCCTTTGGCACACAGCAGGGCTGGGGCAGCTCTGCCTTTCTAGGGGTAAAAAAAACTGCAGAAAAAAACATGAAGCAGTGTACACTCAGGCAGCATGCACTGCTGAAAAACAGCTGGGCCACACAGAGCTGCACTGCAGCTGCTAGCCAGGTTCTGCCTGGTAGGATTGCCATGGCTGCAGCTCCTAGAGGCCCCCAGCACCCCAGGTAAGGCTGCTGGGACCAACATATTGCTGACTCCAGCCTCTCCTATGCCACCTGAGGCAACTTGATGCATGCCAAAGTGCACATGGCACAGGCATTCCCCAGGGACACTACTTGTCTCTGGGGAACCAAATGTCCACACATGTGTGGACATGCCCACTGAGACACTAGAGGTTTTAGGTCTTTTGAAAGGAACCCAATTCCTCTGAGAAGGTTTTGGAGGTGAAAAACGAGGTTGGATTGCAGACGTGGCAGTTGGGAGGTTAGACACTAGGCCTGTGCCAAGCGGCAAGTATTCAATTCAGGTTTGGATTTGGCCGATTCGGAGGGACAGTGATTTGATTTGGTGATTTGAGTCACTGTCCAACTTTGATTTGGCTGGTGAATTCAGAGATTTGGCACCAATTCGGACATTTGGCCATAGACTATAATGGGGAATCACTAAACTAGCTACAACTTAGTCATTTTGCCTATTCAGATGAAAACAGCAGGGATGGTAGCCGCTTTTGAGGGCATGAAGCCTCACCAGGGCCCCTCTGCCAATCAGCACTGTGGGGGGGAGCACATGGTGAAAAGAGCAAGATTAAAGGGGTTACTGAGCAGCACACTTCCAGCACAATTTAGGTAGATCCCTACCCACAACCATAAAGAAGTTTGGTGCAAATATCCTTTCAAGGAGATAGGTGCAGGGGTTTCTGTGAAAGTGCCCCTTAAACTGTTGAAAGCAAAACTCATATCAAGATACATAACATTTCTGGAGCTGTAGCTATAAGATCCAGGAGTGGTGATGGTTCTGCTCTGGGATGTAGTAATTGTGGGGGTACTGGAGATATATTGGCAGGTTTTGCATTTCTTGTCATGACATGGTGTGGATACATTTGGTGTGTTTTGGGCTGTAGGAAGTTTGCTTCTGGTGATGAGGTTAGCAAGGTTTGGTGCTTGTTTGAATCTAGAAAACACTTTTTACAGACAAGCCTATGAGCTTCACTTCATCAGCCTCCTGGATACAAAAATTTATGGACTCCATATAGACATTGGATTTATGACACACTATAACCTGCCTGACATCTGACTCCCTAGGTACCTCTCTGCTTTTACCTGCTACATCCCCCTTCTCCCCCACTCCTTCCCTACCCAGCCTGTCTCTCACCCCCGATGGCTCAATTTACATTTTCACTTACTGGCTTTCTTGCATATCACCCCAGCCTCTAACTTCTTTACTATTCATTCCATCCAGGAAGAGCACACACCAACTGCAGATGCTTCCTCAGCCTGACAAAGGGTTTTTAAACCTGAAAGCTTGCTAAGGCGTATTTCTCCAACTATACAGTTGGTCTAAAAAAATGTATCAGATTGACCCAAAGAACCTCATCTGCCTTGTGTGTGTTAAAGCAGAGTTGGATGAATGTAGCAGGAATGATAGCCTGTAACAGGGGACCTTCTCCATGCCAGTTATATCATGGTCTGCCCACCTGTTTCTGGGCCAACTGCTCACCCCTCTTTCGCCTGCCATGCCTTGATGGAAAACTGATTCAGATGTTACCAAGTTGGGAGGCTGCCCATTTAGGTCCCTGATGTCTTGGGGTGATATCTATTCTGCAGCTCCATACCTCTCCTAGACTGCAGCCCATGCTTCACAGATAGCATCCTTCACCCCTTCCAACTGTGGTCCCCTCTCTGGGACCTTTGGTTCCCCCTTAGGCCATGGCTCTGCATTCAGGCCAGTTGGAATCCTGAGCCTCTTTCTCTGGGTATTCCTCACGGTGGGGCCCTGGCTCTTCAACCATGCGTGTAGTGGCTGGAGGTTATCAGGAGCCCCCTACATGCCTTTCACTGGGGAGGTTACTGGTCCTGGTATTTCCTGGGGCTGCTGCACCACTGCCAGTGCCACCAGGCCTCCCTGCATTGGCAGGGTAGAGTTTTAGGTCATGCCCAGGACCTGGGGCCTCCTCCTTCCCCATTGCCCCAGTCCATACCTACAAGTTCATTGTGGCATGGGAGCTCAGCGGAGAGATGTTTTTCTTCTGCTGGCTGGTGACAAACTAAACTGTCACCTCTGGCTCTGAGAGTTGACCATTAAATGGGTTGGAAAGCAACTATAAAAACAAAATAGGTGCAGAGTGAAGAGGGTGGTACTCATTCCATTGCATGTGGAGGTTGGGGAACCCCAGCAGTGGGAGGTTCACCTTTAGGAACACCAGCTGCTCCACCAAACCAGGATCCAAGGTGGTGCTGTGGGGTGTCACAACATCACCAGCAGTACTGAACACCCTCTCACTTGCAACAATGGTTGGTGTACAGGACAAGTGTTCCTGGGCAACCGTGGCTGAATCCTGCCACACCTGGCTGCAGGTTGCTCAATAGGCCAAGGGGTTGCAGTGCAACAGCTCCACATCCTTGGTGAGATAGGTAGCCAGCGAGGCCTCTACACTACCTGCCTGAAGGTGGGGTCTGGAGCCCCTGGACATAAATTAATGTACGTTCCAACATTTAACCTCTAACACTTTTGTGTGTTTTGAGAAAGTTAGTTCTGAGAGAGAGAATGGTTTAGAGTGTGAGCTGGTGTAGACTGGCATCTCTTAGTTAACTTCAGTGGACTGCACCAGTTTTTACAGCAGATGGTCCAGCCCAGAGGATGTTGAGAGAGAGCATCTTTGTCAAGCGAAAGATTCCTTCTCACTGTTGAGACAATTTTCAGTTTTTGGTTCATACTGTATCTGTGGCATTACAGTTAACAATCTGAGCTTTGACTATTGCTCTTGTCCCTCTGTTCTTACCTCTTTAGTAATGGGCAAACGGTATATTGTGGAACTCACTATGTAGTAGATGGAAAAGCATTAATTAAACCAAAATCTAACTCGCCGTTAAATAGGTAAGGAACACTTACACAACTAACTTCCTACCTAAAGATGATTTGGATTTGGGTCTTGTACCTTAAGCATGGAGTATTTTTTACCCCCACAAACAATTATTGGAGGCATTACAGGAATAAACCTATCTGTGACAAGAATTTGCCACTAAGCATTGTAATCTGCCTTTAAGAACTGAAACCTGTACTTGAGTTTTGGAAAAACAACAATATACACTGCCTGAATATGTTTTAAACCAGTTATACAATGGTCTTGGGAGCTAGTGATTACACAAAACAACATCCAATAATGAAATAATTCTTTATAAATGGTAAGGTAATTTTGGCAATGCACAGATTATATGTAATACCCAAATTTATAATAACTATGCTGTAGCCAAGTCCCTGTTATCACTGAGTCATGTTGTTCAATGTTTTAGGAGGAAATAGGCTGTATGAACATGTGCCTTCTTGCTCAGTGTGATAGTTAAGCTGCTGAGCCTTTTTATATGTCCATTTACATTTATGTGGTAGTCTTGGATATATGTGTATCTATTCGTGCCTGCATATTCCAGAAGTGTGATAAAAGGTTCAGCAATGTTCTTCTGCTTGCATTTGGCTATCTGCCCAGGAAGATCTATTGTTCTGACTAATGGTGAAAATCTGGCCTTGAACATGCTTTGAAATAAAAATATATAATACAACATTACTACTTTTATTTTTAAATTCACTATCAGTGTAGTGAAGAGAATACAATCCAACAGCAGATAACAGGCCATGTGCCAATAACTTTGCTGTGGTGCAAAGTCGCTATAAGGTAGAGGTGTCAAACATACAGCATGCAGATATGCTGCATCTAGGCCACCAGTAGTCCAGTGGGCTATCATATCCTGGCCCCATACTGCTGCACACCTCTGGCACTGCTAAGTGGCTAGAGATGTATGCTGCTGGACAGTGGCATGGAGCTGGGGGTCTGCACATGCATAGATCTGAATTTGGGCAGCAATGTGGAATGCTGGCTGGTCAACAGCAACAGGGGTGCGTGTCATTGAGGAATTGAGGGCCTGCGGTAGCGTGAAGCCATGTTTGGGCAATGCAGAGATGAGGCATGCATCAGCCAGGAGCCAGGGATGCATGGCAGTGCAGAACTCTGGCCAAACACAGTTCCGTATTGCTGCATGCCCACAACTGCGTGCCACTGCTCAGCCAGAGTTCTATACCACCACATACTCTTGGCTCCTCGCTGCCACATGCCCCTTTTGTCTGTGCTGCCTGAATATGGTTCCATTTAGCTGTACACCCCAGACCCACACTGCTACCTGAATGCAGCTCCATGGATCCAGCCTGGGAAGAGCCTGAGCAGTCCAGAACTGAACCAGGGCCTGATGTGAGTTTGACACCCCTGGTATAAAGCCACCTTAACTAGCTATTTTGGGGACTCCTCTAACACAGAAAGAACCTTCAAAGTTTGGAAACCTACCCCAGTCCAACCAAGAAGCAGAAACATGAATTATAAGCAATACCATGTAAGCTTGAAATTGGAAGGACTTATCAGGATTGCTAAGAGAATACCTAAGGCAAATGATAAACTTTATTAGTCTACTGATAGAAGAGAGCTAATTGTAGATTCTTTTGGAGTACCTTGAGATCAAAGCAGTTGATTAATGGAGAGACACATCACTGGAAAGTTAAATGATTTCATTGTATTAATCTTCCTTACAGAAGGTGCTAGGGAGATATGTCTTCTCTTCTAATAAGAAAGATAAGATGATATTAAAGGCCAAGGGGTCAAAGGTGCTGGAAGCAAGTGACCAAAACTTACAAACTGGTAAGTCACCAGGCCCACCCACGAGTTTTGGTAATGTTAAAGATGAAGTGGCCAAGCTCCTAGCAAATGTGTGCATGTCTCTGCTTATAAGCCATTACTGTGCAGGCTAATTAGAAGTTAGTTAAAACATTGTATCTGTATTGAAAAAGGTTTGAGGAGGTTTTCCAAGGAATTACAGATCAGCAAAGAAGTACCTTAACAGGCAATATTTTGGAAACTAACTGGAAGAAAAAAAAAGAAGGCCCAAAGAGATGTGGAAGAGGAGTGCTGAGAGAGAAATGAATAAACAAGGTCCTTTGGGTAGATGTGATATCTTTTATTAGGCCAACTACATAGGAAAAATTGTTCTTTGCAAGTTTTTAGCAAGTCTGATGGTGAATTGTGTGCTCTCCTGGGAAATAGAAGCCAAAAATGAATAAATGAAGGCATTTGGAATAAAATGGTCAATGTTAGAAAAAGGAACAGCTGACAGACAGGGATGGAGATACTATGTCTTGTATGTGGAGTCTACAAGAAAGCATGAAGGATACTAAACAAGCATTTTATCTATACCCGTTTAATATGGAGAGGGACAAAATGCATGGAAAATGATGACAGGATAGGGTTCAACAAGTACAAATTTTGCAAAGGAACATCTCTATCAATAAAGCAGAGGATAAAGGAAAATAGTTTGACTTTTTTTGTTTAGATTTCTAAAAAGCCTTAGATAACAGTTCCTCATAAAAGGCTAATAAACGAAGTTGTTTTGGAGATGCAAAGGGTCATCATTTAGCAAACTGGCTAAAAACCCAGGAATCAACAAATAAGAATAAATGACCAGTCTTCAGCATAGCAAAAGGAGCAGAGTGCCTCAAAAATCCATGCTAGTACCATTGATCAGCATAGGATGACCACCAAGATGATAGTTGTTTAGATTAGTTAAATCTGAAAATGACTATGAGGCAATTCAGAGACTTATCCAAAATCTTTGGGCACCACAATGGAGAGTTAGGAAAGAAAAACTTGAAATCTTCTTATACCTTTTAAGTTTCTGCATTAACAATATCAGCTCAGGGAAAACAGATGTCAGGCATCATTGTGGACCCTCAGCCTTTTCTTTATTGTATATGTGAGTGTGTGTTTGCACATGTGTTGAGGTTTTCAAGAACAAGGTAGGGAAGACTGTAGAAAATTTTATAATATCATGGTTCAACCTCATCTAGGATGCAAAATCCTCATCTGGTGATATTGTCCTGGTCTCACCCCATTTTAAAAGTATACCACAGAACTGGAGAGAAATCAATGAAAGGTGATGAAAATGGTTAGGCAACACTCTTATGAAGAGACTAGCTGATTTCCCATTAAGAATGATAGGTGTGGGGGGGGAAGTGGATGGGAACAGAGACCCATGCCCCCCAATCCGGGTCTGCTCCCCGCTTCTCTCCTACTGCTTGGGGTCTGGGCCCACTCCCTCCCTCCCCAATGCAGCAGCAGGGAAAGGGGAGGAGCGGGACTGGGCCCAGTGTGGAGGAGGACCAGGCCCAAGTGTGGGAAGAAGCCAGCCCACTCTGGCAGGGTGGAGAGCAGTGGGTCTGGGCTGACCTGGCGGCAGCAGGAGGAGTGGGCTTGCGGCAGATGCGGGGGGGTAGGAGTGGGCCCGCGCCTGAGTGGGGGAGGAGGCCCAGTCCCCCCCTACCCCTGTTGCTGCCATGTCAGGCCAGGCGGGGCTGGGCCTGCTGCACCCCCTTCCCCCCCCACTG
>NW_017729023.1:903277-925513 GCF_001723915.1 Gavialis gangeticus | reverse complement strand
CCTACCTTGGGCTTGCTCCTCCTCCCCACCCCCACATCAGACCTAGGCCAACTCCTCCCTCCAGCCACTGCCACCACTTCAGCATGCCCACGCCTCCTCCCACCACTGCTGCATTGGCTCTGTAGTCAGCGATGATGAAAGGGGGGAGGGGTGGGCAGAGGACAGCATCAGTGGCCTCACCTACCCCACGGCATCCCAACCCCGCTCCCCACCGCACCATTGCCACCACCGCCATCACCTCCAAGGAGCGGGGGGGGTGAAGCCACCCCTCTCCATTCCATTGTCGCCACCTGCAAGAAGTGGGGGGGTCCTGGCCTCACCTCCCCCCCACACTCCGTCTTCTGTCTCCCCCACCACCATGGCAGCGCTCTGCCACACTGCCACCTCTTGTCTGAACGTTTATTTGAACTCTGATTGGCTGTTTCAGGCAGCCAGTCAGAGTGCGAATAAAGCATTATGGACAGCCAAATTAAGGCTTTTACAATATTAGAATATTGCAAATAGAATTGTTTCTCTTAGAGAAGAGATGAACAGGGAATCTGATAAAAATATATAAAATAATGGACTTGATAGGGAAATAGGGAGATTCTGTTCTTATGTACTCAATATAGTGAGTTGATCAAGTATTCAGTGTTCTGTTTTGTGTATGTTCAGGGTGACCTGTAGACCTGGTTGGGAACAAATAGTTTCTTATCTGTTCCTCAGAGCCTGTGTTCATTCAAAGTGAATGGCTGTCTGTTCTTTCTGGTGGATGCTTTGTGTTGAGTTATATCCATTAAGGAGGTTCTGAAATGTTGCTAAATCTTGTTGGGGGGAAGCTTGTGGGGAGTGGGGTTGTAAATATGGTATAGTGTGGTCAGCATTTTTTTCTTTTGCTTTTACCATTTTCGTTTGGTTTGAAAATATAGACATGTAGGAGGTCTACCTTGCCTTCATTGAATTAGGGCAAAACTGAGGAAGTGGAGGCAAAATGATAGGATTAGGCAGACAAGTTTCTTCGGGTAAATATGATATCTTTTATTAGACCAACTAAATATCTGGAAAAGATTGTTCTTTGCAAGCTTTCAGGAGCAAACACACTTCTTTAGACATAGGGACAGTCTGCTGGTGTTTGTGTACTCTCTTAGGTGCAATAGAAGCCAATATACAAAATGCAGGATTGTGGAAATGTAAATGCATGGCAGTGAGGATCAGAGGCCATGGGAGACAATAGGTGGGAGACAGATGGTGGGGTGGGAGGAATGTTGACTTGGTGATAGAATGTAGCTGGTAAAATGCAGACGGGTTACCTGAGGTTATCAGATGGCAAGCAGGTTATAATGTGCCATAAATCCAATATCTACATTTAGTCCATGATTTTTTGTATCCAGTAGATTTATGAAGTGAAGTTTATAGGCTCGTGTATGAAAGGTGTTTTGTAAATTCTCTTTGAGGATTATAAATGAGAGATTGGAGAGAGAGCGGTTGTCTTGTGAGAAGTGTGTATCCACGGGTAATTGGGTATTTTTGTCTGATAGATTTTCAGTGTGCATTCATTCTGGTATGCAGTTATTGTTTTGTTTCTCCTGCTGTTTTGCACCAGGACATTTAGTGCACTGGATGAGATATATCACATTTCTGGAGGTGCAGCTGTAAGATCCAGGAATGGTGATGCTAGTGTTGTCGGGTGTTGTTGTTGTGGGAGTGGTGGAGATGTGTTGGCAGGTTTTACATTTCTTGTCCCTGTATGGTCTGGATCCATTCAGTGTGCTTTGGCCCATAGGAAGTTTGCATCTGGTGATGAGATTGGTGAGGTTCAGTTCTTGTTTAAAGACTAGGATGAGTGGTTCTGGAAAGATCTCTTTAAGAAATGGGTTTTCTTCTATCATGGGTTGCAATTGTTTGAGGATTTTCCATATAGGTTCCAGGGAATAATGCTTTGTCACAACTAATGGTGTGTGATTTGTAGGGGTTTTCTTTTTGTACTGCAGCAATTCTTCATGTGGTATCCAGGTAGCTCTTCCAAAAGTGTGATCTGTCTTTCTGGAGGAGTGTTCTTGTTGAGTGAAAGCCCTTTTGTGATTTGCAAGATGATGATCATGGGTGTTCTCAGTGCAAATTGGGTGGTATCAGAGGGCTTGGCTGTATATTACAGCCTTCTTGGTGTGTTTAGAGTGATTGCTGGTTCTGTGTAGATATGTATGTTAGTCTGTGGGTTTCTTGTATATGGTGGTTTGTATTGTACCATTCTGGATATTGATCATAGCATCTTAAAAAGGAAATGTTGGTGCTGGAGTATTTGAGAGAGTCTGATGGAGGAGTGATGATTACTGAGTTTGTGATAGAAATCAATCAGAGATTGCTGGTTTTCAGTCCAAATGATGAAGATATCATCTATATATCTTAGTTATAGCATGGGTTTGATGGTGCAGTTCTTGAGAGATTCTTTTTCCCGGTGGCCCAAAAAAAGGTTGGCATATTGTGGGACCATTCTAGTGCCCATAGCTGTGCCCATGGTGTGGAGGAAGTGTTGGTTATTGAAAGTGAAGTTCTTGTGTGTGAGGATGAAGTGTGTAAGTGCAGTAATGTCTTACATCTGTACTCCAAGTTGTAATCTTGCTCTTGTAGATATGTAAGACAGGCTTGGTGTGGGATGCTGGTATGTAAACTGGTAACATCCATAGTGGCTAGGAGGGTATTGCTGGGAATGGTCTATGTTTTTAAGTTTCTGTAGAAAGTCTGTTTTGTCTTGGACAAAACTTGGTCTTTGGGTGATGAGGTTTTAGGATGGATTTGATAAAACCTGGTATTTTCTCAGTTAGGGTTCCATGGTTGGATATTATAGGTCTGCTTGGAGTCCCTTGTTTATGGATTTTAGGGAAAATGTTAAAAAGTCCCTGGGTTGGGTAATGGGGGATCAATGTCTGTAGTTTCTTGTAGTTCTGATGGAAATGATGTGATGGTAGTTTTAAGGTGAAAAAGGGAGTTGGATCTTCTTCTAGTTTTTTGTAGAAGGTGGTGTCAGACAGCTGTTTGTTGTCTTCTTTTATGTAGTCTTCACAGTTAAGGATAAACTATAGCTCCTTTATTTGCTGGTTTTATTACTATTTGGTGGCTGGATCTTAGAGATTCTATGGCCCTTCTCTTTGAGAGGGAGAGGTTGGTGGTGTTGATTATTTCATTGTTCATTCTTTCCTTGAAGCAGTCAATATAGCAGTCCAGGTTTGACTTTCATTTACTGTGAGGTGTCCAATCTGATTTTTTGTTTTTGGGGGGTTTACCATCTTTTCCTTGATGTTGTCATAGGATCAAGTGTTGTTGGATGTGGATTCATTTTGTTTGGGGAAATATTCTTTGAGACAGAGGAGTCTGAAAAATTCTTCTAGTACTCTACATTGTAGTATACTATTAGGGTATTTTTCCAGATAGAAATTAAGGCCTATAGAGAGGACAGATTTTTCGGTGTTGGTAAGTATGTGTGTGGAGAGATTGATAATATTCAAGGGTTGACTGGTTCTTTCAGTTTCATTGAGTATGAGGTTGGAATGTTGTAAAGTATTGGTGTTGATTCTCTGATGGTTGTTTTGTGGTTGGGAAAATTGTTTCTGTAGTAATTGGTTCCATTTCTTCTTTTTATGTTGGATGGGTGTTGTAAAAAATCTTTGGTAGTCTTTTTGTAGACACTGTATAATGTTTGGGAAGACATCCAGATTTATCTCTCTTAAATTGTTTTAGCATGTGTTGATTTCCTTCTTGAGTTGATCTCTTTTGGAGTAGGTTATGTGAAGGAGATGATTTATAAGTTTTTCTGAAGTTGTTCTGCATAGTTGTGAAGCATATTTGGAGTTGTGTGTAGTAGTCAGAGGACTAGATGTTCATTCATCTGGGAATGATGTGTTTCTTGCATAGGCTTAGAAAATATATGTTGCTGTTGAGTTTGGCTTCTTTCTTCTTCATGTAGGAATATACATCTATTAAGTGACAAACAGAATCCTTGCATAATCTACTACTGGCTGTGAAGGCACTGAAATCTGTGATTTAACTATACCAGTGGTCACCAACCAGTTGATCTCAATTGACTGGTTGATTGTGGAGCCTCTGACAGTTGATCTCAGTTTGTCAGAGGCTCCGTGATCAGAAGCGGCAGGACACACGTAGCTGGGCTGAGCCACAACCCCTGCTGCCTGGGTCAGGCTGGGTCAGTAGAGTCAGAGCCCAGGGGTCTTGTCCAGGGGTTGGGGCAGGGCAGGGGTGGTAGATCCTGGGGTGCCCTTTACCTACAAAAAGTCATCTTCATCATAAAAGGTTGGAGACCACTGAGCTATATAGTCCATGAGAGGCAATGTAGGTTCCAAGGGTTATGTTTTGAGTCAACATAAATAGGAAGCAAATCAGACAGTACGGGGCCCCACCCCCAGATGCAAGGAAGCCAGCAACAGGTTCGGGGGGGGGGGAGGAGGGGTGCTGAGTGGCCAAACGCACCAATTTGGTGGTGGATTTGGCAGTGGGGGGGTGTCAAGCGGTTGGACGTGAAGCTGGCAATAGTGCGGAGTCACCACAGCTGTTCTGCCCAGCTCCACGGGGCCCCCCAAAAGTGTGGGGCCTGGTGTGGTCACCCTGAGATGCCCCCACTAGGGATGACCATGCCCCCTTCTCTGCTTGCTTGGTGGGGGGGGGCAGGGCTAGGCAGCACCTGATGCTGCCCAGCTCAGTTGACAGTCTTCATGGCTATCATGGTCCTGTCATCCCATGTCAGCCAAGCTAAGTAGGGTGTAGGGTGAAGTGTGGGGGAGCGCAGGCTCCCTCCACTTGTGCTTGCTCGGGTCTTGGGCAGGCTGGGGCCAGGCCCAGAGAGCATGAGCTTCTGCTCCCCCATCCCTCACTCCCACCCCAAAGCAGCTCAGCTGACAGTCCTGGAGTGGCTCTCAGCCCCAGGTCCTGCCTGCCCATGGCAGTCAAGTTGGGCAGTGTTGGTGGGCAGAGAGATGCAGAGCCCCCACGCTGTGGGCCTGGCCCCAGCCCCCCCAGACCCAATCAAGCACAGACGGGGGGACCCTGTGCTCCCCTGCCTCCCTTCCCCTTCCCCCTGCCCTGCCCAGCTTGGCTGACACAGGCAGGCAAAAGCAGGGCTGAGAGCCATGTGGGCTGTCCGCTAAGCTGGGCAGTGTCCAGGGTGGGGAGCAGAGGTTCTCGGCCCCAGCCCTGGCCCTCTCCTTAGACTTGAGCAAGCAGAGCTGGGGAGACCTGCATAGCAGGGGGCCTCTGCTCCTGCAACACCTTCCCTCCCACACTGCCACTGGTAGTGTAGCATGAACTGAACTAATGTAGCTGATATTAAAATAAAGTGTAATAGTAGTAAAATGTAACCATGTTAGTTTTGTCCTGTAAGTAACTTGAAAACTCCATTTTGTATTCTTTTGCTTGACATAAGTGAACTCTGTATGCCTTTTTTGAATGAGTGTATGTGAAAGGGTGAATGGTGAGAATGCCATAAAGATGGGAGAAAAGATGTAACTGTTTATGTAAGCAATAAGGAAGGCGCCAAATGTAAGTTACTGGTCAGTAAACTAATTAATGAATGGCTGAAGAATCCCTTTAAGGCCTAGAGCACAAAAAAGATAATGAGGAGGAGGAATGCACCCATCCTGCCAGATGGGCAGCAAGGACACTCCAAGGCTGAGATACCAACTGTGGCAACCAAACTGACCTTGGGCTGAGATAAGCTGAAGACAGAGAAAAACAACTGCAAAAACAAAAGCTGGGTATGGAAAAACCCCAAAGCACTAAAACAAAGGATGCCAACCCCTATAAAAGAAGACTTTGAAAATGCCAAGTTGGGTGAGTCTCTCTCTCAACTGCTGTTTCGTCAGAGCACAGATATGTCTGTTTCATCATGCTCCAGAGCTGCTACAGAATCTTTCTCTCTCTCAATAAGGCCAGGGGTTGGACACCCAGTGCCATTATTGAACAAATGCTGCTGGTAACTATAATGTCTGAATGAAATGGTTATTTTGTGTCTGTGTGTCTGTGTGTAATGATGTGCATGATAATGTATGTGTGTCTATATAAGTGGTGTGTCTAAACCTCTATGTCTAATTCATGTAATCAATAAATGCGGCATTTTGCCTTTTCCTCCTGTATAAGGTCTCGCTCTTAATTTGGCAATTAAAATTTAAAATAACAGTAGACTCAGGCAGGACACAGGGCTGGGGAGCAGAGGCTTTGCAGTCTTAGCCATGTGACAGCCCAGAGGGTAGGGTGGGGCTGGCCTGACTCTGGGGAGCAGACAGTGCAGGCATGGAAAGGATCATGGGATACTGGAGAACAGTGAGGTAACTTATGTTGGGAGAATAGGGGACAGAACTTTGATAGACTGGTTTAACCTAAATCAGTTAAGTCTGATACTACATCCATTTTGGTCTATCTTAAACCAGTTTCAGCTAGTTTGAAAATAGTTTATATGCACTGAACTTCTGTTCTGTTATAGGGTTAAATTGGTTTCGGATCACTTAAACCTGTTTATGTGTAATGTCTGTCTCTAGGCAATAAGGACAGTAGAAACGATGCTGTTCCCTGACACTAAATTGTTTACTTTGCACACTAAGTTTGCACTTCTTCTTCTTGTGCTGGGCTTCTGTGTGAACATATCTTCCAAAGCCTTCTGCATCATCTACTCAATACATTCTCCTTAATTAGTCCCATACTAAAAATCTCATAACAGAGAAGCATTCATATTCTACAAGGCCACTTTACAAAAGCATGCTGCTAAACATTGCCTGGCATTTATGTTTGTTGTACCAAAACAGAATTATCTTTGTGGTTTTCAGAACCCTAATATATCTAGCACGCTCTCAATTTAAATTTGCAGAAGTAAGCCCAGATTCTTGCCTGGTATAAATCTGCATTGATCCATTGATTTTTCTGTTCCTGATGGAGGAGCAACTCATCGTTTTCAAACAGATTACAAGTGTCTGAACAAATTTCTCAGCAGTTCCAGATGAAATTCAAAGTGAGGATTAATGATACACAGAGTCTTTTGGTTCAAGCTGATATCTTTTATTAGACCAACTTGGAGGTAGGTTGATGTTTCTAGCAAGCTTTCGGATAACACAGTATCCTTTTTCAAGCTAAGTGGAGTGCAGAAGGGGGTGACTCCCCCGTGTATACTGGGGAATCTGTCAGTAGTCTAGGCAAGTTGATATGGCAGTTGAAGTACTCTGAGGCCAATCATACATTCTGCATGGGCGAGGATTTTTTTTGTGGGTTATAGTATGGGTATTCAGTATGGTTGGGGTTTAGGTAGACTGTAGTGAGGAAGATAGCTTATGTCTCTGTTCAGTCCAAGATTTTTCATGACCAGAGTGGTGATGACGTTGAATTCATGGGCACGTCTTTTGATGGTGTTTTATAGATTTTCTTTGAGGATAATGACTAAGAGATCTGACAGACAGTGGTCATTTTGGAAGAAATGTGCCCCTACAGGCAATTGTGGGTTTCTGTCTTTGATGGATTTCCTGTGTGCATTCATCTGTGACTGCAGGTTCTGGCTTGTTTCTCCCATATACTGTACTTACTGTCTGATCATTTTATGCATTGGATGAAGTATATCACATTCTTTGATGTGCAGGTGTAGGATCCAGGGATGGTGATGGTTTTGTTTTCTGGTGTAGATATTGTGAGGGCTATGGAGATGTGTTCACACATTTTGCATCTCTTTTCCAGGCATCGTTTGGATCCATTGGTGGTGATTTGGGCTGTAGGAAGTTTACCTCTAATGATCATTCTGATGATTACTTCTGGCAGAAGTAAACTTCCCACAGCCCAAATCACCACCAATGAATCCATACCATGCCTGGAAAAGGGATTGCCTTCTAGTAGTTCAGAACTGGAAATTACTCTGCCAAATTCTCAAAACCACTCAAAAGTGTAAAAAAAAAAATAAAAAAAAAATGAGGTAACCTATTCATGAAGCTAGTAACATCCTCCATTGGGCTTTCCATTATAGGATACTTGGGATTTTAAACAAGAGACCTCTAAGATTTTAGCCAAAGCATAAACGGAAGGTTCTGCATGGAAATTTTGAAGAAGCTCCCTCTGTAGGATACATGCCAGGTGATGCCGAATTCTTTTGTCTGTGTGGAAAAAAATCAATGGGATATTATGCACTTTGGATTTCCTAATGTCAAATTTCCTGAAAAACCTGTCTTTCTCTGGCTAATACTCCTGATATTTTACTTTGACTCATAGGACTTTGCTTTTTCTTCCCTTTCATCACACCTAAAGAAAGTGAGGGGGAGAAGGATGTTCTGCTAGATGCTCAACTCTTTCTGTAATTCATTTTGTTCTTATTTTTGCTCCTGCTTTGATACTGGTTATTACTTAACACTTTTTAGCATCTAAGTGTTCTCCTCCAATGACTTCTCCAATGACTGACTTCTGTTTCTCTGCCTTGCCTCTTTTCCTGCCTTGGGGATTTAAACATTACTTATAACTCATGTTTTTATTTTCTTTTATCAACAGCTTTTCCAATTTAACCCTATTCTGGTGTATTTTTACTTTCTCTTCCCTGGTCCTGCCCTTCCCTCCATTCCCCCCTCCACATGGGCAGGAAATTTCAAGGAAATCTGTGTTGGTGGGTTGTTGTTTTTGTTTGTTTGTTTGTTTTTGGTAATTTGCTCTATAGAATTGTAGGCAGAGGAGAAAGAAGAAAAATACCCCCCCCCCAGCCCATCCCTGTAAATTTCAGTTTTGGATTCAAGGGAGGCTTCTGGTTTAGTAGAAAACTATAAACAATCATTACATACTTTATATGAGGAAAAATAAAATATATAGCGACACAATCTATAGCTTAGGGGTGCTAGATCAATTTACACCATCAGCAGCAGGAAATGTACTTATTTTGGTCCTGATTTGACCAGATGGAAGTTCAAGTGGCTTAGCATGGGACTGTTTTAAAGGACAGTTCTCTACAGAAACCTTTCATAGGGGTTATTTTAGTGTTGGAGACAAAAGGAGAAACCATGTTTAGTCAACAGACAAAGGAAGCTGTATCTGTGCCCAGCCTGAGATGACTAATGTGTGCAGAGTGCTTATATGCAGAATGAACAGGAAGAGTGACACGTTTCATTTTGTTTCATGCCATGTGTTCCTTCAGCCAGTGGGAAAAGGACAATTTCATGCCCATACTCAAGGGAGCAGGGAGCTCCAACCTACCCATTACCTTCTTGCACCTTCTCACAGAGCAATCGATCCAAAGCAGGGCAAGCCAGCTCTACAGTTCCTTAGGGAGGTACTGCCGTATCCAACAGGAACCAAGGAAAGGCATAGATAAACAAAACTCAGGATGTTATCCTACATGCACCCATTCATCAAAGCTCCTTACTTTGTTGTTGTTTTCCAGGAATCTCCTCAAGCACATGCTTCAATTCCACTGAAGTCAGTGGCACTTGAGCATGTGCTTGGCTGACTCAAGGCAGTAGCTGGTGTCTTGTTTTAAAATGATTTTCAACATATTGGAGGAGGGATTTGGAGCCTTGTGTTTCATACAAATGCTCTGTCTTTCCCCTGTTTTACACATATGCAGTGTTTTGCACATAGTGACACTGCATATGTTTTCACATGTGCAAAGGACAAAAAACATTTGCTGCCTCTGACAGTTTTCTGTCTTGCCCTGTAATGTGCTGCTTTCCTTATACTGTGTTTTCATTTCAGATGCCTTAGTGAACTCTGATTCATACAGGGATACACCCAATCTGGGAAAAAAAATGCAAAATAAAGTTGCTTTGCTCTGTTTTTCAGCCTGTACCACAGACAAAGAAAGGATACTATGACTGATGTAAAATACAAAATGTACTGTTACTGAATTATGTGGTTAAGAATAAAACCAGCTGCTTTCAAACTCTTTTGCCCCATTTAGTTGCTGTAACCTCAGTGCACAAAGTGCAAAATCACTCCCCAGGCTACTCATGTTTAACTGGTAACACCTTTTAACAAACAGTTTAGGAATAAAGCAAATGTTTTGAAACAGTGTAATACATAATAAGGCAACATGTGATTAAAATTCAGTACATTATCTCTCTATTTTATTACCACAGGTGCACAGCAATCACTGATCAGAGGCATGCTGTGGGCAAGATTGCAATTAATTGAAAGCAATTCTATTTATACACCTGCACTCAAAAGATTTTGAATGTAAAGACAGGATGCCAGGTAGAGACACTGAGAAAACAGCTATTGCTACACCAACACCATTGTAAATTAATAGCTTCCTCAGGGGAAATTATTTCAGAAGGTACAAACAATTCTCAAAACAATTTTACTGTTACCCCAAAGCTCCAGGTGTTCAAAATATTTAAAGGAAGTATACAAATAGCAGCAAAGGCTTTCCTCACTGGAGTCATGTCATTCTTTCAATGATCAGATCAGGGTGTTTTTGCTAAGAAATAAGGAAAGAAGGCAGAAGAAGTGCATTTGGCACTGATCAATTTTTTTGGGAAAGGTTGTGTTTTATCAGAAAACTTATTTTTATTTTGTTTTCTTAAATCACTTGTTATATATTGAATCTTTGACTTGTGTTTCCTGGAGATAAGGTACTAGAGCATGCATCTTAACAGTATAATAGACCTAAGGCTGACCCTTGTTAATGCTTTTAGTGGTGGTAGAGACATTAGCAGCTTATGCTGCTTTGAAGTTGCTATCCAGGTTAGGATTCCAGGGTGTTGGAGCAGATCATGAGGGGAGTCATACTTGGTTGTATATGCTGCATTCTGCTGTAGGTGCAGTAGGCAGCATGGGCAGCATTGGGTCTTACTCACCAACTTCAACAAAGAGCTCTCTGAAAGCCATGGGCATGACTGCTATTTGCATGTTGCCGGTAGTGTAACTAGGATGGGGTGACTGGGGCAGCCCCTGTAGTCACTGACTTGGGGTTGGCAGTGGAATTGGAAGTGATCGCTGCCCGTATGTGCAACAGCTGCCCTGGGTGCCCAACTGCCTTGTTAGGCCTCTGGTAGTTACTTCTTTCTTGGGCAATAAAACAGGCTACTTTATTGTACATCTTCAAATGGTCTCTAGCAGTTCTAAAAATCTGGAGTTAGAAAAGATGAAGACACGGTGGGAGGAAGCAGCTAATTAAAATGGTTCAGGTAATTTGCTGCTTTTCTGATGATAAAGAACTAGTGTAAATGGGAGGCATTTGGTTATGTTTTCTATGGAGCAAAACTTTCCATCCCACCCCAGATTTCAAAAAGATAATCACCAAGTGCACATTACAAACCTGGATGGTTTTCTAGACCCCAATCTTGCAAAACCTTAAAGATATGCTTAATTTTAGCACTGTGAGTATGCACACGAAAGTCAATGGGACAGATTTGCACATGCTTATGTGTACCAGTATATGAAGTATCTTTAAACAAAAACTTAAAAAAGAAAGTAGAGTCATACATTTGTACGAGACTTGGCAGGGGTTCTTAACCCCTGACTTGCAGGTTTGATCCAGCCCCCAGCACTATTATCTGGCCCATGGGGCTCCCCACAAATATGAAAATTTGACAGTCAGGGACAAGACCTATGGGGAGCTCTACAGGCCAGAAAGCATGGCCCTAAGTGTGAGGTCCTGGGGCCAGATCTCAGAAGGTGGAGACAGCATGAGGCACCTGATCCCAGCATGCAGGGGTGGTATGGGGCCCTAATCATGGTGCACAGTGCTTAAGCTAGCCCATAGACTGGCCCTACAGTGCTCAGTTGGCCCATAGGGACAAAAGATTGAGCACCACTAGACTAGGATAATAAATCCTGTATGGATAGCATTAATATTCTGACTGTAACACATGCCTTTCTCTAGTCTCTCAGTTCTAATGCTCAAAGGGAATTTACAAGCCATCTTTCATAGACGAGCCTACAGACTTCACTTCATAAATCTACTGGATCCAAAAAATCATGGACTAAATATAGACATTGGATTTATGGCAGAGAGATGGCAAGCAGGTTATAATTAGGGGTGCACCAATAATTATCTTGGCTGATTATTAAGTAGCCATATTGGCTGATACTGATCCAATACCAGAATGAATGCACATATCAAAGACAAAAACACCCAATTACCTGTGGGTGGACACTTCTCACGAGACAACCACTCAGTTCTAATCCTCAAAGGGAATTTACAAAACACCTTTTGTAGCTGAGCCTACGAACTTCATTTTATAAATCTACTGGATTCAAACATTCATGGACTAAACACAGACATTGGATTTATGGCACTTTATAACCTGCCCGCCATCCAATAACCCCAGGTAACCTCTCTATATATTACCACCTACATTCTATATTCAGGTCACCATTCCTCCTCCCCTCATCTACCTGTGTCACACCTATTTCCTCCCATGGCCTCTGATCCTCACTGCCACGTATTTGCATTTTCACAGACCTGCATTTTGCATATTGGCTTCCATTTCATCCTGGGCTAGGGACAGGCATTATACATAAACTGGTTTAAGTGATCAGAAACTGGTTTAAACCTGTAACAGAACAGATGTTCAGTGCACATAAATCAGTTTCAAAATGGCTGAAACTGGTTTGAGATAAACCTGGTTGAATGTAGTGTCAGACTTAACTGATTTGGGTCAAACCCATTTAAGCAACGTCTGTCCTAGACCCCTTCCTGGTTTAACTTAAACCAGAGTCCTCCAGCATCCCAGATGCTTTGCAGCCCTGGGCAGGGTTGTCTGCTCCAGAGCAGGGCTGGCCCAGCCCTCTGCTCCCCCACAGCATGGGCCATAGCCAGCTTGTGGTATGCTAGCTAATGCTGAGAGGTCTCTGTGTAAGGCAGACAGGACAGTGTCCGCTTAGGGCTTTTTGGAGCTAATCAACAGATCAGCAGGTAATGTCCCTCCTTTCCTTCCTTGGAAAAAGTTGTTTAAGAAGAGCTTGAACTAGTGAGAAAGGCTTTTGTTTTCTTGATGGGGTGCTACATGCTGTGTTATCAGCTCCCTGCTGGTTCCCTTCCTGGTTAGGAGCAGTGATGGGGGGAACCCCTCCCTAATCAGAGCATCCTGCCAGGGCCTAGCCACACCCCCACTCAGCTCAGCACTATGGAAGAGAAGGGAGTGCTGCTCTAGCCCCCACCGACTTCTAGCCTGAGGCACTGCAGGCATGTGCGTGTATTTTTTGAGTCCAGAGGAAATGTCTCTGCACTTGCAAACCAGTTCAGCCTAGCCAGGTGAGACTAACCTGCAAAGATTGAATCATTTAGCCTCAAGGTTTTTTGAATGTCTGTCCCTAGCCCAGGAGAACACAAAATAACAGTAGACTCTCCCTATGCCTGAAGAAAGGTGTTTGTGCCTGACAGCTTGCAAAGAACAATTTATTTCCAACTACTTAATTTGTTTAATAAAAGATGTCACATTTACTCAAAGAACCTTGTCTGCCTATGTCCTTATACCAACATGGCTATGACCAACACCCCCAACTATCCCCATGTACCTAGGAACCTAGCACAGTATTCTGGATGCTACCTCACAGGCCCCAAAACTGGAAGTTGGGGACAGTAATGTCTTACTTCTAGGCATCTTAGTCCTTCTAGCATCTAGCACTGAGTAGCTTTTCCTTAAAATGATTTGGAAACATTGCAGGAAAGATACTATATGAGTATTAGAAGCCAATAAGATTAATGTACAGGATGATCTCAGCAACGCAAATATAGAGGTCCTAGCAGATGTTTTACTCTGCAATTAAGATAATCACACCACTATTAACAGTGCTACATATTAAATTAAATTGATGGCACAATAATGTAGCAGGAGATCTACAAAGATATTGCATATATAACATGGCATGTGTGGCATGTCAAGATGAGTGATTTTTGGGATCCAGCATAAAATTTGTCAGATACCAGTCTTTCAAGTAAGTTAACATCTGCCAGGGACCTAAGATGTATGTATCTCTGTCTGGGTGGCCTAGCACCAAATAATGCATGTTTCACTAGTTTATTTTCAGTGTAGCCTAGATAATGCCAACTTTAAGTTCTGTATACCAAAATAACTTAATGCTGTCCATGTGGGAGTATCTTAATGCTTGTGCAGAAACATGAACATATAGAAAGACAGAAAGCAATATAATCTTTCCTCACATGTGCCTTTGTAAATGTACAGGAACCGTACTTGCTTTTGTGCAGTAGTTTCAGCTTTTTAGAGCTGTCTGTGAGAAACAAATAGGCCCAAGCTTGTGTATGGTATCTTGAACTTTATTTAGGGTGAAATCCTGCAGCCTCTGAATTCAGTTGGAGTTTGGCCATTGGCTTTAGTGAGGCCAGGATTTCCTTCTTGGTGGGTTGTTTTTTTTTTACACCTTTAATTATAGGATATATTCCTTTGCATTGTCTTGGGCATTTCTTGGAATTGCTATCTGTAATTTCTATACATTTATTGTTTTAAAAATAAACTTTTTTTACCTTATTTAGTATGAATGCTAAACAAGGCAAAACATTAATTTATATTAAAGTTGCGTGTGGCACATGCAAATTGTTTATTGTCAACATAGAAAGCCAACATACTGTACCTATTGTCATTTTTATCTTCAAGCTGATTAGATATGGGATTGCTCTTCAATATAATTAGGACATTTTCTAAGTCTAAGATAAAATTAGTGTTGCAGTTTGGCACAACAGCTCCTTTTGTATTTTCTCTTTTACAAATCAGCCATCTGGAGTTGAATTAAATACTTTCAGAAAGTTTCTGCAGCTGTTTTGCTATACAAAATTCACTTACAAATACATAGTGCATTACACTACAGTTTACAACACAGGTCTTGATTTAGAAGCATATTTAAATACATGCTTTACCATATAGCTTTAGGCTTAGCTCACATGTTTTTTCTGAATCGGGGCCTAACGGAAATAAAAATAGATATTCTTTTCATATGTATATCTAGTTTTCCTTATACTCATGAGGTACCTGGGCCAAAGGTATCTAAGCTGTTGGCTGTTGTACTGAAACTTAATGTGTCTGCAGGCTTTAAGGACCCTGTCAATCACTGCTGGGTCTGCTCTTAAATAGACATGGTCCTGAAAACAATATTCTGTGCCCCACCTATTTAATATTCTGTTCCTTATGATACGCCATGAGGTTTCTGTGGAAACCAAAACAAATAAACCTGTATGGTTCAACCTATGTCAACCACAGAAACGTATTTCAGATTGTTTTGCAAAGCTTTTTATCTGAGTACTTTATCATTTGGACTGTTTTAAGGTCAATTGGAGCCAAAGCAAATATTCTTGTCTGAACTTTACCCTTAAATAATTTTTCTGAAAAGTTTTTAATAATGTTAATTATGTCTTGCACTATTTGAAAGACATCTTGGAGCCACATTTTCAATCTCTGGTTTTATATTCCTCAAAAGATACATTTACAGTGCATTGCAGTTACAAGCACTAGTAGTTAAACATCTACCTGTTAGTGATCAGATATCACCTATAGTCATTATGGTGTTTCTATGCTTAATTTATGGACACTAAATTCAGCTTTTCTTTACACACTTAATACCTTTAATCAGCTAAACTGATTTTTTCTTTTTACATAAGCTGCAATCACACCTTTGCTTGCTCAGTAAAGATACTCCTTAGTGACAAACTCAGGGTAATCGTAGGGAACACAGCTTGTATGATTTGATACTGCCATGGACATCTGTGCTTGAAGGGAGAAATTCAAATGCAGAAGAATTCTGGCTTAGGAGAACTGTTCAGATTCCAGCTGGAATTCCGGGCCTGGTTTTTTGAAAGTTGATAGGTGCCTGGAGAGGAAGATGCCTAATGGGATTTTCAGAAGTATTTTTTAAAAATCCCACAGGCACTTTATTATAGAGAGTGACACCTGTAGAGTAAGATGCCACTCTGCCTTGCTTTCTGTTTTATCATAGTTGGAGTTAGGTATGTTGAAAATCCTACTGGATGTCTATTTCCACTTTTAGATTTAAAATTACGGGCCTTAGCATAGAATTTCAAAGTTCCATGTCTCCAAAATGCCTTGCTGTTTAAGGCTAATGCTTATCTTCCAAATTTACCCACAGTAGGAGCCCACGCCTGAAATATTTAAAGCAGGAAAGATTTTTTGTTTGTCAAAATCAACCTTTTAAGAGAAATCTGACTAGCTGGAATTCATTGCTGAGTTATTCTGGAGTAAAGCGTTGAGGTTATTCCATCTTTTGTGTTAGCTGCAGGTATGATACCACTTTTTATAATATGGGAATTAATGCAAGAAATCCATGCAGCAGGGTATATATCCTGATGTAAATGTAATGCTACCATGTTAAAAGGGCTTGTCTTCTTATTTAGGAACATATCTAAAAAGTAAGGTTGTTTCAGATTGGCGGCTTGTTTTGTGTATTGTCTGTGTTCTAACTGATTACAGCCAAATGTGGCAGATTGTGTTAGCAAGGTTATGGCCATGGCTTCTTATGTGCAAAGACAAGCTTGTCAGAGTGATAAGGCACTCTCAGTTGCACAGCCCTCAAACATTCTGAAGTACTAGAATGGGACCTAAACCCTGAAAGGATTTCTAGTTGTCCTCACTTTCAATATGATTCTTTCTCTGTACTTGATTTACTTTTATACTGTATTTCTCTGTGGAAAATACTTTTCAGTCAGAAAATGGGTTGTCATTAGGGCTGTGTGAAACTTCGCTGGGTATTTTGTTTTGACGCTGTTTTGACTCATTTCAAGCTCAAAACAGCAAAATTGAAATGAAATGAAGGACTTTGAAACAGCCTCAAAAAGAAATGAGAGCAGTTGAAATGTTTTGAAAGTTTCAAAATATTTCGAGTTTCAGAGCTGGGCTAGCTTGCAGGAACACAGAAAGTTAGGAGAGGGAGGGTGAAGAGGAGGAAAGGACTGCTCTCATATTGACATGTGTAGTGGGCCAATGACTGTGGTCCTTCTCAGGTCCCTTCCAATCCTAGTGCTCTAGGGGATGGACGGAAAAAACAGCTGCGCCCTAACACACACACACACAGTCACACATTTCACAAGTTTTGCTTGTAGGCAGCTTGAGGTGCAATGTCCCAGAAACCTTTGCACCTATCTTCTTGAAACTTGATAGGCTTTGTGGTCTCAGCATGGGCTGTTTTCATTTGAATCAGGCAAGAAATGACAAAGTTGTAGGCAGTTTCATGCTTCCCCATTATAACTTATGGGCAAAACGTCGAAACAGCGGCAAAACAGCGACACAGTTTCAACAAAACGAAACAGAAAACTAAACAAAACTCAAAACGGCGAAATGGAAGTCAAAGCGAAATGGTGCTGTTTTGCACAGCCCTAGTTGTCATGGCTTATGTGCTGAAAAGCAGTACAGCTTCATCCAAAAAATACTTAGAGATTTAACCATAAACTTAAATCTTGTTTTGTTAGGATAGAAATAGTCTCATGAAGAAGGTCTTCAAAAGATCCTTTGGAAACTGCAAATTAGTGTGTGGTGCAGAGTAAGAGAACCATCAAATTGTCTGTGCCTATCTTCATTCACAGTGCCTGTTGCTATGGCCATAGAGTTATATTGTGATAGCATCCGATTTCATTTAAAAAAAATAAACTCATGACGTTAAGCCCCATAAAGTAAGTGGATGATATAGTCCAGGTTGCCTGTGCAGTCTTAGGTCTGCCCATAATGTGCTTTCATTATGACAGTCTTTAATTATAATATCACGTGCCATTTTTCAAATAGAATAGTATAACATGCTGTATTTTCTGTCTGCAAAATAAACATGTAAACACACAATTTTAAAAATGCGTATGTGTGTGCATTGTCGTAAAGTTCTACTGTAGATTTGGGCTGAAATTTTTAGAAATAACTCAGTATTTTGGATGTTCAATATGTTCAACTTCACAGAAGCCTGATTTTCAAAGGGTTGAATACTTTTTGAAGACTGAACTCCTTTAAGGTATATCAAGCTGGACACACAGAATTGTTGGTCATTTCTGAAAAATCTTAGCCCAAACATTTTTATATGGTTCTCTTATTCTTATATGTTTATAATGTAGTCATAGAGCTATATTATCTATTTTCTATTAAAATAAGATCAGAGAATGATGCAACTGCTGTCATGTGTGCAGTAGTACTGTCTTCTGCATCTTCTCCAGTGTGGCATCTTTATTTTATGCCTTTATTGAATCAGTGTTTGTTGCCTTAGTAGCCTTGCTACTAAAATTGTCTTTTTTTCAGATTTAAATGCCATACCGAACATCTCCTTGTTTCTGTATCAGTTTTCTGCATTTTACTCCCGCACATTTTTTCTTTGGAAAAGGGAATCTTAAGAAAAATAGATCTGGAATGAACCTCAGGAAGTCATTTAATTTATATTCCTCTTGAAAGCAGGATCACTCCTTTTTAAACCATCTCATCCAAGTGTTGAGCCTAGCCTGCTCTTAACTACTTTTAGTGATGGAAATTCTACAACCTCTCTGGATATTGTGCTTTATTTTGTTTTATTTTTGTTTTTTGATTTTATTTATTCTATTTGCCTTTTAAATTTTTGTTACTCTTACTGTAAGCCATAATTAATGCAACTGAATATATTCTGGCTCAGTTTCAGCCAAAGAAAACTAATCCTGATGTCAGTCTACACATGCGTTTAAGTACAATAATTAACTGCACTGACAGATAGCCCCATCAGATACAAGTGGTATCTGGTAGTGAAGTAAATTAGTCTACCGCACCCTGATTGTTGTGCAAGGGTAGACAATGATGCTTTACTCTGCAGAAAATTAGTCTGCTGTACAGTAAAGCATCTTGTGTAGATATGCCCCCTGAGTCTGTGTTGGGAAGGGTGACATATACATGGCATAAATCAATCAATCAATAACTGATCTGTTTCAGTGCTTAAGTATACTCATAGTTAGAAGGTTCTTCCTAAAATCCAACATAAATTTTCTTAGGAATGTAGAGTCCTAAGAATCTATATAACATCACTAAGAGGAAACTTTGCCATGTATTCTTCTACCTTTAAAGACCACGGCTTAAGCAGTATTTTCAAGATAAAGATATTTCAACTGTTTTGAGTTCAATTAGCAAGTAGCAAATTTATCTGGATCTGAGTTATTTAGCAATGTTTAGCTTGTCCAGAGTAAAACAACCAAGGAGATTTATTCTTTTTATTTTACAAAGTTGAAACTTCTTTTATATGATTTTAAGAAAAAAGTTACACATTACAAACGAAGATGGTACAAGGGGGGAATTTAAAAAATCATCAGGTTTTTTCTTTTTCAATTTGAATTCTGATATTTGAAAAAAGTTTTTCTTGCTAGATACTGAATTGGGAAATAAGGTGTGGCAGAGCATTTGCAGTGCCTGCCACTTTAAGGGCTGAGGCAAGCAGCCAGCACGTGCTTGATTGTGGCAGCCATTTTTAAACATTGGCTTCCTATATAAATACAGCAGTTTGCTGCTAGCAGGGAAGGCAGAAACATTGCCTCGCTGAATTGCAGCAGGAACAACCAGGAGGTAAGGGTAAGAGCTTATGGGGGTGGCTAGGAGGCTCTTGGTCCTGGGCATTACCTAAAACTTCACCCTGCTGGGGATGGGTGGCCTGGTGGGGCTCCTAATTCTATGGAAGCCCCCAGGAGATGCCAGGCCAGTTATCATCCCGGTGAAAGGCAGATCGGGGCACCTTAACCTCTAGCCCACACAACACTGTGGGAACAAGGGGGCCAGGCACAACTGCGGGCACCTGAGCCTTCACAGGGGAGAGAAACCCCAGAGCCCCAAAGGAGAGGGTAGATGAGAAACCCCATAGAGGGGGTGATAGTGAAGGCCTGGAAGTAGGTTGAGTAGGGCTGAGGGTCAGTCTGAAGGGCAACCCAGAGGAAGTGTGCTGACTAGGGCTGTGGGACAGCCTGAAGAGAATCACAATGGCCAACCCCTGGAAAGCGAGTTGAGAGAAGTGTGGAGCCCCAGAAAGGGGGAACAGAGGGCTGAGAGTCCGTCCATGGGGCCTGGGGCCCAGTGTGTGTTACAGAGGGCTGGGAGCACAGTGTGTGGGGCCAGGGACCCAGCATTTGTTTCTGTATATCTATGTAAAGCTTCCCCAGGAGGAGCCTAGGGCAAGCTTGGCCCAGGTCAGGAACTTGGCTGTGCACTACCTGTGTGAGGGTCACAGAAGAGGCCCAAGAGACTGTACATCTGCCACCCAAGGCATGATCTGGATAAAGCCTATGGCCTATGGAAGCCGCTCCAAGAGGGAGCAGGGTGGGTCAAGTTGTCAATGTGAGAAAGAGACCCTGTGAGAGGGGGTGGAGTGTAAGAGGCCCTAGTGAGAGGAGGGTGGAGTGAATGTGTGTGAGAAAGAGGCCTGACAGTGAGGGCTAAGCTTGGTCCGACTCTAGACTGGGAGCATGATGACACCATGGATGCCATCTGTGAGGCATGGGCTGCAGTGTAGGGGAGGTTCGGAGCTGCAGATAGTGCCCCCTGCCATTGGGGCATGTCTCCCACATTTTTACCACCCATTTTGAGAACAGCAAAGTCATGGCAGGCAAGACTGGGTGGACTGCCCCATAGACAGGTGGGTGGGCCAGCATGAGACCCGGCCTTGAGAGCTGCCCCTTGTCACATAAGGAGAAAAAAATAATCTCCCCCCCCCACACACTTTTCTCCTTCATGATCTTGAAAAGACAATGTTGACTGGTTGTAGTTATAATAGAAACCACATTTTTATTGTTTGCCAGGAGTTGCTAACAAAACCAAACACAGTAACTGAACCAAAAACCTTGATCCTTTTGTAAACTATGGAAAAAGAATCATAAGGTATGAAGTACTTTGTAGGCAGGTCATCTAGCAATGGTGTGTGATACCAGTGCTCCAGAATCTGCATTGGCAACCCATTGGTGTCCAGGTAGAGAATAAAGTGTTGGTCTACATCTGAAAGACCTGGTACTTGCCTACCTGGGAGATTGCCTTTTCTGTAGTAGTAGTGCAAAGCTTCATCTGTGAGTCAATAAGAAGATGGCATAGAGTGCACCCTCAGCAAGTTTGCAGATGACACCAAGCTGGAGGGAGTAGTAGATACATTGGAGGATAGAGCTAGGATTAAGTGTGATCTGGACAAATTGGAGGATTGGGCCAAAAGGAATCTCATGAGATTCAACAAGGACTAGTGCAGAGTCCTGTACTTAGGATGGAACAACCCCATGCACCAATACAGGCTGGGGGCTGACTGGCTGGGCAGCAGCTCTGCAGAAAATGATCTGGGAGTTACAGTGGCCAATAAGCTGAGTATGAGTCAACAGTATGCCCTTGTTGCCAAGAAGGCTAACGGCATACTGGCCTGCATTGGTAGGTGTGTTGCCAGTAGGTCAAAGGAAGTGATTATTCCCTTCTATTCAGCACTGGTGAGGCCACATCTGGAGTACTGTGTTCAATTTTGGGGCCCCCTCTACAAAAAGAATGTGGAAAAATTGGAGAGAGTCCAGCAGAGGGCAACAAAAATGGGTTGGGGGCTGGGGCAAATGATTTATGAGGAGAGGCTGAGGGAACTGGGCGTATTTAGTCTAGCAAAGAGAAGACTGAGTTGGAATTTAATAGCAGCCTTCAGCTACCTGAAGGGTGGTTCCAAAGAGCATGGAGCTGGACTGTTCTCAGTGGTGGCAGATGACAGAACAAGGAGCAATGGTTTCAAGTTGTAGAAGGGAAGTTTAGGTTAGATATTAGGAAGGATTTTTTCATTAGTAGAGTAGTAAAACACTGGAACAGATTACCCAGAGAGGTGGTGGAATCTCTATCCTTGAAGATTTTCAAGACCCAGCTAGCTTCAGCTTTGTCCTGGATGATCTAGTTGGAGATTGTCTTGCTTTGAGTTGGACTAGATGACATCCTGAGGTCCCTTCCAACCCTAATTTTCTATGATTTCTATGCCTCTGTGACTACAAACAGATGTCACATTTGTAATGGGATAAACCATTTTGTCCCAGGACAAAGTGCAGTTGATCAGATATGCATGTCCATTGTCCCAGGATAAATCCTAAAAAAGTTGAAAGAATAAATGCTAACAATTTATCCCAGGACATTGCAAAATGTGTCTGAATGATTGTCTGAGAACTGAATCATTTAATGAATGGTAGAAAAGTGGCAGTGCATGCATGGCACCAATTAATTCTGCTGCAAATTGCAGATTCTGATAAAATAAATATTCCGAATACAGAAGGTTTACTGTAATGAATGCCTAAATCAGCAGTTTAATGTATTAGGTTTTAATAGAGTTGTTTAGATATACACTGTTCTA
>NW_017729023.1:891548-903170 GCF_001723915.1 Gavialis gangeticus | reverse complement strand
GGACCCACTCCTATTCTATCCTGGCAACTAGAGGTTCTGTTACGAATGTATAAGTTATGGAAGTAAGAGCCAATACTGACAGCTATCATGCAACAGAAACTGAGACTTGACATAATATTTGTCAGGGACAACAAAATCTCCCAGAAATTTAAAGAGAAGTTCTGTTGACATTTTCAAAAAGCCTTTTTAGCATTAGGAGCATTGGCATATACAGTACGTGAGAGAAATGTTGCCCAACCCTGTCTACATTATGCTTGATTCTAACCATGAATCTCATACTTCCAAGTGCATGAAAAATATTCTAAATAAACTGACTAACCCTGAACCAGTTTAGTCAGAAGAGCAATTCACTCATTTTTATGCTACAGATCAGTAGTTTTCAAGCTGTATTCTGCTGAACCTTGGGTTCCATGATAGGTCATTTGGGGGTCTACAAAGAGGCTGGGGGTGATGGCAGTGCGCCACCATTGGGCTGGGTTGCCTGGCTTTGTGTCATGTCACAGGATAGGGGTAGGGGTTCTGCAGCAGTAGAAATGATATGAAAGGATTCTGGGGGTTTTCATTGTAGCTGTGTGGTCTAAGGATATAGGCAGGCAAAGTTCTTTGAATAGATGTGATATCATTTATTTGACCAGCTGAGTAGCTGGGAAAAAATTCTTAGCAAGCTTTTGGGAACAATTACCCTTCTTCAGACATAGGGAGTCTCTTCTGTTCTGAGACTCCAAGGAATGAGAGAAGCTAAAAGGGTGATAGGATGTTACATTCTTACTGACATCCTGTCACACTTTTAGCTTCTTTCATTTCTTGGAGTCTCAGAATAGCAGAAACTTCCTATGCCTGAAGGAGGGTGATTGTACCTGAAAGCTTGCTAAGAACTTTTTTCCAATTACTCAATTGGTCTAATAAAAGATATCACATCTACCCAAAGAACCTTGGCTGCTATGAAAGGGCTCTGTTATTTTTAGGAACTTTGGAAAACCACTGCCACAGATAAATGTTTATGCTCATCATTCTTCTATCTTAGTCCAGGGATGGTCATTTTTCTCTTCCCTCTAAACAGGGGAGGCAGAATTTAAGATCAGACTTATGATGTTGCTTCTTTAGCAGAGATAAAAAGTTACCAGGCTGTTCGCTTTCTGTCTTCAGGTGAGATAACAGCACCTGTCAAAATAGGAATATTTATCACTGCTGTAAAAGGAAGAACCGTATTGTTGTTACCTTAGAACCACATATGGTATTCTTGCTGGTTTATATCAGGCAACACTACTTCCTAGCAACACATCAGCTCCTCTGCCCACTATGCAAACTCCTTTCTACACACTGTCTTTGGGCCTTGCAATAGCTTTTAGAACAAAGTTCTTCCCTTTAACTTTCTTCTGTGTTCTTTTGATCATGTCTTCTTATATCCCACTTTCTGAGGTCTTCTAACTTGTATCCATCTCTCCTTTTCCATTGGAACCTGTCCCTCATTTCCTTCTCTCCTTTATTCTGTTCTTCATTTCCTTCCTGTATCTTGACTAGTATTTTTCTGTGACTCCTTTTCATCTGCCTTCCAGTCTGTTGTGATTTTTCCCCCCCATCTTAAAAAATTCTCCCTTGTCCCTACCTCCCTTCTTAAATATCCACTTTCTCTCAACTCCCCTTTATGCAAATCCCCTGAGCAGATCAAGGATTATTGGAACCTTGACTTCTCCAACCCCTTGGTTTCTTTTGCCCCATATCCTCCTGTGAAACTATCCCTGTTGCAGTTTCTAGTTCCTTTCTAAATGTAATACCTGGTCCTCCAATGCTTTTCCCAATTCTACTAACAAGTCTTCCTCCCTTTATAGCTCACTCTCTGTATTCTCTTGATTCTGTTGTATCCTTTTTCCCCTCTTAACTTATGCTCATCTCTGTTCTCATGTTTGCTATTATGATTTTAATACTAGCAGCTTTCAGATCTACCTCTTACCTCCAGAACTCTCTCACCCTCTCCTCAACCTTTCCTGTCTCAGAGCAATCTTCCTGGATGTTGTACCACTTACTCAAAATAAATACATCATATTATCGTACCGTCTATGTTTCTCCCTTCTTTCTTCACCCCCTTTGAGTGGATGAACAAGGGTTGTCATTCACAACTTTATGGTAATCTGGGTTGCCTCTCCCTCTTTGACTTTGTTAGAGCATATCCAAGTCTAGTCTCTTATTCCTCTATATTGTTTCTATTATATGCTACTTCCTCACCACTGACCACATAACTGCTTGCTTTGAGTCCTTCTGCTGACTCTTCTTGCATGTATCTCTTCCTGCATTTATTATTATTTTATGAGTGTTCTGGTTACACCTGAAGTGCCCAACCAAGATCAGGGCTCCATTGTGATCCTATCTGAAACAGTTTAGAGTTTAAAACCAGAGAGATGAAGACAGATAAAAAAACTATTTGATATTTAGTACTTGTATGTGTTAGTATGAGGTGGTGCTCTCCCCTACCCTGGAGGTTTTAAAGAGGAAACTGGACAAGCACCTGGCTGAAGTCATGTGACCCCAGTGCTCTTTCCTGCCCAGGGCAGGGGGCCAGACTCAATGATTTACTGAGGTCCCTTCTGACCCTAAGAATCTGTTAAATCTATGAAATGTCAGACCCAGTTTTTCTTTCTTTTGGTGTAGCATGGCATTGTCTTAATTGCCTATATCTTCCATTTTCTCGATAACACTTGCATTTAAAGGCAGATTAGCATGGCAAGAGAGAGAGGGGGAGAGAGAATATGGATCCACAGTAATCAATTATGTAGCTTTCTGCAAGCTTCTTTCTCTGATAAATCCCTATTTGGGCTCAATATTTTAGCTATGGCTGACATTACTACTGCCTTTCTAGGGGTTTATAACTTGGCCGTTAAATTTGCTTGAGGCTTAAACTTGGCATGTAATTTCCCAGCTTTAATGATTTTTTAAAAAAAAAGGCAAAAACCAGTTTGCCTATTATTTAGTTAAAACCAGCCAAGACTACAGTCATCTGGCTGGATTTTGGGTAATTTTTTGGTGTGCTATTCTAATTAAAAAGCAGTTTTGCATTGAAAAATGAAAAAAAATTAGGGCATTTGTGCTCAATTAAGTCTAGGTTCCTTTTGTATTTGATGTCTATGCATGGAATAGAGCTCACTTTTCTTAACCTAATAAGAAGACAGGGATCCAAAGCTATGTGTTCAGTGTCAATCACCTTATGTAGTCTTCTGTTTTTAATTCTGCACTTGACATATGGGGAGAACTGCAGCACTCAAAATATGTTCGGGGAGTGATACACATGTTGCCTCCTCAGTGAATTAACTTTAAAGCTCAACTCTGTCTAAATATATCTGTGCAGGTTTCTCTCTTGGAATTTCAATGATCTTCTTTTCTTTAGTCCTTCATAGATACCTAGGGTGAAATCTTAACCCACCGAAATCACTGCCATTGATTTCATTGGGGTCAAGATTTTACTGAGAGGCTGAACCTAACATTACTGGGCTGAGGGGTGAATGCAGGGTGGTCCTTACAGTCTTACTAAGTGTATTGGACTTCGGATCAGATCTTTACTCTTGTACTTGCAGGCCACCATTTAAAATTAACAAGGACAAATGTGTAGGATATATATAGAGACGTATCTATTGTATGTATCAGTCCATATAATACAAGTTGTTATGATCAAACTGTTAAGTCTTCATGATCTTGTACAGTAGTGCAAATAGGGATGGGCAAGTGGGGCACCAACACCACATGCCAATTTGGAGTGGGGCACAAGAATGACAGCAGCTGTTATTGCTGGCCTGGCTGCACATGGAACAGAACTTCTTAGGTACACCTCTGATTCTGTAGTGATGCAACTATAGCAAAACCATTGTAACTTTAATGTTGTTTCATTCAGGATTACAATGATTAATCTAAAGATCGTAACAGGTGGATCAGAACAGCTGATATATGCTTCTGTGCTGCAGCTGTCTCTCCCCTTATAAAGTGGTTAAAAGGTATGTTTATCCATTACCCTTACATGGCATAGATCTCTCTTGCAATATTTATGTCAGTTGTGCATAACAATTTTATCTTAAATCTGTAGTCTGCAAGTGATCATGGCATAATAAATTAGGGCTAGAAGATGATAATGGCAAAGATAAATTTAAAGACTTGTAAATTTACTTGATGTCACTGACTTAAGTTGGTACCTTAATTTTCCATCACTATACCTTTTTTGATCCCAATTAATTTTACAACTGTCTGCCTTGATTAGTTTCAGTAGAGACATTTTGGATTTTATACCTAGTATAGCATTTTATTAAAATCTCATTACTTGTATTTTGCACCAAAGCCTGAATAAGAATACTTCCAACATGCAGGGAATTTGGATGTGATTTGAACTATATGGCTCAAGCCCATCTCAATTTTATTTTTTATTTTTTCAGTAACATCTGACATCTGTATAGCATTTACTTAGGAGTTGATCCTGATCTGTTGAGGTCATTGGGGATTTTGCTTTTGACTTCAGTTGCAACATGACAGGGCCAAATATCCAGAAGACTCAGTCCTTCTGAGGACTTACAAACTTTTAGCAGACAAGACAAGGAAGAGGAGGACAAAGAGAATAGCAAGAATGAGGGAGAGAACAGAATATGATTAAAAAAAACAAAGCTGCCTATAGATGCCCAGTTCCAAAGCTGCTGTAAATCAGTATTATTCCAGTGATTTTTCTGTAGAGCATCATTGATCTGGAATGCTTTTGGAATAAAAACCATTATACATATTAATAATAATGACAATGACAAAAGCTTAAGCATCCATATTACTGCCAGTGGTTAAAATACATGGAACTTTTCACAACCTTTCAATCAACAAAAACTATATATCATCATAATCATATATGTAAAAAATATTAAGCCACTTGAGATTTAGTAAAATTGGATGTTAAAAAAATCAGCAGTATTAATTTAATCTCTGTATAAATAATCCTTGTTACATGCCAGTAGACGAGGTGGTGGTAACCTCGGGCTACTTTACTGAGCATGAAAAGAAGCCTTTGGAAGTGAGAGCAGTCACTCCATTTCAGCTTTCCCCCAAACAACAAAAAATGGACAAGAAATGCTACAGGAATAGACTGCTGCTAAACTAAAAGAATCTGCAATTCTCTAGATTTCAGAATTGTAAACATGAATTTTTAAAGCTATGTCTTTTTGCTTTAACTCCCACATACAAAGTTGAAAGCATGACTGCCTGTGTTTCTTTAGTTGCTAGATAGAGTAGCCCCACTCACTTCTTTCCCCAACACCTGTGTTTACATTGAGGCCTTGGCAGTATATGACCTTGCAGCAGTCCTTTACTCACAGCTTTCAGTTTGCTTTCAGCCATGGCAAGAAACGCTGTCCCTGCACTTTCACTAGCTAGTACTGTTCAAGTGTTGATTTAGGAGTCTTAAGCTTGGAATTCAGTATAAATCAGTTTGTTGGATGCACGCTCCCACTGGAGAATGTTGCAGAGACATCTACCCAAATCAAAAACTGGAATTGATTATGTCTGGTAAATGCTGTTAAACTTTGTAAAGGGATTTTTCTTTTGTTTTCATACAATATTTCCTTTTAATGGTCTTACATCCTTGTTTCACCATTCCAATCTGTCAGTCTGATGAAAAGCAAAAGATTAACATTATAAAAGTATTGAATTATTCTATAAATTATCCAGCAAAAAAGGCAGTCAAATCTTCCCTCTGGTCCTCTGGAAAAGCTCACAGGAGAGGAAAACTGGCTTGAAAAACTCTGTGAGAAGAGCCTCACAAAACTTCTGCTGCATTCACTCCTCCCAGTCTGAAGAGAGGTATTGGCTGTTTCACATAGAGGGAGGAGAGTATTTTTATAAATGTGCAGACCCTAAAGCTGCAAAAGTTCCTTCAGTTCCTGCAAAGATGCCTTTTCCCTTCATATTGTTTCTGTGTCTATTCTCCCCTTGTAACCTCTCTCTTTGAAAAATCAAGCTGTCATTGGCTCCCTCTGCTGCACCTGCTCCATCTTCTCCCTGTGAAGGGAATATATGGCAGAGGCATAGAAGTTGATGCTGTCTTGGGCAGAATAAACTCCCACATTGACTATATCTGGTGATCTGCCAGGTTTGAATGCTGCATGCTCAAGAGCATCTCACTTCATAAGTTCACGAATCTGCAATCTGCAGACTCCTGGCCATTCAGTATTTCATTGAAAGGGATTTTTGTAGGCTTAGTTACACTTTTCTTTAAAGCTCCTGCTCTACTTTCTGCTAGGCTTAGAGTTTTTCTGTTGCATTTGTCACATTTGTTTTCAGAAGTAAGAATCAGAATTACTTTCCTCTTCTGAATAAAGTGTGGCAGTGGTAGCAGAGAAGTAAAAATGTCAGAAATGGAACAAGAAGGGATGGGCTTTTTCTAATATGCTGGGTTTGCAACCATACAAAATGGGATACTATAAAAGAAAAGATCAGAGGAAATCAGATAAAATAAATTATGTAGTTCAACAAGTATAAGTTTAATTTTTATGTGCTTTCAGTTGACAAGATTGTGCATATGGTTAAATTATCCATTAACCTCTTAGCAAGGGTGAGACCAAAACTCCCACCATTGGGCACTGATGCATTAAAATTAGTGTTGAAATTGTTCTCTGAGGCTAAGAGATGGGATTGTTTTCCTTCATTGCTGTGCTTTAGTGCACAGTTTTTCTGAGAAACATCACAGCATCAAATGAGTTTATCATCTAAGCATATCAAATTATTCTGGTTGATATAAATGAGCCAATTAACTCTTGAATGTTGGGAGCTGATTCTGTGTGCAGAGGCAGCGGTTCCTAATGGGGGAACTCCTTACCAACTGATACTCCTGTGGTTTTGAAGAGTTGGCATTTACTAAGTTTGCTCCATTAAGATCTCAGTGCTGCTCTACTAATGGTGAAACAAAGTCCCAAATAGTTGCAAACATCAATTTTATATACTATGCCCTTCTTTCTAATACAGTTTAGAGTGTTTAGATTTATATTTAGATAAATATTTTATAGTCTTAGACAGAAACTGTCTAGCTACATTTTGAGGAAGCCCTACTTTGTCAGTGTGTGCTAGCCTGCATCTATGAGCTCCTGGTCTATTGGCTTTCCCTTTCCAAACATCTTCAGTCACTAGTGGATCTGTGATTTCAAAAAGTTGGATACAGATGATCTAGTAGAGTTTGAGCTCTGGGTAGCACACTTTTACCTCATCATAGATTCATAGATTGTACGGGGCTGGAAGGACCTCGCAGATCAGCAGGTCCAGCCCCCCTGCTTTAGGCAGTAAGACAACTGGGGTCAAGTGACCTCAGTGAGGTGACTGCCCAGTCTCCTCTTGAAAACCTCCAGGGTAGGTGATTGCACCACCTCTGGAGGGAGTTTATTCCACAGTTTGGACACCCTGGATGTGAAGGAGTTTTTGTGTTTGTGCCCTGTGGTGCTGGAAGGGAGGCACGGGAGCTTGAGGCTCTGGCTGGGCAAGGCAGAGTAGGGGCAGGATGCCGCTGCAAGGTGTCACCACCAAGGGACAGATTAACTCTTTCTGGCTCTGCAGTCGTTGCAACCCTACCACCATTGATGCAATTGAGAATTCAAAGCCCTTAATTTGGCAGTGGCAGCTACAGAGGCAAGGAAGGGTTAACCTGGGTTTTGGTGGCAGCACCTGACACCTCCCCTCACATCAGTCCTGTCTCCCATGTGAAGCAGAGATGAGAGGCTGACAAGAGGACTCCTGATTCTGCTCCATGCTGCTGGATCCTCAAGCTCCCATTCTTCTGCCTCCCCTTTATTGAGTGCCTGGGCTTATGCCCTGGGTCTCCACCATTGCCTTTGCTACTTGGAGGAGGGGGTCAACGGAAGGGTGCAACTTCTCTACCACAGTGTCCCTTCTTTCTCTTCCTTGCCTGTCCCCTGCCCTCCCCCCCACCCCGCATGGATTAGCCCTTGTTTTCAGTATTAGAGTTGAGAATTAAAATGAAGTCAGCAGTCTTTCCCATGTCCAGTGCTCTGCCTCAGAGACACGTTAAGTGATGCTCTATTCAGACAACTGAATCGTCATAACATATTCCTTCCCCAGTCCTCACCACAGCATCTCAGCCTTTTAACTTTCCCAAGACCTCCCGTCAGAATTACCATTCATTTTGTGGAAGCCTGTCTCGGGAGTCCTCTATATCTCAACAGTTCTTACAAATATATGAGCTATACCTGAGTTTTTGTTTATAGTGTCTTTTTTATCTTCCTCCTTTGTTTCACCTTCCCGTTATTCACTTTATTTTCTTGCTCAGATGTTATTTCCTTTCTCACAGAAAATCCTAAAGTTATATTAAAAACCAATCCATAAAACAACAAATAAGGCTTACTTTGACTCTGATCACATTGCTTTTATAGCTTTCCTTGTTACCCCATCATTCATCATTTGTTTTTTTCCTTCTGCATATATGCTTTTTGGGTGAGGGGCTAAGCAATGTCTCCTTTTATAATTGTATGGCACCTAACACAATGGGGTCCAATTTTGTTTGAGAATGTGGGCTGCTTCTGCAATTACATATATACTGTAGAGAAATATTTTGAGGGTGATATATTATTCTGTGTATGGTATAACTTTTTCATCAGATCATGATTAGCAGTGTGATATGCACCCTTAGGGATTTCAGTATGGCATATTGCAGTGCTGTGTAGGGATACTTCAGGTATCTCTGGCACTGAAAAGAATCTAACAGTGTTAATAGAGGGCTCTGTCCAGACTATTTAGCTTTACTGAGAAATGGCATGTTAGTCTGGGTAGAGCATTGTGCTTACATGACCATATTTATTCCAATACTCACGCTAGCTTCTGTTTTGTACTGTGTAGACAAAGCCTAGAGTAGGCCCACAGGAAGCCATATGTCCGGAGAGGTTTTGGCAAGCCTGGCAAGAGTTCAACAGCTGCTGCTAAACCCAAATGTGATTTAAGTATGAATGATCCTTCATTCTGCTCCTTGGAATCTGTATCCTAGATAGGTACCTGAACCAGGCATACTACTGTTGTTGTCACATTGAGGAGGGTAGTTGCCAAAAACATCAGGATTGATGGCTCTTAAGCAAATATATGTTACCTGCCAACCATCTGCTAAACATCATTTCCACGTTCTTGCCTATTATGGCTGTAACCAGCTGTGTCAATTCACTTGTGTCTATGGCTTATCCCTGGGTAGAAACTAGCGGATTTTTCCTTATTATTAAGCAATCACATGCCTGCTTGTGAGGGACAGGGTGTGGGGCAGTAGGGACTGCAAGCAGAATGATCAAGCTCAGCAACTTATTGTTGTTGTTTCTTACATCCCCTATTAAAAGGAAGTAAAAATTCCCATTAGCATGCTGGGTATTTTTGCATGAGACAAAATTTGTCCAGAACTCAAGATAACTGCATAATTTATTTATTGAGTCATTACTTGACTTGTCTGTAGATAACTTTATGTCTGGTATATTTGCTTAACTTTTGAGGGAATTTCTATGGTATTCAGAAGGCCTTTTTTGATTGAAATACAGACAAGAAGCTTCTGTAAAAATAAATATATTGCACTGTTATACAGGTTGCAAATAAAAACCAGTGTGTTAACACCTCTGTAACAAACACATAACTCGTAAGTATTGTACAATGGCAGGCAAACAGATGAGCATGGCTATAGGTAGCCAAAATATAATTGCATGCTGTGTCCATCAAGTGTGGCTGGTGAGGGCAATAGGCCAGAGAGGAATATCAAAACTGCAGTCCTGCACTGAAGCTGTATACCTGTGGTTAAAATAATGAGTTATTACTGTTCCAGTTCTTCGCTGGAGTAACTTAAAAATGAATAGAAACGTAGTAGTTTCTGTGGATATATGCAATGATGTTGTGCTCATACAGAATAGTGTATGGTATGATATAAGAAGGGTGTAGCTGTGAACACATACTTTAAATAAAAGAAATGGGAGGGAGAGATAAAGCATCTCTTTGAGAACTGGTAAGCATGTGGTTGGGAGACAGAGGATAGAACTAAATGGTATAACTAACAATTCAGAAAATGGTATTTTTCAAAATTAGCAGGTCCCTAATCTAGAAACAACCGGTTCCATTAAAGTCAACATGATGATACATATGCTTATATATACATGTACTTGTGGCGGGTGCAGGGATCCCACCTCAGGAACACAGCTGGGTATTCGTATCCCTCCGCTGTTTCCACCGCGTGAGGTGGGCCAGTAGGGGGTGCTCCTGCGTTGAGCCACCCACCTCCCTGCGCCCGACCACCTTCCAGGCTCCGAACGCCTCCCTAGGGGCACCTTATGTCCGGCCGACCCCTCTCCCGGAGCACACTCGCTAGTCTGGGGGTAACGTGCTGCCACCACCCCAAGAATGGACTGTCTCGCGGCCCTGTGTCCTTGGGGTAACACAGGCCTAAAGTCCCACGGGTAATCAACCCAGTACAGGCACTTGGGGTACTTCCCCAAGTCCGGGGGCAAAAAGGTATAGTCTCCCTTAGTCCACAGACCTAAGGGGTCTCTTAGGCATAATTTAGACCCACCCCTCAATAAGTCTCCCACACCAGTCAAAAAGGAGAACTTTATTGATTACAGGGGGTAGGGTAAACTAGGGTACAGGATAGAGCAATATCTAGAAATCCTAAAGAGCAAACAGTCTGGCTGTGGTAGCCTTTTGATTACGCATCTGTGATACTTCCAGCTAAATATCTAATCAGATTGAGTAGCTTACTCACAAGCATCTTCCAAAGGCAGGTGAAGTTTCCCTTTGGAGGCAGGCGGTTCCTAGCTCGTGAGTTTGGGGGGAGAGAGCCAGTTTCAGATGTTAAGGCTTCTCTGTCCCCTGCCTGGCTGCTGCGTCACCTCATGGCCGGAGAGGAGGGACCGCCTCCTTCCCCGTCCTAACTTATATAGCCCCTGTGACCTCATTCACCTGGGCCAGCGGAGGTCAGCCCCAGTTGGCTGTCAGCCAACCAATCTGAAATGCATCACCTGTTACCGGGCAGATTCCAGCTCCCCAGGTAGAAACCCCTTACCCAGGTAAGTGATGCAAGTCACGTAGGCAGAGGGAGCAGGTTTCCCCCCTCCCTCAGGAATGCAGCCAGCTCCAGTTCCCTAAAGAGACAGGCTGAGGGTGTGGTCCCCTGTGTGCTGGGCCCATCCTAATTGAATGGTCACAGCACAGAGATTTAAATCACAGTGTCACAGGGCAGAGATTTTTGGGGAGAAACCAAGGTGGCTTTCTGCCACAGTACTTATGTAGCTTGCTGGATCAAGGCCTTAAAACATTAGGCTTTTCATAGAATCATGGAAAAATACAGGTGGAAGGGGACCCCAAGAGGTCATTTATTCTAGCCTCCTGCATCTGGCAGGATCATCCCTGTTTAGACTATCCCAGTCAAATGTTTGTCTAACCTTACTAGCGTTGAATAGAATGCAAGAATGACTTTCAGGTGATCCTCCTGTTAATACACTGAGTGAACCTATTCAACCAGTTACATATCCACCTTACAGCATTTTCATTTAGAGTGTATTTCCTTAGCTTACATATGAGAATGTCATGGGAGACAGTGAGAGAGTCTTGTTCAAGTCAAGGTATATGAAATCCACTGTTATCTCT
>NW_017729023.1:869939-886548 GCF_001723915.1 Gavialis gangeticus | reverse complement strand
GGGAGGGGAGACAGTGAGAGAGTCTTGTTCAAGTCAAGGTATATGAAATCCACTGTTATCTCTTTATCCACAATGCCCATCATATTATTGAAGGAAATCAAGTTAGTTAAGTATGCTTTTGACAAATTCATATTGCCTGTTTTTTATCACCTTGTTATCCTTTAGGTCAGGGGTTCCCAAACTGTGGTATGCGTATGCCTGGGGGTATGCAAGACATCTCTCAGGGATACACTGGAGAAATTATGTAATGGAGGATTAAAGTTTCATCATAATAATAATTGGAATTATTAATTAAATTAAGGGGTTAAAATATAAACTGGTAGGGGTAGGTGGGCAGCTGGTAAATATGGCAGGGAGTATGCAATAAGAAAACATTTGGGAACGTTCTGGGCGCTTAGAAATAGACTCCTTAATAGGGGTGCGTGAAATGGAAAGTATTTGATTCAAATTCGGATTCGGCCTGAATCGGGGACAGTAATTCGATTCATTGATTTGGATCACTGTCCCTGATTAGATTTGGCCGAATCTGAAGATTCAATGCTGATTCAGGGAATCAGTGATTCGGCCATAGACACAGCTTTAAATGCTTTTTCTACATACATTGAGGTACCAGGCATGGCTTGTGAATGCTCCAATGCTAGGGCAGATGGAGCATCCCACAGGAGTGCGCCCCCGCCATGTGCTTGGTGGTGAACCCAGAAGTGGACCAGAAGTATTTCTGGTCCACTTAAGGGTCCAGTGGGGAGTGCTCTTGGGGCCCTCCTGTGCCCCCCTGGCTCAGCGATCAGCCATGAGGGGACCCCGGGTGACCCCCAGACCCTGGACACCCCAGTCACTGAGCCAGGGAGGAGGTGGGGGGGTCCCCTGTACACTCCCTGGCAGACCTGGAAGTGGACCAGAAGTGCTTCTGGTCCACTTCCGTGTCTGTTGCCAAGTGCGCTGGGGAGCCCCCCGTGCTCCTGTAGGATGTTCTGTCTGCCCCAGTATTGCAGCCTTCATGAGCCACCTGGTACCTTGAGTTATGTAGAAAAAGCATTTAAAGCTGTGTCTATGTCCAAATCTCTGAATCAATTCAGAGGGTTTCAATTTGATTTGGAAAGATTAAAGGGTCTCCCAATTTCAATTCAGATTTGGAGATTTGGCCACCAAATCAGGCTGAATCTCTGTTGAATCAAACCAGGGACCGAAGTTTCCCACAGCCCTCCTCCTTAATGTTATGCTCCACTATCTTTACACGTCTCATGATTAGACTGACTAATATGTAATTCCCTGGGTCCTCCTTGTTCCTCTCTTTTCAAGATGGGCACAACATATCCCCTTTTCCAGTCTTCTGGAACCTTACCTTACCTCCATACAGTCTCAGAGATAATAGCCAATGCCTTTACAATTGCCACAGGCAATTTCTTTACAATTACCACAGCCAATTGTACCACAGTACAATTATCAGTACTCTAAGATTAATCTCATCTGACCTTGTTGACTTTATAAATTCATCTTGAATTCTTCCCCCCAACCACTGCAGCAGGTCAAGCAGTATCGGGGGGTAGGCATTAGTGGGGAACAAGCACAGGACAGGGTGGGGGTGGCAAGTGGTGTGGAAGAATAAACATCAGGGGGCAAGGGGCAGAGGTATGGCCGCTTGATCAGGATATGACTTCTCTAATATCTGCCTCTCCTGCCACTGCTTTCTAAGATGAATCAGTGGGGAGGGTGTGTGTGCGCGCAAATTTAAGATGACCCCCAAATAATTAGATTCTTTACATGGAAAATCATAATACAATGATAAATTTTCCATGTAAAGAATCTAAATTATTGAGTGGTCAACTTAAATTCAGAGTTGTCTTGGATTTGGGTAAGTATGGTACATTTGTTTTTTCCTAAAGCTGATTTTTATTGTGAAATAGCTTTGTTCCTAGATGTAGTCCACTCTGAAGTTTTTTCAGGACTCAATCAATTTCTCTCAGAAAATCAGTTTTCTCTTCAGGATGCCAATAGTCAACAGGCAAGGTTTGTAAGATTTCTGAGAATTTGATCAGAAGGTTGCATTAGAGATAAGAGAAGCTTTGCAGTGGAATTAGCGCACGGTGAGAAATGTAGTAGAAAATTAGATAGTTGTACAATAACTAAATGAGCAGAAAAGGTTGTAAAATGGCTCAGTAACCACACAGGTGGCAACTCTATCTGGAAATATAGAATTTTAGGTTGGCATTTATGATCCATGAAATCCTTTTACCAGAACTGTCTTGTATTGAGACTTAGGCTGAAGGACACATTTCAAACATAGGTAGTATTATGTCATAGCTAACTGTTGTCACTTTTTGTGGTGTACATTGGAGAGGATATTATATACTTTCAACAGAGATTTTTTTTCCTAGAATATCAAGGCTTGTGCTCTTCTTTTGAAAACAGACTTAATTATTCGTTGTTTAATCCAAAAAGAGCCTATGAAGATTTGTCATGTAGAGACGTGTTTCATCTAAAATGAAAATCTACAGCTCTTAAAAATATACCTTATAAGACACCCAAAGTAGCTAAAGTATCTTAGCACTGAGCTTAATGAACACAGTCTGCATAATAAAAGTGACTAAAGGAAATTAATACTGTTGGGTCTTAAAGAAAAATGATGGTAAAGGTTGATATTTTGTTTGTCCAATAGTTATAATCTAGTGCATGCCACAAAAAATTTAAATTTTGTTGGAGTCACACTTTCTGTGGGATCTGCTAGGTTTCCTGGTTCTTCCAGCTGTGTATTTAATTGTAAAACAAGTTCTTTCCAGCAAACTGTACTCATTACCCGTGTGATCAAATTACTGTTTAAAAATGTACTTTTTTTTATTGTCCCATCAGTCATATATTTAAAATGTAGTCATATTACTTCTCTATTACTCTGGATACCTATCTACAAATTAAAAATCACAAATTAAACAACCCTCAGAAATACTGGTGACTTCCTATGTCTTCTTTACCAGCCTTTGAGAAATGGAAGTGCAGTAGGGCAGTCTGACCTTTTAAGGGGAAATAGTCAGCCCTTTTGAAGAAGCCCAGCTGTAAGGCATTTGGATAATGAGGGAATGTCCCAAGAGAGAGAGCAGAAAGGTAGAAAAATGTGGGGGAACAGTCTGCAAAGCAGAAGGCAAACTATGAACAAACTTGCAACATGGAGGGACCAGGCTGCATTGCTGGGGTCAGAGCCAAAGGGCTTTCCTCCTAGTGCTTTGGGTGGATGAAAGGAATGGCATAGATATAGTGTATCTGCACTTTAGCATGGCTTCTGACAAGGTCCTGCATAACTTTTCTATAAACGGATTGGAGAAATGTGGGCTGAATAAAACTGTTATAAGGTGGATAGACAATTGGCTCAATAGCTGCAAGCAAAGGGTCATTCTTAACGGGTCCATGTCAGAATGGCAGGAGGTTTGGGTGGAGTCCCACAGGGATCTGTCCTGGGCCCAGTGCTGTTCAATGTGTACATTAATGGTTTGGATGATGGAATTAAGAGCTTCTTGAGCAAGGTTGCAGATGACATGAAACTTTGCAAGCATTTTGGGGGACAGATTAGGAAACCTGGGCTGGAGATAACACAGTGTGAAATTCAGTGCTGACAAATGCAAGGTGCTAGACCTTGGGAAAAGTAATTAAAAATACAAATATAGAATGGGTGACACTTGGCTGGATGGCAGCACTATGGAGATGGATCCAGGAATCTTGGTAGATCACAGACTCAACATGAGTCTGCAGTGTGATGCAGCTGCACAAAAGGTGAATGTGGTTTTGGGATATATCAATAGAAGCTTTAGGTATAGCACACAGCATGTGCTCTCTACTCAGCACTAGTTAGGTCTCATTTTGTGCATTTTTGGACTCAAAATTTTTAAAAGGGATGTGAAGAAGTTAGGGTCCAGGGGCAGGGACAAAAATGTTAAAGGGCTTGGAAGGCAAGTCATGAGGAGAGGGTTAAGGAAGTAGGTATGTTCAGCTTGCGGAAAAGGTGTTTAACAGGAGACAGGATAGCAATCTTCAAATATGTGAAGGACTGCCATAAAGAAGATGGAAAATGCCTTTTCTGTCTCTTGCTGCAGAGAACAGGACATGGATCAGTGGCCTGAAGGTGCAGCAAAGTAGGTTTAGACGGGATATCAGGAAAAACTTCATTATTAGAACAGTGAGACAGTGAAATGGACTTCCTAGGGCAGTTGTGGACTCTCTATCCCTGGAGCTGTTGAAGAGGAGTTTGGACAGACTCTGATCAGGCATGGTCAGAGTATACAGGCATACTTTGTAGGTATGCCTGTATTCTACCATGGGTATTTCCTACACTCAGGGTCAGACGGACCACCATATCTGTGGTCAGGAAGGTGTTTGATGGTCAAATTGGTATGAGCTGGGAGTTTTTGCCTTTTGCTGTAGCTGTGACTATGGTCCTCATCCTGGGATCTCTAGAGAATACATCAGCAACCCTTGCAGCAGCAGGACCTTGGTAGCCTTGATCCCCATGCTTTACCTGTGGCAGATTAGGTTGCTATGTCTTGTTTTGTGTCAGGTTTGACAATATAGTTTTGCTAAGAGGTTAGACTTAGACTTCGATTTATAGATGATGTTTTGAATAGGGATGATCCTGTCTCAGGCAGGGGTTGGACTAGATAAACTCTTGAGGTGTCCCTTCCAGCCCTGCTTCATTATGATTCTGTGACTTCATCTTGGAACTCAGAGAAGTTCCACTTAATACCACAGGCTTTGTAATTTCTGCCTTGGCTTCTGTTTTTGAATGGCCTCAAATTGGAGCCCCATGGAAAATGTGTTATAGCAAGCTAACTTTGAGGTGACTCCAATGTGGATAATGATGACAAAGGCTTGTTTCAGATAGAAAAGATTGCACTTATCTTGCCAGGTTCAGGCAGAAAAAAATGTGTTCTTGAATACATCTGTTACTTGAGAATCCTGCTGTAGCTGAGGAGTACCTGTTCCACCAACATATCCTACTGCATTCTTCAGACTGCCAAAATTACCTGAGTCTTATGCAGATTGTAGCCAGCTGCTCTCATCCAAACCAAGTGCTCATCAAGGCACCAGATTGTTTTTCCCTTTGCCCTGGCTGAGTCAGGTGGGAGGCTGACATTGTGCTGGCTGTTGCCTACATACAAAGTATGCTGAAGAACATGGGCTCACATGATATTGAACAAGAGAAGCAATGTTAGAAATTCCTGTGGCACCCCATAAAAGAACCTGAACCTTTGGGGAAAAAAGAGCAATTCCTCACAACTGTGTTTTGGATACCGTCAAAAAGATAAAGAACAGAAGTGCCAAATGGTAGTTCTGTCTATCTGTGCTAGTGTCCACCAATAAGCTAACCAAATATTATGGTCAGATAAATCAAAAGTTGTTGACAGATCTAAAGAGATCAACATGGGCACTCTATCTTCATCCATTGCTACAAGTGTGTAGTCACAATCTGTCCCTGTCCCGCTCTCTTGGCAGTCTCTGAATCTGATGACTTACCACTGTTCCCATTTCTTGATGTTTCAGGTACACTCCCTGGTGAAGATTCTGCATCTGGCGCCCTTCTTGATATTAAGACAGCACATTCCACTGGTCCAGACTCCTGAGCCTGCAGTTGCATACTGTGCCTGGCTATCAGTGGTCTGGTTTCCTATTTAGAGCCTTCAGGGATAATGTGGCAGTTAAGCAAGGAAACACAGGCTTAGCAATGGAATTTCTTATGTACATATACTTTACTCTCATAAAAGCACATGAGATTTACAGATCTCTGGGAAAACAAAGTCCTGAACACAATCCCTTAGCCTGGCCTCTTCATCCCTGTGAGTCTTGGGTTTGGCTTGAGTCCTTAGTCCAGGTAGCTTTTCTGGATGTCTTGGCCTAACCAGATTGCTTCTGGTGGCATAATGGCCCTTATTTTCAGAAAAACAGCTGCATTAAGAGCTCTCCCTTCAGTTAGGTAGTCAGGCTGCTCTCTCACCTGGACTATATACTATGAAGTTTTGTCAGGAGAATTCCCATGCTTCTCACTGATTGCAATGGTGGACTCAACAGCTTTTGCCTTCTTGCAATGGGGAAAGCAAAGGGCACACTGTGCTCTGGTGGCATAGCTGATTAGTGGAGCTGCCAGAATTCATGGAAATGAACACACTTGATTTACAGTCTACATGTACATTTGAGTGCATGTAATTACTCCACTGTAGGATAGTACTTGTCCCAGACAGTACTATCCTATAGCGGAGTTAATTACTTTACTGAGCCCTAATAGGGGTGCACATGTAATCTGTGATGCTTTACTGCAGAGCAAATTAGTCAGCTCCACAGTAAATCACATGTGTAGATGCATCCACTGTCAAAAATAGGCTGTCCCTATTAGGATCTGACTGGTTTTCAAACTCCCCTGAATGTCTTCTGTCAAACTGTGGTCATCAGCTGACAATCAGTTTAATATCAATCCCAAATCCTTCCTATAACTATATAGAGCAGGGTCAAGGAAATATGAGCACTTGAGAAACTGTGGGTGCATCTACATGAGATGCTTTACTGCATAGCTGACTAATTAGCTCTACAGTAAAGCATCACCGTCTACATGTGCGATGCTATTAGACCATAGTAAACTAATTAATTCCACTGTAGGATAGTACTCCTGACACAAGTACTGTCCTACAGAGTAGTTACATGCGGCAAAATGTACGTGTAGATGGTGATGGGGCTGGCAAGGGTGCTACAGTGTGGGGGCTACCTGCCAGCTAGCCATGCACTAGAGCACCCTCATGTCCAAGCCATCCCATATGCAGTATGTTGAGCCAGAGGGGAGCAGCTCTTGGCTGGTAGACTAAGCCCCCAAACTGCCTGCCAGCCAGCACTGAGCTGCTGTGGCTTAACATGGTGCAGTCCTGAGTGCACGTGTAAATGCTGCGCCCAGGAGCAATAAACTCTGGTGCAAACTACGCTGAAGTTCATTGCATCACATTAATATCACATGTAGACAAATCCTGTCAGAGCTACTTTGACAGAAACCTATTTTGCCTATAAATAGCGCATTTACTTTGGGACAGTATAACTGTAAAAAAGATCTAAGATCAATAGCAATTAAGACCATGGCAAGATAGTATCTATTCAATCAAAATCTTACCAAGAAAATAAGATGTTAAAGGGAAATATTTGTGCATTCCTTTCCACCTTTGTGTTGCTTAATACCTTATTAATAACACCATCAGCAATCTATGTGGTTTTTACTTCTGTATACAGCAGGTACCCAACAGCAATATGGAGACCTTAAATATGACCTCTTATGCTTTATATGGATTATGTCAGTAGAACAGCACATCTGACTCTCATATGCTCCATGCATTTGGGAAGTTAATTTACCCTAACACTACTGAGGCCAGTTTTTTGGAATCTAATCCTGGCTAATGGTTCCAGTAGAAGCATATGGCTTATAATGGCTAGAGATGAGTTAACCCAAATTGAGTCATTCAGGCAGTGTAGTGGAGTGGTTAAGATTGCCATTTTCATATTAGAGACCTAGTTCTCCACTAGCTGTATTTAAAAACAATGTATGGGATCCAGTTGACAGCTTTTTCTGATCTTCTATGTTATGGCAGACTCCTACAGTAATAATAGAATCATAGAAGTCGGGTTGGAAGGGACATTGTAGATCTTCAAGTCCGACCCCCTGCCTGGGCAGGAGAAAAAACTGGGCTCAAATGATCCCAGCTAGGTAGGCATCAAGCCTCCTCTTAAAGACCCCCAGGGTAGGAGCCAGCACCACTTCCCTAAAGAATAAAGAAAGTGAGCTGTATGGGAATGCAAGTAGCACGTGGATGGGAGATTTGAACTCGGATTTCATCTTGTTTAACTCAAGGAACTTTCCTCTAGTGATTAGGCAATAGGGTGATCTCTTTCTGATAATGTATTCTACCTGCATATAATTTATGTTTCAGAAGTCATCAGGTGAAATGTAATAATATGGCTACAGGACACAACTTTTGATTTATTTCCTCCAATTTTGGACAGGCCTCAATGGGCCTATCAGTTTGTACAAAAAATGTATTAGGTCCTCTCACTAGCCATATCATGAACTGAGATGCCCTTCATTATGACTGATATTTCCTTGGTGGAAACAGCCGGTGGAAGATTATTGCAGTTGACTGCTAAATGGCCATTCTGGAATCAGAAGCCATAGGTCTTTCTCCATGCATCTTTTGCTCTATGAAACAGGACAAACTGCTGTAGACTGACTCTGTCAGGCTGGCCTTTCTGGCAGAGGCTCAAGGATTTATTTTCCTGATTAAGACCTTTCTATAAACAAGAATCTTTCCATTGCAAATGATCATAGATCAGGGGTTGGCAACCTAGGTCCCACAGGCCAGATCCAGCCCCTAAAGGGAAGGGATCTGGCAGATGGTAGCTCAAATAATCAGCAGCATGTTCAACTCACAGCTGCAGAAGAGGGTCCCAGTGCCAGCTGTTTCGGTTTATTCTCTCTGTTGCAGCACAGGAAGAACCCCCAGGCTTTGAGTGCCTGCCTTTTTCTATCTATTCCCCTTGTAGCATATGTTGATCACTACTTGGTGTCTGGCGCCGGCCATAGCAAGGGCTGGGTCATAACCAGCAGCCTGTGATGGCAGAAAGATTGCCAACCCTGTCATAGACCAAAACTTTTACTATCCTTGGAAGTAATTTAAAACCATCATAGTGCTTGAGAATTTTACTAGGAGTAGACTCAGTGATCATTTTCTCTGTTTTATTCCCATGAGTAACTTAAACACATGAGTAAATACCTACAGGCAAAAACATATTCATTAATAATTTTAGTTTTCTGTATATTTTTTGGAGAATCTGACCCTTAGCTTATATATTAGTATAAAAACCTGAAGAATGAGGGTTTTTTCCCCTATTTGAATAAAAAAATAAAATATTTTGATAGTCACAAGCAGTTTCATAAATCATGCATTTAAAGGATTATTTTAAGAGCTGTGTTTATTCATTTCCAGCCCCTTTATATAATATCTCTGATGGTTCTTGGACAATATTTTTAATGATTTAAAGAACCTTTTGATCTTCAGTGAAAACATTACAATGCACTTTAATAATTAGTACACTTTAATTGACTGCTTGAGTTGCTGTGTTACAAACAGTATCAATATCAGTGTTTGCTTTTTTTGTCCCAGTATCAAAAGTTGTAGGCCAGATTGCACTTAAAAGCTATCTGGCATAGTTAAAAACATTCTTTATACTCTCAGTGGTAGAGAAGGTTTGGTTTCTTCAAGTACTGGAAATGATGTCACGCTAACAGTCACTTCATCTTTTTAGTACATTAAAGCACTTCCTTTCAAACAACAGTTTTCTTGCAAACACTTCATGAACATTGCAAATTAGGGTTTATGTTTATGAAATATTATTATTGAAGTAGCTTATAGATGTTTCACAGAATTTTATATGATTTTGTGTGCTCAATGTACAATGTCATTGATTCTCCTGTTTTATTGTCCCTCAGTAAAGTGTCCTTTCCATAAAAGTAGATCACAAACTTCAGGGTTTTTTTGGGTTTTTTTATTTTAATTCCTAGAAGAAATTGAAAGTCTGAGTCCAAAATGTATGCAGAAATGTTAAAACAGTAATGTATTTAGGTTATATTTTAATATAATCTTGCTTTGTCTTCCAAATGAAGTTTTAGCTGTGTGGTTATATGATGTGGTACATGAAGGGGAGCTCCTTTTGGAACATGTCTGGAACATTCATCTGAGGGTGTGAAAAGTATCTATTTGCCTCCAGTCTTACGTAATGTGGAACATCACCACCTTGGAGTTCACAAATTCAATTCCTGAATTATCTTCTATCATAGGAAAGGAAATGTTTGGTGTTTGAATAGCACATTGCAACACATACACCACAAGTTTTGCTGTGGAGATAATTGTGTGGGACAGTAAAGGTCTGCACTGTTTCTCAGATGTATTTTAATTTTTTTAAATGCATAGTACCCTGAACAATGGGATAGCGTGAGATCACTTACTAGTTTCTGCTTAACATTTGTGTTCTTTACGAACCCTTTCCTTGATTTGTGGGTGTTTCTGTCATACCCATCTATGAGCTAGTTTTTTTGCAGTCTTTATGGCTAGGGATAGACATTCAAAAAGCCTGAGCTTGAATTGATTCAATCTTTGCAGGTTAGTCTAACCTGGCTAGGCTAAACCAGTTTTGTAACCGGACAGACATCCCAGAAATGCAGGCGAATGCCTGCAGTGGCTCAGACTAGAAGGCAGGGGGCACTAGAGCAGCCCTCCCTTCCTTCCACAGCATGGAGCTGATGGGGTTGTGGGCAGGCTCAGGTAGGAGCTCTGATTAGCCCAGCAGGGAACTGATAATAGTATTTATCACCCAATTAAGAAAACAACATAGGGACATTACCAGCTACTTGTTGATTCTACCTGTCGATTCAGGACCGTAGCCAGCATGTGGTCTGCTAGCTAATACCTCCTCAGCAAGGCAGATGGGAGGGGGGAATTCCTGCTTAGCAACAAGTGGTGAGGGGAGCAGGGAAGCAGTGCACATTCTCTGGAGCTCCAACCAGGGAGCAGAAGGGAGTGGCTAGTAGGGCTGTGTGAAGCTTCAGACAGAGCTTTGGATCCAGAGAAGCGTTGGATGCTTTGGCATCCGAAGCAGCACGTCTGGATTGAAGCGCTGGCTTTGTTAGGCTTTCCGAAGTGGTTCAGAGCTTCCGAAGCGCTCCAGAAAAGCTTCGGAGCTGATTCGGAGATCTGGCCATAGGGTATAATGGGGAAACAATGAAATATCTATAACTTTGTTGTTTTTTGTCTGATTTGGATAAAATTTGTAGGGATTGTAGCCTATGCTGAGAGTATGAAGCCTGCCAAGTTTCAAGAAGATTGGTGCAGGGGTTCAGGTTGAACTGCATCCCAAATTCTTGAAAGCAAAACAGATGTCACATGTATGTGTTACATCATGGGTGGGGGTGAAAACTGCACAGATGTGGCCCCTGGTGAGGCCACAAAGCACGCCAAGTTTCAAGAATATTGGTTTAGGGGCTTGGGGGGCACTGCACCCCAAATTCTTGAAAGCCAAACTCACGTCACATCTACGTGTTACACCACAGGGGGGTCAAAATTGCAGGGTGGGTGGCCTCTAATGAGGCCAGAAAGCATGCCAAGTTTCAAGAAGATCGGTGAAGGGGTTTGGGGGGAACTGTACCTCATGCTATGGACAAGGAAAACTCATGACATGGGTGACACTGTGTGTTAAGGCGCAGCAGGATGAAAGCTGCAGGGATGGTGGCCCCTGTTGTGGCCACAATGCCTGCCAGCTGTCAAGGAGATGGGTGCAGGGGTTCTGGCTTCTGGGGCCCTGCACCCGTAGCGGCTGACAGCCAAAACTCATGACATGGGTGCTTGTGCAACTGTCTGTCCCCTGAAGTTTTCACCCCCCTGTGGTGTAACACACAGATGTGACATGAGTTTTGCTTTCAGGAATTTGGGGTACAGTTTCCCCCAAACCCTATACTGATCTTCTTGAAACTTGGCAGACGTTATTCTCTCAGCAGAGGCTACCACTCCTGCAAGTTTCATCCAAATCAGACAAAAAAGAACAAAGTTATAGATATTTCATTGATTCTTCATTATACCCTATGGCCAGACCTCCGAGGCGGCTCTGAATCTTCGGAGCCACTTTGGCTGGATCGAAGCAGAAACCCGGTCCAGAGCTCTGGATCAGATCCCTGGCATCCGAAACAGCCGGATCCGAAGCTGGATCAGATCGCTGCCAATTTGTACAGGCCTAGCAGCCAGCTCTGCTGAACAAAGAGCCCTGCCCAATCCAGTGAGCCTGCCGGGATGCTGGTGGTGTCTGGTTTATCTTAAACCAGCATGGGGTCTGAGACAGACATGGCATAAACTGGTTTGAGGCAAATCAGTTAAGTCTAATACTACACTCAACCAGTTTATCTCAAGCCAGTTTCAGCTATTCTTAAACTGGTTTATGTGCACTGAATATCTGTTCCGTTACAAGTTTAAACCAGTTTCTGATCACTTAAACCAGTTTATGTGTAATGTCTGTCCCTAGCCTATGGGTACTATGGGACCTGTCACAATTATTTCTTTCTTCATAAATTGCCAGTGGTGAACAGTGCTGTGACAAAGAGGATAAAAGCTGTCTTGAATGAGCTGAGACCAGGTGCATGTCCTAAAGCAGTATGTGTCCTAGTACGATAGTAAAGGGTTATCCATATACACATTCCGTTTGTAACAATCACAATGTAAACTGTAGCCGATTAATATGGCAGGCTGTTTTAGCATGAATTTGAATTCCCTAGGAATAAGTCTGTTTCTATTGTCCCTAAATTTGCTAGATATTGTATGCCTAGTTAGAACCACTTTCTTCATTGGTTCTCCTGAATGGGTCTCAGCACAGTTAACTAGAATATATCTAGGAAAAGTTATACTTAGTGCTAGCAGGCCAAATTCACTGTTGGTTTAAACCAGAATACTTCAAAGGAAGAATGTCAGTTTTGCGCTCTAAGGATCCGACGCATGGCTTTTCTTTAGATCCCTTGGTGTATATTTTTACTGCCTTATGTTGAACATGTTACTTGTAGATCTAGTTGATCTGAAATGCAAGGTCCTGCCACAAACAAGTTCCCTTTTAGACTATATCTTTTTATAGTCCTGGGTATGACAGTAAACTGCATTTAACTGGAGGGCCCGGTGGCAAAGTAGTAGGGCTAATTGTGGCAGGGTAGGTCCGTTAAAATCCTACAGTGTTGCAGCCTCCAGCGTACTGTATAGTGAGTATAGGGTATCTCAAAATCCTAGCGCCCACCACCTTGTGGCTACTCCTTGGGTAGAGATAGGCTAAAGGACATCACTCTGACAGAAACGCACCTTTGCTGAGGTGTTAGGTAGTCAGCAGCATTTCTTATCTGTTGCTGTCTGGCAGAAGCTACAGCTGTTGAGGCACTGAACATCTGGACTCAGTCTAGCCTTTGGATTCTGTTTTAGTGGTCTAAAGGAGGGATGGTAGTTCTTGGGCAGCCTTCACTCCTCCATACTCTTGCCTTCGCGTACGCATTGAAGGTCTTGGTGTGATAGTTGTAAGACTCTGTACAAGCAGGTTCATCAGGCACCTGACTCGACCTCTCATATATATGTATATATATTGTAGGTTTCTCTTATTGACATAGGATAATCTACTTGAAAGTTTATAAAATCAGAAGAAATGCTAAAAACTCCAGATTAATTAATTTATTCTGCTGAGATTACATCAATTCCAAATGGCTGCTTTTAATATTATTAAGGCGAGCAGTTATCAGAGAAGCAAATGACAAACCCTGCTACAGAAGAGGCTTTTCTCTGCATTAATACTGTGGGGCCAGTGTTTAAACAGGGCTTTTCAATTGAAAGTGAAAATTTTAAAGTTTTACAATAAATGTGGGGATGTGTTCCTGCTCAGGAGCTAATCCAAAATGGTAGCCAGGAGTCTGTAGTTCTCCCAAGACTCTGCAGAAACCTGTACTGACTTTCACTTGTATTTTAAATGACAGCACATTAGGAACATTGCAAGTCTGCAAGGGAGTTAGGAACTCACTTGACGCAACTTACATGAAGAAAGTAAAAGGAAAGGGAGACTTATGCAAGTGGGCATCCACAGAATTGGTTCTATGCATAATTTCTGCAGTTGGCATTTGTATCCAGTGTGAAGAAGTACTAACAAAAAATGAAGATGAAACAGCTGAAAAAGAAATCAAGCTGGGAGAGCAGTGGTTCAGGAGCAGCTGCTCCCTGCATATAAAAGAGCCTGGGGCGGGACTGCACAGCACGGATGTGGAGATGGGAGTGAGAGGCGTCTCTTACATGAGAGAGAGCGGAGAGAGGACTATGGAGTTGGGGAGATTCCAGAGGTCAGTGCAGTGTGCCAGAGAAGGCTGGATGAAGGAAAAAAGCTAGGAGTCTCTGGAGTATGGAAGTAGACTTGAAAAAAAATCACACGGAGAAGAAATAGAGGTGTGGGGAAGAGAGAAGTTGCAAGAAGCAGAGGTGGAGTGGATGCTCCAGAAAAAGAAAGCATGAAGTGAAAAACAAACACGTTGGGAGAGTCTGTTTTTGATTTTGGTTTTGTTTTCTTTATTGACTGTTCCTCGAGGGGGTTTGATTGTAAAATGAGGAATAATTCAGAAGTACCCACAAAAAAAAAAAGAAGAATTAAAAATTGATAGTCAAAACTTCTGGATAATACAAGAAATGGTTCAAAAGTTACTTTGATTATGTTGTATATCAGTAAAGAAGAAACTGCATAGAAGGTGTTTATGAAAGACTTAAAAAAACAGTTTGTGAAATAGTTGTGAGTGTAAAGGAACACAAAGGATAATAAAGAGAATCGTTCAATTACATAATACTGTGGTTCGAGTAATAATCTAAATTTGGGCGTTGGGCAAGAAAGACATTGGATAGGTTGGGCCACTGATAGAAACTGTGAAAGATTGCCAGTAGCCTACTGTGGCAATAATACCTCCCAACTAATAACATAAAAAATAATAAAGACGTGGAAGGCGAGAATCGGAATCAACACAGGAGATGATAACCCGGGCATTCAGAGAAACCATCACATGCAGCAACACCTTGTAAGAGCAACAGTCTCTTACTAGTATTTCCCCTGGGAAAATTTTCCATAGCATGTGTTGTGGTGACACTCCCTATAACAGCAACTGCTACATAGGAGCAACATCACATCTGAACACTGGGTTCTTCTAAACAGGTCATAATCTAGCCAAAATGTAGACATTTTTACCTATCATTACTTCTCGTTTGCATAATCTTTTGCTGACATCAGTAGAAACAAAGGATAGAAAAATATGTCACCAAATTAAATGGATTCAGTGCTGGGATATGTTCCACCATAGCAGATCTGTGTCATTGGCCAAAATAAACATTGCCTGTTGTTCTCCCCATTGATGCTGTGAGACAACAGGTGACATGTTCTCCCAGGGTGACAAGGGGCACGGACATCTGTTTTCTTGGCTTTTGTGCCAGCATAAAAAAAAATTATGGTTTCCTTACATGTGAATGTAAGATGGGGAGCTTTTTTCCCTTTAGTGACTGGAGGGGAAAACCTTGTCGTATATTTGAGTAAATATGGTATTTTTAAATATATAGTAATAATTGTTTGCTGGGCAAGGGTCATGAGCACTGAAATCCTTCCTTTTTTTCTACAGATGATGGATACAAGAATAGACCTGATGGTCTTGGAAAGTGAAGGGGTTTATTTCACTTTGTCATTTTCCCTTCCCTTTGGTTACTGTGGAGTCAAAATCCAGGATCCATTTGTTTGCACATCCTCATTTCTGTTGCTGAAGGGACCCTGGCTAGTTGTGTTAACTTCAGCTTTAGGATAGGTTTTTTTTGCTGTCGCTTAAGTTCTCCCAGCCACCCAAAGAAGAGAATGTTCAAGGTCACTCACTTCTCAGCTCTGGTGTGTCATATTGTAATGTAATGCCCTGTTAGCCTAGCCCCTGTGTGACCCTACTTCATACCTAGTTCTGTCAAAATTTATACATAACTGTGTGTGAAAAGGCAGAGAGAAATCAAACAAGCGTATTAATGCAAATGCTACATTCAAATTTATAAAACTGATTTTTTTATATGAAAAGAACTTCAAGGGTTCCAGATTAATAATAAGAGACAAAATTATGAAGATTTCACATTCCTTAAGCATTTATTTAAAATTTATTAGGAGACAAAGATAAAATATTTGAATTGCAAGAGGTTTACACTTGCACTTTATAGCCAGGTGGCTTGGATTTGAATTCTTGTGGTGGCAAATATCCAAAATTGAATAGATACAGCAGAGTATATGTAACTGTAGCTGCTCAATGTTACAATGTAATCCCTGAAATGGTTTCACCTAATCAAACATTTTCCCTCTTAATAGAAGCTTCACTGCACCATAAACATATTAATTTTTATTCACTTACTAACATTTGCTTTTAATGCATTTAATGCATTAATCAGTTCTGATCAAAAACCACAATTTTCTGCACTAAGAAATCTTATTTTATATTTGTAACACCTGATATTTTATGAAAGGCATTTGAATTACTGGGATTGGTCTGGATTTTATCAGCTGGTTGTAAAAACATGTAAAACCTCTTAATTTAAGATATACAGTTCTGAAAATTAAGTTATCAAGCTGCATTTTAATTGCAAAGTATTACCTTTTATATGGTGCAACTTACATTTTTTTCAGGATTAATTCTTGTAATCATAAATGACTTCATTTTCTGTGACAGCTGAGACCATGGAATAAAGTAGTGAATGCCTTTCCATTGCAATCCAGAGGTATCATTGCATCTCATCTAGACATTAGCTTCTTTAAAGTACTCATCTTCAGGATTGATGATAATGTAGCTATTGTAGCTGGAAAATAAGAATTTTTCCTGCAGGTATTTTCTTGTTTGAAATTTACCCAGTAAGAAATAAGTTTTCCCACAAAAATACTGAAAAAATAAGGTGTGAAAGAACCTAGTTTTTCCTCCTTTTTTAGTCCATTGTACTTGAGGGATTTTTACTTGTTTTATACAGTATGACTCCATGTGCACACTTTT
>NW_017729023.1:853983-864939 GCF_001723915.1 Gavialis gangeticus | reverse complement strand
GCACACTTTTGATTCCAGGATAGCTTATTACAGACAGCTTGAACTCCCTCACAATATATGCAGACTTAATGCAGCAGTCATACCAGAATATGAATATCTTCATAGGAGGTTGTACTGGTATAACTGTAACTGTATAATTTGAAACCTTGTATTGTACCAACCCCCCCCCCCCAAAAAAACCCCCAAACCCCTTGCTTGGGCGGGTTAAATTACTTAGGCAGGTCCAACACCTAGGATGGAATAATTGTATCTACAAATACAGACTGGTGAAGGACTAGCTTGGCTGCAGTACTACAGAAAAGGACCTGGCGGTTACACTGGACCATAAATTGAATATGAGCCAGCAGTATGCTTTTGTTGCAAAAAAAGCCAATGACATACTGGGTTTTGTTAACAGGATCATGACTTGTAAATTATGAGAAATGAGTCTTTTGCTTTATTCAACACTGTTGAGGCCTCTCCTGGAGTACAGTGTCCACTTTTGATTATATTTATGGGAAACATGATTTATGAGGAGAAACTGAAAATTAAGATTATTTAGTACGGAGAAGAGGAAGAGGGAATTTGATAACAGTCTTCAAATAATGGAAGGGTAATTAGAATATGTAGGTAGACAGTTTTTTGTGGTTGTAGTACAAAAGACAAGAGCAATGGTCTTAAATTGCAGCAAGATATTTTTAGATTGGAGAGTAGGAAGAAATTTCTCACTTTGAGCATGATTAAGCACTGGAACAGGCTACCCAGAATGGTTCCAGAATCTCCATTTTTTGCACACCTTAAGGAACAGGTTACACATACACTTGACAGGGATGGGTTAGTAAGGGACAAGCCTACCTTGAGTAGAAGATTGGATTAGATCTCCAAGTATCTGTGAGTAGCTTTTATAAATCAGCATTTAAAAACAAAAATACAAAACAAAGCTGTGCCTTGAATGTCAGAATGTTCCTTTGCATATCTAGGCAAATTCCTTAACAGCATAAGAAGGCAATATCTTTTTTTCCAGGCAGTGTTTATGACCTCTATAGGACAGATTAAAAATTAGTAGTCTTTGTACTGATGCAATTTACACTTGAGCCACTTACATCTTGAATCATTCCAGATGCAGAAGGTGAAAATAACACATGCACATCTGGGAATTCCTTCCTCTCCTAATTGCAGATGGTAAATGGGGAGGGTCATATTGCTTCTCACTTTCAAGGAAATTAAAGCTTCCACATGAAAGTTGTATAGAAAACTGTTTCCCTTGTCAGTAAGAATTTATCCCATTTATCAGGATCAGGGAATCATTTAAAAAGAATAAGCAGCCTTACTTTACTTAGCTTTTGTTATATACAATGCAAATGAAGTAAGTCTGGTTCATATGGGCAATGTGCTGAATTCCAACAATGCGTATTCCCAGTATTAAATTACCTCCAGTTCTGTTTTAGGAGTCGAAGTGTGGCATCATTGGCAACTTTCTTTTCTAGAACCCAGAATTCCATTTTTTGTGTTCCTTCTAATTTCATGACAATTGAGATGTAGTCAAGATACAACTGGAGATGATGTAACACTGGAACTATGCATTGATGATACTTAGCGGGAGTGTCTCCACAAGATGCTATGTCACCATAGTAACAAGCCATGGTGACATAGCTTCTTGTATGGCGATGTAGTGTCGGCAGACATGAACTGTGATGCTGCCGCTACTGTGCAGTAACAATGAGCTGCTGCACAGTAGCATGTTGCTACTGCACAGTAGGGTTGGAAGCATAGTACCAACTGCACAGTGGGGCGCACATGTAGATGTGTGCAGCAAGTCACATTTCCTATAAGAACTATTACATTGTAACATAATCTTGAAAATTTATTTCAGACATCCCGTGTCTGCTGTAAGCAATGTTTTTAGGTCACAGAATCTTCTTTCTTTAGATTGAGGTGAAAACCTCTGCCAGATCCTAAGCTATCTTTTGGTTGGCACCCTGACTTTTACATTTGTTAACATTCAGCAGGCAGTTACATGAGTTTCCTCAAATGGCAATGTTTGCAGTTTTAGCTTCCATCCTCATATAGCTGGGAAAACCTCCTCACTCATCTTACAATGCCCATCTTATGGAATGCTTTCTTTTGTACCAGCTGGGTTACTTGAGTTATCTGCTTTGCTTTCATGGCTTCACTGTAGGAATCTGGATTTACTTACAGAATTACACACTGTAATGCCACAAGTACTGCAGGGGATGTATTAATTAAGCTTTTAAGTGTTCAGTTAATGCTTAAAGGTGAAATGTTACTTTTAAAAGTGAAAGGTAACACTGATTAAAAACGTAAGGTGTTATTTTCTCTCTAACTTTTTAACTTGCAGTTCTCCCATTTCACTTGTCTAGGGGAACATAATGAAAAACCGTGAGAAGAAAATGTGGCATTTTGCCATACTTCCAAAATGTTGAAATTGCCAGCGTATTTGTGTGTGTGTGTGTGTGCATGTTCTTGAGACATTTAACTTGTTTTTGAAAAACAAGCAAAACCATTTAAAGTAAAACAATATACTTGAAAACCTTTACTGTTGAACACTTATTTCTGACTGAAAGACTTTTGTTGAAGAAGACTAGATACATATCTCTAATGCAGGGGAGGGCTGAATGGGCACATATGTTAGTTTTGGATGAGTGAACACTGCTTCCCCCTTGCTCCCAATGAGTGCCTCTTGTGTATATCCTGCTCCCACTCCACATGTAGCACGTCCAGAAATGAAGTGGTAGAGCCACTCGAGAGCATGGGGGAGGGAGAATGAACATAGGCTACTTCAGATGGATGGCTAAAGTAGCAGTTTCTCAAATGACCTTGTAGATACTTCACAGCCTGGAGAGTATACCCATCTTTGAGGTTTAAGTGGTACATCATGAGACACGCACACCAATTTAGGTTTGTGTCAAGTTTGCTTTAAGAACTTTTGTCACGGGGGAGGTCCTGACCATTTGAGAAGAATTTTAATAGTCTTTCTCATACTCATCAAATAGCAGTGTTGACATTAACATATATCACTAAGGATTTCCAGGTCTCCTTCAACTATAGATCCGGGATTTTTTTCAGCTTAAAGTGTCCTCTATGTATGTATAATTGAATTAAGATTTCAATAAATCATACTGTTAATCTTTTTTCCCCCTTAATCAGTCCAACCTTTACTTTTCAGTGTTTGTGTAGAATGTTATGATTCTGTTTATGATTTAGGCATGTTCCTACACTTCAGTCTAAGTTGCTTGAAGGAAAGATGAGAGCCTTCATTCTTTTGAACAATGCTGTGTTTTAGCTTTGAAAGAGGAGGTTACAGTCCTCCACCTTTAACTATCTATTTTTTAAGTCTAATTTTATGTCCAAGATACAGTTGAACTATGTGGGTTCACTCTTATTTTCAGTTGGATGATTTTTATACCATATTATAGGTTGAAATTTTCCCTGTCTTGAGACTGAGGGCTGGCTTAGTAAAACAACTGCATCTTATGATTAAAGTATGCACTTCCATGTCTTTGTGGGTGATGGACAGCAGTATCTGCCCATTTTATTTGTGGATTTATTTAATTTGTCACTTGAATCACCAAACTCAATGAGAGCCTTTTTATTCTTTGTATTGTTGACCCTCAGATGGATTCTGAGAAGCAAGGTTCAAAAAGCCCAGCCCCACCAAAATTAAATATTCACAATATAAAAATATTTAAAATTATAATAGCAAATTCAGTAACAAAATACAGAAAAGATATAAATGACTAAACAGTGCAGATAAGGCATTTATTAAGGAAATGATCAAAAATAATAAAATGCACACTTATCTTAAGGCATGCAAATCTTATCAGTATTTGAAAGCAATTTAATCTTAAAATGTCTAAGTCGTAAATCTTTAAAAGCCTTTAACAGTCTGTTAGAGAAACAACTCACTTACCTAGGTTTAAAAGATGATGTTGCTAAATAGTGCTAACCAGGCATATTTGCAAATGGGCAATTCAGCAAGAACTGTACTTCAAGACTGAAAAGCAAAAGCCCCAAAGTGGACCAAGTTTGTATATTCTATTGCTTAGCTAAAATATAGAAAAACTTATTCAATAAGGTAAAAAAAAAAGTAAAAGGATTTCTAATAGGTGCTATTCTAATTCATAGTTAAAGGGCTACTATTTCCTATATATTTCCTATATAAGGTTTATCTTATCTAAAATTAGCCTTATCTATCATCAGACTACTAAATGTACTTAAGGCAACCTTGCAGCCTTTACGTCAGCTTTGTTCTACATAGTTAGTTGAGTTTCCTTGTGACATGCTCTTGCCTGAGAATTTCCTTTGCCTGTTCTTCTCATAACAAAACTATAGTAAAGTCAAATAATTTGCTCTATTCTGTCCTATCATTAAGCATCTTATGAGCCTATTATAGTCTACAGTATTGAAATAAAACATATCCCCCCAGCTCTTTTGCACTCTACTCCACTCTAAATTTTGGTACAAGCTGTTCTGAAATTCCAAAAAATCTACTCCACAAACTATTCCCAATGCGTACTGGATTGGGATCAGGAAATACTGGAAATCTTGTGAAAGAATCTAGTTACATAAGGATCCCTTCCTGTATCTTGAAGCTATATAAACTATTGCTTAAGTTGTAGAAAGAGTCCTGAGCACATGATTCTATAGGAGTACTGGTGTTAATCCTGGTGTTTAGGCAAATTTCAGTTTAGGTAATTATATCCTGCTTCTCTGAAATCCTCTATAGTTACAACTGGATACAATATTCTTTACTTCCTGTTGTAAACTGGTGCCTAGAGTTAATATGTAGTGTGAAATAGATGCCACATGTTTCCCCAGAGGTTGTTCAATGTTAGCTTCAGTGATGGGTGGAAAATGTAATCTCATATCTGCTAAGTATATCTCCTTTCAAGTGTATGCTTTCCTTTATTTGTAGGTAAGCCGTGAGAATCAATAGATATTTGTGTTTTAAGAGACTTTAATGAAAGTTAGAGTAGAAATATAAAATTCATCATTATTTATTTTTACAAGACCAAAGAGATTTGGAAAAGCATCTGGACTTTTGGAAGCTTCACAGAAATGAATCTCTTAACCTGTCAGAAGCTTACATCACTAATGCTCATGCATGTTAAATAAATAAGGGACCAGATCTCTCTGTTATTTCTCAATTTTTATTCAGTTCTGATTTAGGCAAAACTTGCAGTTGATAATGAAGACAATTCTATTTATACCAGGAAATAGCAAGAAACTGTAGAAACAAAATCAGGAGGACAAAGATAAAGAACAACCTGCATCTGGCAGAGGAGGTTAAGGACAACAAGAAGAGGTTCTGTAATTATGCAGGCCAGAAAAGAAAGACAAAGGAAGCTGTGTGTCCATTGTTAAATAGCATGGTAAAACTCTTAAAAGCACATGCAAAGAAGCTGGAGCTACTCAACAGCTACTTTGATTCAGGCTTCATACAAAATGTAAGCTGCAACCAGACACCTAATAAGGATTATTTGGATAAGGAGGGGGACAAATTGAGGGATAAGATAACAAAAGAGACAGTCAAAGAAGTTTTGATGGGTCTGAATGAATTCAAGTCAGCAGGACCAGATAAGCTTCATCCCAGGGGTCCTGAAGGCACTGGCAGAGGAGATCTTGCAGCCATCAGCAGTATTCATGATGTTGTGGGAGCTGGCTTATGTACCAGAGGACTGGAGAAGGGCCAACCTATTGCCCCTTCTTAAAAAAAGGTAAGAAGGGGGACCTGGGGAACTACACACCAGTTAGCCTCACCTCAGTACTGGTGCTGGGAAGTTACTGAAGCATATCCTAAGGAAAGCTATTTGCAAGCTCTGGAGGAGGAAAGGCTGATTGCAAATTGCCAGCATGGATTTATGAAAAACAAATTGTCAAACAAACCTGATTTTGACAAAAGTAACTATGTGGGTGGATGAAGGGAATGCTGTATGTATATTGGACTTCAGCAAGGCTTCTGACAAGGTCCCACGTGATCTTCTCATAAAAAAATTGAAGAAATGTGGGGTAGATAAAACTATTATAAGGAGGATAGATTACTGGCTCAATAGCCACAAACAAAGGGTATGTATTAATGGGTCCATGTCAGAATGGCAGGAGTTGTCTAGTGGGATCCCACAGGGGTCTGGCTTAAGCCTGGTGCTATTCAACATGTTTGTTAATGATTTAGATGCTAGTGTAGAAAGTTTCTTGAGCAAGTTTGTGGATGACACAAATTGGGAAGGATTGTAAACACATTGGAGGATATAAGTGCAATTCAGAAGGATCTGGACAAATTGGAAAGTTTGGCTAGAGCTAACAGAATGAAATTCAATGCAGACAAATGCAAGGCACTACAACTCGTGAGGAATAATCAAAAACACAAATATAAAATGGGTGACAAATGGCTAGATGGCAATTCTGTGCAAAAGGACTTGGACATCTTGGTAGACCACAGACACAATATGAGTCTGTAGTGTGATTTCAGGAAAAACTTCTTCATGGTAAGGGTGGCCAAATTTTGGAATGCTCTTCCCTACTTTGGGGAGTTTAAGAGAAGGCTGGATAGGCATCTGACTGGGGTTATCTGACCCCAGCACTCTTTCCTGCCTAGGCAGGGGGTTGGACTCGATGATCTGTTGAGGTCCCTTCCGACCCTAGCATCTATATAATCTATGAATCTATGAAAAGGTGAATGCAGTTTTGGGCTGCATGAATAGAAGCAGTAGTTGTAAGACATATGAGGTGATAGTGCCTCTCTACTCAGCACTGGTTAGGCCCCATCTGGAGTACTGTGTGCAGTTCTGGGCTCCACATTTTAAAAAAGACACGAAGAAGTTAAAGAGGGTCCAGAGGTGGGAAACAAAGATGATCAAGGGCTTGGAAAGCAAGTCATACAAGGAGAGGCTAAAGGAGCTGGGCATGTTCTGCTTGTGGAAAAGGCACTTTAAGAGGGGACAGGATAGCAGTCTTCAAATACTTGAAGGATTGCTGTGAAGAAAAGCAAAGATACCTTTTGTCTTCTGATGCAGAGAGGAGAACATGGACTAATGGCTGAAAGTTGCAGCAAAATTAATTTAGATTGGATATCCAGAAAAAAACTTCATGGTGAGGCAGTAAAATAGCCCACCTAGGGAAGTTGTGGATTTTCCATTTTTGGAGGTGTTCAAGGAGAGGTTGGACAGCCACTGGGTGGGGATGATCTAGGCATAGCTATGGCTATGTTCTACCATGGGTATTTCCCATGCTTCTGGGTTTTGCTGGTTCCTAACCCCCACCCCCGCCTTTTTTCTGCTGTGTCAGGGTGTTTGGAAAAGGATGAATTTTAATCTTGATGATCGGTGTTACTCCCCGTTCAGTGGTGTTGTGCTAGGGTGACTTGTTAGTGCAAGGATATTGGGGCTCCACCTCCCCTGCACCCCACCAAGTGCCAACCCATTGTTACTTCGGTGTTGCATGGATGCCGTATTGTTACCAGTCATCATCTTCCTCTTGAATTGTAGGTCTGCTCTCTCTGCAGCTGGATTTCCAGGTCTCTCCCTCCAGTAAGTATGCTGACTCCTCCAAGTCATTTTGCGGGAGCAGCTTCTCACTGGGAGGCTGCCACCAGCTGTCTCTCCAGTGATCTCTGTTCCCACCACAGCGTTCCATCAGTTGCCGGGGACTTACTTCTGGTATCCCAATTGGTTCAGAGTGTGGAGCTTTTATCTCTGTCCTGCTGCCCCTGCTGGCAAATCAGCACTGGGACATGCTTACAAAGTGCATCATGCCAGCGTTTTCTTCACTCCATCTCTGGACTCCTGTTGCCTGCAACATGGGAAGCTGCAGCTTTGCTGGTATGTTTCATTGCCTGGTGAATCTGCTGCCACTGCCATGCTTGGGGTCCTCAGCAGGTTGGGTTGCCACCGATGAGGTTTGCAGCACAGCAGTCTTGCCCTTGCCACCCCATTCCTGTGGCTCTGTGTGTTGAGAGGCTGCTGGCGGTGCTTGCGGTGCAGTGATCCTGCTGCTGCCATGCTCCCGCAGCTTGGCATGCTGCAATGCCACCGGTGAGCTCTGTGGTGTGTGGTTTTCGCTGTTGCCTCTGGGTCCCCATGGCTCGGTGGTTCCCTTGCCCCTGCCACATCCTGCTAGGAGCAGAGCCTGAGGTACCTGCTAGAGGGTCTTGTCTCTTTGCCCAGGGTCAGGCTGATTGCCATATTTGGGATCAGGAAGGAACTTTCATGGTCAGATTGTTATGGACTGTGGGGATTTTTGCCTTCCTCTGTAGTGGTGGGCGTGGTCCTCTACCCAGGACTTCTTGAGTGTAGATTGACAACCTCTTACAGAAGCAAGACATTGGCTGCCATAGTTCTCCTGCTTTACCTGTGGCAGGTTAGGGTATTAGGTCTATGTTGTGTCAGGATTGACAGCAGTTAAATATAGAGTTTAGATTATGGTTTTACGGGATGGTTTGGAGAGGGATGATCCTGCCTCAGTCAGGAGGTTGGACTAGATGAACTCTGGAATTCCCTTCCAGACCTACTCCTCTAACTCCTGAGGTCCCTTTCTGCACTATTTTATATGATTTGAAGTTGTACCATTTCACTGTCTTACCCTTTTTTTCTGATTTTTATCCTAAAATTATTTGAAAACTTAAGGAAGGAGATTGTTCCATTGAATAATCACCTTCAACGTTTAGCTTAATTTCTAATATAAATATTCCTGGCTCCAGTTTCTAGTTATTAGTTCTTATTTTGCCTTCCACTATTAGATTAAATAGTCCTGCAATATCTGGTATTTTCTCCATGTAACAGTGCTTATATACTGTAATCAAATCACCTCTCCATCATATTTTTATTAATTAGAGGTCTACAAAAGATAACATGCAATGAAAGGTGGGGTTATATATTCCTGAGAAAAGGGGACTGAGGGTTGATTTGAGTCCCTAGCTAACAATACCCATATATCAGCCTCTGAAACACATCTTCCAAGCATCTGTCTGGAGTCATTGTGAGGTACTCTGACAGTTGCTAACTTGTCAATGGGGATAATGTAGAATCTGGCCATACGGAAGATGGCAATGTTTTTTTGCTCCCATCCAGTACTCAGTAGTATTAATACCAAGTTCCTGCACAAATAATTTATGTATTTTGGTTAATTTTTGAAATACCTCTCCCTGGCTCTAGGTGATTTTATAAGTCAAATACAAAAGTCAAAACATATGCCAAAGTCATTGTATTAGGTTGCTGATGTAATGCACTGTGGATCTGCTAACATCTTTCCTAATGCTACCAAGCTATCTGTTATCCATACACAAACATGCATACACATGCACCATGGAGAAAGCAGAGTGTTGCTGTGCTGAGAATATTTATGTAGCTGAACTCCAGAAGATTAAGACTGGGAAGCGATTTCTGACCCTGTACAATTTAGCTGAGTTTCTCCCTGCAGAATGCACAACAAGACAGGTGGTAGATTAAGTGGGCGGGTCCCAAGCCATACACAGTTCTATAGAGAGCCTTGAGCAAAACCCTTTTTATAGAAAGTAGGTATTTTTTAGGTAGAAACATATTATTTCCTGTGTGATCTGTATTAGAATTATGAAAGGAATTATGTATATCTTATTACACTTGTCTCTCAGAGAAATTTTATTTTGGATTTAGAAATAAATTTTGTATCTTGCCAACTACTTTAACAATAGCTTGCTTTCCTCTGTTTCATTCTTCAATAAATTTCTTTAAATACATATATTTCCTTTTTCCCACTTCAAAACCTATTGCACTTTGATCTCATTGTGTCAGTTTAATGGTCTACACCAGTATGAATAAAGAACAGAGATAAGGTTAAGCTAACTTGTCAGATACATGGGATACTAAACATAGTCCTGAATTAAAGTACAAGTTGTGCAGAAGCAAAGATAAAGGGTCTTTTTGTTTTTCACCTCACTGGATCAAAACTGATATTTTTGCCTATGATGATAACCCGTTGTAGAATGTGTCCACGTAACATCATAAAAATAAAATGTAGGAACAGTTTGTTCAAACCCTAGGCCTCCTGAGGTTAGGAACATTCTCTTTCTAGATACTTGTTCATAGAAGAATTTGTGAAAGTGTATGGAGTCAGCTTCAGCATACATACAGTTATTAATTTATCTGATCAAAACTAATTGGAATAAACAGAGTGTTTAATCTTTACAAAAAAAGCTATCAACTGCTTGAGAGAGAAAAAATTATGTGGATAAACGGAATACTTCTTGTTTGTTAACCTAGCCTGTTATTTTGTTGGAAAGTGCTGTCACTGCAGCAGTAAATTTTGTTCTTCTGGAAACTGTTTAGTTTTTGTGGCATCTGGCAGCATCTTCAATTGCATATAATAGAAATATAATTCAATTCCATCTGTTTCACACGTGCATTCTACCGAAAGCAGGGCACAGATGCAAGTTTATTTCCGATGCTCATAAATAAGATACCAACAAAACCCACAATATCAGGGCAGTCTCTTCTGGAATGAATTTTACCATCTTAACCACAGGAAGCAATTGCGTTATTTTTTTTCCCGCCAAGTCGCCTACATACTCATTGTGGTACATACATTTTCTGGGTTCCTTTTAAAGCCTTTTTTAATTTACTTGAATAACCAGATGAAAATGGATCATAGTGACTTAAAAGAAAACAGGAAAATTACTGATGATAACGCAGCTGTTCAATTCTGTTCATGATATATTTGAGAATATTAAAAGTCTTCTACTGAAGAAATGAAAAAGATTAGTTTGTAGAAGTATGGCAAGCAGTGTTGTTTAATTCCAGGATTAATTCATTTCTGCTTGGAACAGCAGCCTAGTATCTACTGTTCCCCGGGAGGTTTAACCCCAAAGGGGAAGGCATATTTAAAGGTGTGCAGGGCTATGTAAAAACCTGACTGGCAGAGGTGATGATCTCACAGTGAGATTACCAGGTAGACATCTGTGCCTGTGTGAAACCATGTTGTCTTCAA
>NW_017729023.1:844476-848983 GCF_001723915.1 Gavialis gangeticus | reverse complement strand
GCATATTTAAAGGTGTGCAGGGCTATGTAAAAACCTGACTGGCAGAGGTGATGATCTCACAGTGAGATTACCAGGTAGACATCTGTGCCTGTGTGAAACCATGTTGTCTTCAATACGGCTCAGCATCAGTGAAGTGATCTACTCTATTTGAATGGAGCTTGTCATAGAACCAAAGTTTTAGTGTGTCCCTGGTTATGCTCTCTTTCCTAGCAGCCTCCTAGTTTTGGTGTTGTGCTTGTTGTTTCTGAAGCACAAATGACAGGCTGTTTCCAGTGGCAGAACAAAAAAATTAATAAAATACATTGTGGTACCCCTTGTCTCCGTAAAACAAACCAAACCAAACAAAAAAACAAATTAAAACAGTAGACAATTCATCACTGCTGCTTAGATGAATAATCAGTTGTATTCTAACCTCTGCTCCCTGTTTTTATTCACCTGGTTTATCCTTTGTGTCTTGAACTACATGTCAAATAGACCTTTCAGCCAGCCAGATCACAGAGCTCATTAACATCGTCCTCCCTGGGAACTGCAGGCCCAGTTAACTGCCAGGATGTTTTATACTGTTTTCAGCAGTGTTTTCCTGGGCACTAGCTAATAATATGGTTACTGTTTACATGGGAAAATTCTAATGTTAAACCGGGATAGGAGCTTGTTTTACAAACTGTCACAAAGCCTCTGCACTGCTTATGTTACAAATGCCGCTATTTTATCCACAAGCTGCTTGCTGTTGCTGAGAAATCCTGATTCTGATTTTCATTGTGTTTTTAACGTGGCTCTCACAGTGATGTTCTAATCCTATGATTATGCAATAAGAAATTCTCTTCCTGTGAACATTCCTAGTTCTTTGCTCTTCAAAATGCTTTGAAATAAAAGATCCATCATTAATGGATCATGTCCCAGCTGTGTTAGACACAGAATTGCAATCTATGAACTGCTGCAATAATTGCATCCCAGCAGGGCAAGATAGATAAACCAAGAATTTTATTTTTTGACATCCCTTTAGTTACAAAATCTTTCCCAAGTCTTAATCCCAAATGTAAAGTTCATGGACACCTTTTGTCATATACTGTATTTACTCAATTGAGGTTTTTCACGCCATTTAACAAACACACTGTGCCAGGTAGCAGCATTTTCTTATACACTGTTCTTCCCCGTAAGCTACTTCCAGCACTGGAATCAGACTAGCTTTGTTTGTGCAGCCTACTGGCAGGCTGATTATACCACCACTCAGCTGTGCTAATTGACCTGCCTCTAGCACAGTGTGATTACAACTGCACTGCTTTCAGTTCAAGGCATGGTCCTCATGTAAGCACTGCAATGGATGCAGGGGTGCTGCTGTCTGGCACAGCAAGTTTGTGGTACAGAAATATCTCATATATCAGGTCTGTGATTCCATAATAAAACTGTGCTTTGAAGGTCCAATTGCAGAGTCACAAAAAGACAAAGCTGGAAGGGACATCAAGAGGTCATCTAATCTGTCCCTGCCTAAGTACAGAACCAGTGGTACTCAGCCTCTGGCCCATGGAGCTATGGAGCTCCTCATGGATCGGAAATTTAGAGACAGCGGGGGCATGACACAATGAATTGCTGTTCCTCTGCTGCCAAACTTCTGGATCTGTGGGGAATTTAACAGGTCAGAAACTGTGGCCTTGTGCACTAGATCAGGCCAATGTGTGGGGTCACTCTGTGACAGATCCAGGCATTCAGGGGCAGGTTGGCACATGGCCAGATGAGGCATGTGGGGTTGGGCTGGTTTGTGGGGCTTGGTTGACATGCTGAACCACACCTGCAGACTGACCCCACATGGGATAAAGCCTGTGGACTAACCCAGCACCTCATCCAGTCCATCAAGCTGGGAAGTTGGGCACCACTAACAAAACTTTTTTTTTTGTTGAGTTGCTGGTGTAACAAAGGCCTGCCTCAGTGGTGGCTGTGATTACCCCTTGGTGACCCCTAACCCTTTGCTTTCCCTGATTCCTAGGGTGTACTCCCATTCCACACCTTGGTACAAATATGTATTTAGAAACAGGAGGTTGCCAGGGATTCCTCAGCGAGATCTCATCTGCTCATGAGCTATAGTCTAATTGCTCACTGTCTCAAGGGCTAATCTCATGGCCATCTTATCTCTCCTTCTAGCCATGCCCAAGCCTCGCAGATGTTACCAGTCAGTTATCACCAATCTGTTCCATGGGCCCTCGGCCCCTGTCTGAATCAGTGTAATGGGCCCTTGGCCCCAGTGTACCTTGCTTTCTTGGCCCCTCCTTGGGCCCTGAACTCTCTAGCCCCATCTCAGCTTGTCTCTGAACTCTGAGCTTCCTATCCCCATCTTTTCAGTGTGCTGGCCCTCTAGTCCCATCCCTGCCCTTCTCTGGGTGTTGGGATCTTTATTCCTATCCATCTCGGCCCCTACCTGGGCCCGTGGCTCCTTAGCCTCTTCTCTTCCCTACTCCTGAGCTCTGGCCTTACTCCCAGACCTCTTTGTCCTTCCTCTGCCCTGTTCCTAGGTTCTGTTCTTACCCCCAGGGCCTCTGGCCCTGCTCCTGGGCCTATTGGGACCTCCTCCTCAATATAGTCCTCACAACCACCAGTTGCTGGGACCTCCGCCTCCCCTTAGTCTCACCCTAAAATGCCAATGTTACCTCAGCCCTAAGGCTCTATTATCCACAGACATTCTGCATGTTCCACCGTAGTTAGTGTCTGTAGCTTGCACAGTAGCTTATCCTTCCATAGCTTACAAGGCCAGAATGCCTGCCTCAGCTCAGCCCTGAACTTATACTTTCTAGGCCTGGCCCCCATTTGATAAGGTGCCTTCCCTTCAGTGCCACCTGAGCCCTGTCTGCAGCCTTTCTCCCCTTAAAGTAACAGGAGCACTTAGCTTCCTGTTACAGCTTGTCTATCAAGTTCTGAAAAACCTCCTATGATGGAGACAGGGTACATCTACATACCCATTTGCTACGGCACCAGTTTACTCGCAAGTATATTACTCATGAGTAAATGGTGCTGGGCAGGTGATTATACATGCAGGGAAGCGGAAGCAGATTCTTCCAGTGTGTCAAGCCCTGGATAGCAACCACATTACCATCACCTACCCACCTCATGGAGACCACCTCGATTACAACCAGGGAGGCTTTCACTCTTGGATCACCGAGGTGCCTTCATGCATGCATGAGCCGGCTGGGCAGGCAGTGTCCATGATGTCTGCATCTTCTGGAACTCCAGCCTGCTGGGCCTGGTAGAGAGTGGGCTCTTTGCACAGGGAGTGCTAGACCTGCAGCTGGGTGCTGTAGTGGTCCTGTCCTTCTTCATCAGGGACCTCACTTACCTGCTTCTGCCCTGGCTCATGTGACCTTACACCAGCCACCTAGGCCCTGACCAGGCCCACTTCAACTGATGCCTGGGCTGGATCCGTGCCTTGATGGAATGCATCTTCAGCCACCTTGAAGAATGCTGGTGCACCAACACAGTCTGCCTCAAGTTTGCTGAGAACAACTTCCCCTATGTCATCATCACAGCCTGTGTCCTGCATAACATCTGCAAGGCCCAGGGGGACCTCTTCCATGAGACCTAGGCAGAGGAGGTATGGAGCATGGAGGATGCCTGGTAGCAGGAGCACCACCTTCAGTGGCAGCAGAGGTCCCCCCTGCTGCGGCCCCAAGAGAGCCATGCACCTGCCAGCTGGGGCCAAGGCACTGAGTGCGGGAGGTGCTGGCTGACCACCTCCTGCAGCACTGCCTGCTCTAGCCGGCCTGCCTCGCTGCCCAAGGACCTTCCCACCCCCCTGCCCACCCCCAGCACCACACTCACTTCAGACACATCTCAGAAGAATAAGTTTTTATTTCCCTCACATCAACCAGAACCCCCCTCCCCACTCCCACAGCAACCAGAGCCCTGCCTCCCTCTCCCTCCCCTACAAATAGAGCCCCTCCACTACCCACCCCACCCACCAATGATTTAATAAAACCAAACTTCTTCCCTATGAAAACTATGTACAATATCCTCTGTATGCTATCCTGGGTTGGGGGGCATGGGGTGGGGGCACCTAGTAGGCAGAGCCTGGAGACAGTTCACCAGTACCCTGGCCTCTGGCCATTCTCTTGTGGGTGTGCATGCTGCAGTGAGTGTGATGTGTTGGGGGCTCACCCAGGGGTGATGGCAGCTGGTGCTCCCCTGGCATGGGTGGTCTCCCCCTTTGGCAGGAAGTATTCAGGCTCAGCGCGGCTAGCATGTAATCCTAGCCCCACATCACCACCAACATAATGAAAGGAGAATTGTACAACTGTTATCAGAGCACACAAGATAACATTCAAAGCAATATGGCATATTTTTGATAAATGAATTCCTCGTATGGTTGGCCAGTTCAAGCAAAGGATTAGATTTTGATATCATTGAGTAACTTTCCAGTAGCATAGCTGTCACAGTCAGAAATGTGAAGTGGGACTATAAAGTGGAAAGGAATGCGGTGACTCCATCATTGACTCCAAGATGAACATGGGTCGGCAGTGTAGGG
>NW_017729023.1:844113-844440 GCF_001723915.1 Gavialis gangeticus | reverse complement strand
TATTAGCTGGTTGCCATGGCAACCTGCACCTGGGCTCCTGTAGAGGGAAGAGCCCTCTTTGGGCTCTTCGCAGGCAGTTTCTGGTCTTTTAGGAGGAGGCACCTAAGTGCCCTGCAACAGTCTAATTTGGCAAAGTGTGCTTGAACCTAATCCACCAGTTTCATCATCTGACCAGTGTGGTTGGCAAGCTGAAAATGAGAGTTATGCTCCTGTCATAAACATACTCGAACCATTATCAGCAGAATACCTTTGGATAACAAGTTGCAAGTGCAAGACAGAATGTGCACTAGGGCTGTGTGAAATTTCGCCGGCACTTTTGTTTTGATG
>NW_017729023.1:836903-839113 GCF_001723915.1 Gavialis gangeticus | reverse complement strand
CTTTGGATAACAAGTTGCAAGTGCAAGACAGAATGTGCACTAGGGCTGTGTGAAATTTCGCCGGCACTTTTGTTTTGATGCTGTTTCAACTCATTTCAAGCTCAAAACAGCAAAATCAAAATGAAACAGAGAGCTTCAAAACAGCCTCAAAGTGAAATGAGGCAAGTTGAAATGTTTCAAAATTTTTTAAATGCTTCAAGTTTCAAAACTCAAATTGGGCTTGCCTGCAGGGAAAACAGGAACTGAAGTAAGGGGGAGGGGGAAGAGGGGAGAAGGGGTGGGGAAGGACTGCTCTCATTATTGACTGTGTAGCTGGCCAGTGACTGTCATTCTTTTCTGAGGTCCCTTCCAATCCCATTGCTCTGGGGGAGGGATGGAAAAACTGCATAAAAGGCAGCATTGTTTGAACTGCCCTGCTTTCTGCCTTGGTGTCAGTTGAGTGAGGGCGCACCTTAACAGACACAACGCGTCACCCACCCATGTCACTAGTTTTCCCTGTCAGCAGCTAGAGGTGCAGGGCTCCAGAACCCAGAAGTCCTGCACTTATCTCCTTGACAGCTGGCAGGCTTCGTGGCCACAGCAGGGCCTAGTAGGCCTGCAGTTTTCAACCCCTGGTGCCCCAAGACAAACATAGACTCACAAGCACCCATGTCATGAGTTTGCCTGTCAGCAGCCAGAGGTACAGGGCCCCAGAACCCAGAAGCACCTATCTCCTTGAAAGCTGTCATGGTTCATGGCCTCAGCAGGGGCTAGCAGGTCTGCAGCTTTTACCCTGCTGCACCTTCACACACACACAGTGTCACCCGTGGTACGAGTTTTGCTTGTCAGCAGCTTGAGGTGCAGTTTTCTCCAAACCCCTGCATCTATCTCCTTGAAACGTGGCAGGCTTTGTTGCCTTAGCAGTGGCTAGCAAGCCTGCAGTTTTGACCCCGCTGTGACTTAACATATACATGTGACATGAGTTTTTTGCTTTCAAGATTTTGAGGTGCAGTTTCCCTGAAATCCCTGCACATATCTCCTTGAATCTTGGCAGGCTTCATGCCCTTGGAAGGGGCTACCATTCCAGCAAATTTCATCCAAATCAGGCCAGAAATGACAAAGTTAAAGGCTGTTTTGAGCTTTATAGCCTATTATAGCCTATTGGCGAAACGTCGAAACAGCAAAACTGTTTCGATGAAACGAATTGGAACAGTGGTTTCAAATCAAAATGAAATTTGAAACATAATGCTGTTCCATCAAAATGTCAAAACGCAAGTCAAAATGGAACGGTACCATTTTGCACAGCCCTAATGTGTGCTTCCAGCTGTGAGTGCTATGAGAAAGCATGTTGCAATCTGTATAATAAATACAGGTATTCAGAAATGGATTTAGAAACAGAATCAGATGATGAACAGATCTGGAAAACTGCAATTACCATTGTATTATTGTTGTATTAATGTTATATATACCATTGTATTACTTCTATATTACCATTGGATTAGACTATTGCATTTTCTTATCTCCTCAAGGCAAACATATGTCTGTATGTTTTATTGCCATTGAGTTACGTATTATTAACTTCCAACTTATCTGCATTCTGAAATAAAAAATAGTATTATTTTATTCAGTATAACTCCAACAAGTAGGCTAGCCTGAGTTATATTTTCAGTACTGCAGGCCTGCTATGAAATTTGTAGTGATAGAATTCATGAGGTTTTAGTATTAGAGTATTGTTTACTAGGTTGTTAAATTACATTGAGTCAATGCATATATGCTAATGTGTCAATAATGTTGGAATTCAATATAGCTACCAGGATGGAAATGTTATGATTGATTCCCTTGGTTCCTACAATGTTGGTTTCATCATTGGAATTAATTTTTTAACTATAGCGGGAGCTAAAATATTGACCAAAGCATGAACTCATGGCAGCCATCTTGGATTCCAATATAACAAAATTACATTGTCAATCTGTCAAGTAGTGTGTGTACACTACTTGACAGATTGACAAGATAACTTTTCTAACAGGAGTAGTCCACCTCTATCTGAAACACACCGTGGCTGCTTGTGGCATTGAGTTACCTATGACAACAAAATCTAGACAAGGGGTAGGCAGCGTTTTTTGGCTGGAGTGCCAAAAAACACCACAATGCCTACCTTGGAAGGTGCCGGAGTGCCGCCATGCCAAAAAACCAAAATGAGGGCAGGGGGTACATGGCAGGATGCCCTGCTT
>NW_017729023.1:807734-831903 GCF_001723915.1 Gavialis gangeticus | reverse complement strand
TGCTCCTTGCCCCCCACCCAAAGCCCCTGCCCCCTAGCCCAGGCTCTGTGGCTGTGAGCAGCTGCCCAGGCTCTGGGTAGCTGCTGGAGCCCAGGCTGCTCCCAGCAAGGCTTGCAGCATCCCAGCAGTAGCTGCCAGCATGGATCTGATGCTGGAGCTGTGGAGCCCGGCATGGCTATTTGCAGCCTGCCTGCTGCTTGCTGCAGCTGCCCAGAGCCCAGGCTGGCTACAAACAGCTGCACCAGGTTCCAGAGCCCAGTCTGTCTGGAGCTCTGTGCCGGAAGCGGGGGGGAGACCAGGGTTGTGCTGCCTCAGGCCCCTCCCCCTCTGCCCGCTCTGAGATTTGTGTACATGCACCGGTACAGAGTTGATGCCAGGGCTCTGGAGCCTAGCGCAGCTGTTTGCAGCCTCCCAGCTACAGCCAGCCCTGGCTCTGGGTAGCTGCTGCCAGCCAGGAGCCCAGGCTGCTCCCAGCAGGCAGCTGGGATGCTGCAAGCCCTGCTTGGAGCAGCCTGGGCTCCATCGCTGGCAGCAGCTACCCAGAGCCGGGGCTGGCTGTAGCGTGCTGAGCAAAATGACTTTGCATGCCATGTTCAGCGTGTGCGCCAGGGGTTGCCAACCCCTGATCTAGACCTTATTGGTCAAATTATACCCTCTGTAACAGGGAGGCCTGCTCGGGGCTGATCTCCGTGTGGCCCACCCACCTGTCCTTGGGCTAACCGTCTGCTTTTCCTCCTGCCATGCCTTGATTTTAATTGATTAATAAAGTTGTTAATTAAGCGGGAGGCTACCCATTTTCTGGCCTGCTGCCAGGGGGCGCTATCTGCAGCTCCATTCCTCCCCTACACTGCAGCCCAAGCCTCGCAGATGACATCATCATGATGTTCTTTTACACGCCAGTCCCACATGATGGGCCCCAAAATCCTACTGTAGGAACCCACCTGGGTCCTACAGTAGGACCCTTCAGGCAGACTCTGCTGCCATCATACTGGGCCACATATCTCCCTGCGACTGGTTTCCCTTTGGGTGTGATCCCCTCACTGGGACCTTTGGCTCCTCTAGCCCCGGCTCCCCCCGGCCGGTTGGGGCCCCAGGCCCCTGGCTCTTGAGCATCCCTCTCGGTGGGCCCCCTGGCCCTTCTGACCCTCCTGGTCCTGGCCCCCGCCTAGGCCAGTCAGGGGCAACTCTGACAGGCCTCAATGTATGACCCTTACTCTTTCCCCAGGGTCCCCCTCTCTGGGTCCTCCACAGTTGGGGTACCTCACACCATGACTGGTGCCTCAGGGTCTCACAGGGGACTCTCACTCTCCCCCGGGCAGCAGGTCGTGGTGCTACTACTGGTGTTATTTTCAACCCACACTCTGCCTCCCAACAGTGGAGGACTTACTGCGGTCAGGACTCAGCTGTTGCCCTCTCTGGCTGAGCTTCCATTCTCTCCTCACTGGGCTCCACATCACCTCTCACTGCGGCTTCAGATCACTGTCCCCCCTTGCTGGAGCTCCTTATTGCTCATAACGCCCCCTTTACCCGGGGTCTTGGGGCTTCTGTCCCTGGTTAGGCTCAGGTGGCCGCAGCCATGCCTGGCCCCAACTCTCCCCCCTTGGGGTCTCACACCCACAGGGCTCAGGTGGCCTTGGCCATACCTGGCCTCCAACTCTCCCTCTTGGGGTCTCGAATCCCTGCAGGGCTCAGGTGGTCTCAGCCATACCTGGCCCTGGCTCCCTACTCTTCTCCTCGGGGCTTACACTCACAAAACTACCTCCAATGGAATACAAACCCACCCCAAGGTGAGGGATAGGGGTTAAGGCACCCCAACCTACCTTTCACCAGGGTGATCACTGGTCTGGCATTTCCTGGGTGCTCCCGCACCACTGGTAGCCCCACCAGGCCACCCACTCCTGGCAGGGTGTAGTTTTAGGTCGCACCCAGGACCAGGAGCCTCCTTACCATTCCCTACAGCTCCTCCCTTACCTCCAGATGAACCTCAGCAGCCCCCTGGCCAGGCAGTGTTATTGCCTGGCCTCGAGGCAGCCAAACTACCTTGTTTATATGGACAGCCCTGAACCTAAAATGGCTGCCCTCATTAGGCACCTGGTGGCTGCCAGCTCCAGGGCCTTAAAGTGGCAGGCACATGCAGTGCCCTGCCATACCCTCCTATTAATTGTTAGTGTTGATCACAGGTTTTAGTGAAAACTAAAAAAAAAGCAGTATCATTTGTTGTTGGTATTCCTGCTTATTGTTTTTCATGAGATGCTACCTTACTAACTCTGTTGAAGTCTGCTGTCAGGAATGCCATTCTCTTCCATAAACTCCATCATTTTCAGGTTTTCTGTTGCACTTATCTTCTACCTTTGCTTTTTCAACCAACTCTTTCCTGTTGGCTAGAATCAAATTTAAAAGAGCCTCCACTCCCATTGCTTTAGCTACTTTCTGCTTCAAAAAATTGTCCCGAACACACTCTAATGACTCACTGGACCATCTGTTTTCTTTTGGATTACTTTCTCCAGGAGTTGCTTTTGGGTTTCCTTTTCCAGTAGATGTTTGTATAGCACAAAATCTAGAAAAGGGATTGCTTTCCCAGTAGATGTTTGCATAGCTAAAAACCCCATTTACCACCAAGCCCTATACTTAGGATGGTGCTGTTAGTTGTTCAAAGAAACCCTTGTCAACCCAATCTTCTTTATATTGCAGTCACTAAAAGAGCCAAGCCATGATGAGATGTTAAGGTTTCAGGTTTCTTAGCCAAAACCAGAAATGTGGGACTTTTGGCACAACAACATTTAGAATGATTGATTCATTTTAGTTATTTGAAATAAAACAATCATTGAAATATCTCATTTTATGTTCATAAAAGGCACTCCATGGTATATCCATATGGATTGAAGTTTATTCATATAAATGCTTTTGAATAATGCTACTAATAACTTTTTTCAGCCTAAATATTTAGATTGTAAATGTTTAAGCAGTCAGCAATCCAGCCTATGTCTGATCATTAAGTATATCTCAGTTGGCCTCTGCTTCACACTGAAGCCATTTATTAACTTTTAACATACAGCAAAATACCAGTGAAATAAATTTTAGGGTTACTGGTGGATTAACAGAACAAATTCAATTGAAAAATTCCCAATATCAGACACTTGGATTTATCTGAGGGAGAAAACTCTTTGACACACTTAAATTATGAGACTTTTAGGTTATCTGTAGTTCAAACACTTACCAGTAAGTACTTTGTGTTCTACAGTGTTTACATATTTTTGTTTAGTCAGTTTTTCTGTCTTCTGGACTATGCTCTCCAAAGAGAAAAATAATGAATACATACACATTCTTTCACATTAAATGGAAGATATGATGGAGACTCATAAAGACAAGGGTTTTGACCCCAAAACCCAGAAGGGTTGAGATGAAAGTCTTAATTTCTCTATTGCTATTGCAGGAGTGGAAGTCTTCCTCCTCCTCTTCTTCTTCATCACCATCATCATTGCATCTATTTTTATCTTTTTCAAAATTTTGAAATCTCATTTATAATATTATCAAAACATTCTAACCAGTTCTAAAGATGTTTGAAGTACCCAACTTTTTTTTTATTAAAAAATTAAAAATGCAAAAAATGGAATTTCTAATGAATAATCTTTTCAAATTTAAGCCTTTGACATTTAAGCCTTTGCAATGTAAGCCTTTGAAAAATTTCAGCTAGATAGTTGAAGATAGCTTCTAGATAGTTCTATATAGCTTTTTTTTTTTTTCCAATTGTCATTGGCAAAAAAACCCCCTCAGCTGTCCACCTGGTAACTTCATATTCATAGTCCTCTTTCATCTGGTCAAATGGAGGATTTTGAGTGTTTCTAAATTGTTACCCAGACTGAATATATTTGGCCTCTTTTTTAACATGTGCTCTCGCTTACCTCCCCACCCTCTTCCTGTAGGAAAAGTGTTAATTCTAAAGGTTCTTGTGATAGATAGAGCACTTCATAGAATTTTTGAAGAGCATGGGGTTTTTTGAAGTGTAGAAGATATTCATTTTCTCAGAGGATTCACAGAATTCTGTTTAACTTTTGTCTTTGATTTTTTCAGAATCTTTCTCCAGCTTTTTGCCTGGTTATTGATGGTACAGTCACTTTAAAGTTTCCTGACTTCCCCCAGAGGTTACTCTGTTCCTAAGTATCTTAACAGTTCCTTCAGACTTGTTCTTGAAGTGGATAGCAGATTTAGGCTAAGTACAGACAGTCAAAAAGCCTGAGGCTGAATTGATTCAGTCTTTGCAGCTTAATTTAAGCTGCAAAGATTGAACAAATAAGCAAATGAACACACATTCAGTTTTGATTCAGGAAATGCAACGACATGCCTGCAGTGGCTCAAGCCAGAAGCTGGGGGGCAATAGAGCATGGCTCTCTGGCATGTAGCCAGCATGGGCTGTGTGTTCACTTACTCTTCCTGATGCCCCTGAGGTCTCTGGGATTTGCAGTCTACAAACATAGCAGCAAGACTCTGCAGGGTTGATCATCACTTCCTCTTCCTGCTTCCAGAAAATCTTACCTGCCTGGCTTTTTGCACAGGGAATGCAGCTGCTACTGGTACTGCTAAAATTCCTATGTTGGTAACCCTATGCAGAGAGCCTTGGCAGTGGCAATGAAGAGAAAGAAAGTCTGTCACAGGAACATCATGCCCCAGGCTCCCTGGGACCCAGTGCTGGGAAACTGTCCATTTCCCCCTTCTCCAGATATGCTGCTGGGTGCAAGGCTGTGTTTGAGTGAGAAAACTCAGGGGGGTGCCTCTTTCTACTTGCCCGTTACTCCTCAGATTCTCTGCTGGGTTCAGAGCTTCTCCTATGGTTGGGCAGAGGCAGTGCAGAGGTGCTCCTGCCATGGTAAACTGACTCCTGGGGAGGATTCTAGTGCACCTTCCTAGTCAGTGGCTGGGGCTCATGCCTGATTTGCCTCATCTTAGTTAAGCCACTGTTTGCTTATCTGTTACTTCTGGTTGAGTCTCTAGGCCACAGAAAGTGTTGGAAAAACTTAGAGAACATAATCGGTGCCTTACTGGATCAGACCAATGGTCCATCTAGCCCAGTGTTGAATTTCTGAGAGTTACAGGAGGAGATGCTTTAGAGGTATAGCATTAAACTGGGTTATATCTGTCCCCTGTTCATTACCAACCCTGGCATCCACCCTCATTGATTTAAAGATGCCAAAAGAAACATCTCTGACTGTTTTATTTAACAGCAATCATAGATCTATTGTTCATGATTTTTTTTAGCCCCTTTTTGAGCCTAGCTATACTCTCTACTTCTCTAACCTCCTGTAGTAAGGAGTTCCAGAAGTTAACTATGCTCGGCATAAAAAAGTACTTGTTTTGTTAGTTTCAAACATGTGTCCTGCTAATTTCAGTGGGTGCTCCCTAGTTCTTGTATTCTGGGACTTGGTGAATAACAGTTCCCTATTCCTTTGTTCACACCTTTCATGATTTTATAGATATCTAGCTTATCCCTCTTCAACCTTCTCCTTTCCAAATTGAAGAGTCCTAACCTTTTTAGTTTTGGTTGCCTTTCTCTGTACTTTTTCTAATTCTACTACATCCTTTTTGATACGAAGAGACCAGAACAACACACAATATTCATAATATGGGCATACCATGTATTTGTATAGTAGCACAATGATGTTCTCAGTTTTGTTTTCTGTTCGTCTCTTAAAGTTGCCCAATATTTTATTAGCCTTTTTGGTCACCAGGGCACACTGAGCTGATTTTTTTTAGAGAACTGTCTAAAATGACTTTCCTGAGTTGTAACAGGTAGTTTAGAACCCAGTATTGTGTACATGTAGTTCAATAGATACAGAGAGAGAGAGAAATCCCTCTCAGACATCCTCCAGCCCTGGAATTAGAGGAGTCTCCAAAGAGGTGTGAGATCCAATTCTTTCTGTGAAGCAGAAAGAGAAGGAATTCTATTTTTCCCCACACTCCAGGTGAGATTTTTCAGTTTTGTAAATGTTGCTTACATTTCTTCTGTGAATCTACCTCTTGATTTTATTTTTCAAAAGCCTGAAAATGATATTATTTACTTGGGTTGATGAAACTGAAAATAGATTGTTTACAATTTGCCAGAATTCTAAAAAAAAATCTGTTTTTTTTTCCTTTGTTACTGGATTGAAAAACTAGTTATTCACGCAGCCTAAACAATGGAATCTTATTGTTGGGTTCTACTATAGATTTAATTGTCCTGATACCACACATAATATCACCTTTATAGAAGCTGGTTTGTGATGACATTTATCAACGCCTGTATGGAAATTCTTCTAGTCTACTCTAAAATCCAGGCAAGTTTGAAATTATAGATGAAATGAGTAAGAAGGAATACTTACCAGTAATTCAGATTTTTCAAGTATATTATTGAATACGTATTCTGTCTCAGACATCCTGTGTACACACGTTCAGATGATTTGCAGGAATTCTTTTGGGTTTCTTTTCCTAGAAAAGACAAACTTAGTTGGAGAGCCTTGAATAGATATTCAAATGCAGAACCTCTGAAGAGGAAGGAGCTGGGGGCCCCTGTGCACACATCTCAGCCTGCTCTGCAGTCTCCCACAGTCTGCCTGGAGACAGATGACAGCAATGCACAGGATAGCCTGATAGACTGACCCAGACTTCTCAGGGTCAGCCTGTGTTTCCCTGCAACATATAAGGATTGTAATTGGGGCATATTCTTCTCCGTGCTGGTTAGAGCCAGTAGAGTTTGATGTGGCAGATCCTTAGTTTGTATAAATGTTGGAAGATATTCATTTGTACCATCTGAGTACCTATGGCTAAAAGATGTGGAGATTCAGAGTAGAAAGTGTAGAACTTTTGAGCACCTTTGAAAGGATCTCAAGGAACTCCAGGGTGCCATGGTACCCTGTTTGAGAATCACTGTTTTAGATCCTTGGATAAAGATTAAGTAGTTACAGTAGCTAAAGTTACTTGTTTCCCATCTGTTCTTTGCATGAAGAATTGTGCTCCTTTTCTTTTCATGAGGATGTTACTACCATGTGCCATAGATTTATTACCTTGAAATCAGACTTCTTTTTTTGGCTGTATCTCTTAAATTGGAAAGGTTAACTGATTTAGGATGTAGTATCCCTAGTGTAATAAGACATGTCACCACACCATATGACACTAATGTTTCCTGGTCTTTGTTGAAGGGTTGTTGCTTTTTTGTTAGAGCTTAAGGAAATGTTTTGTGATCTGCCAAGCTTGAAATGTGCCTCCTTAAAGTGCTTTTTTCTTATGCTGTAATGCTACAATTTCAATAAACACTATAATTAGAGTCCCCTGAATTTTAAAAGGGAAATGGTAGCCTTGACTTGAGAAATCAGCATCTCCCTGTCAGGAAAACCTGCATTGTTTTACCTAAGAGGTGTACTACAAATCTCATTCATTTTTTTTGGAGGCTTTTGGAGGCGAGACAGTAAATAAGTGTGGATATCTCAGTGTTAGTTATAATAAACCTGTTCACTCATTACTGTGTTTTATATTTTCAAACATTTATCTTGGGTACTACAAGATAAATGGAGATAAGCTTCTAGAGTTATAACTTTTTGTATGGTTTGTGTCTAAAATTTTGAAAAAAAATGACCTGGAAATTGTGATATGGCTATGCATGCACACGTGTGCATGCATTCACACGCACACACGCACGCACACACACACACGTGCGCGCGCGCACACACACACAGAGTCTATATAGATGTGTGTGTGTATGAAAAAGAAAAAAACATCTGATTATATAAGGCAAGAGCAATCCCACATTTACAATTTATAATTTTATTCAAGTTATAAAAATAGAGCTCCCATATATGTTTACTGGTCATAAGTGCTTCAGGTCTTATTTTCCAGGTTTCTTGGACAACTGCATTAGTGCATTCAATTTTCTGTTGCTCCACCTGGTTTTAGAGGACCTGGAATGGGATCTCTCAGGTGTGTCTACACGTGCACTTTAATGCACATTAGCCTATTTTAATGCACATTAAAGCATCACAGAAAAACCATGTGCTTTCCCTAGTGTGCATTAAAATACGCTAATGCGCCTTTTTCTAGTACCACACAACGAAGGTACTAAATATAACGTACATTACCAAAAGTGCATTAATGAACATGTAGCTGCACCTCTGCAATCTAAAATATAGACCAGGACATTGTGCTATTTTTAACTTGGGGGCTAATTTATTTATTTTTTTAAATTGAGACTCTAAAACATAGCTGTCTTTGTAATATGGGGGTGAGGAAGAATAATGGTAACAACACAGAGGAAAATTTGGGAGGGAGGTTTTTAGGAGGTACACATGTGAAGACTGGCTCTCTGTTTGTCAGTCAAGTAAATCACCTTGTTTCTTTAGCCTTTCATGCCTGTCTCTTGCCTGTTTCTTGTTAGTCAGTATAATAAAAAAGGCCTCTGTATTACTATAGAACAGTGTAGGCAATTATTTGGTTCTGTGGGCCACATAGGGAGTTTTGTTGAGCTGCCGTGGACTGGGTCAGCACCCTCGTGTTCTGCTGTACACAACAGCTCACCAAAACTCCTTATGTGGGATGGGGCCATGGGCATGTAGGGAGTAGAGTCTGGGAGCAGGATGGATGGGTGAGTCTGGGTACAGTAGTGGAATAGTGACAATGTGGATCTGGGACCCTGGGGCAGAGCCATGATTTGCTGCCCATGGGCCCCTGCAGTGGGTGCCAGTTCCATGGGCTGGGGCATGCAGGGAACGGATTGCAGCTCTGCTCTGGCCCAGGCCTTGTGCTGTCCCCAAGATCCTGGGCTTGGCTCTGTGTGCAGCTCCCCGTCTGCCTGGCCATGTGTCCTGCCTGCACAGCTTGTTGCTGGTCTCCATAGAGACCCCCGGATCACAGGGCAGTGATAGTACAGGGCCAGGGCAGAGCTGCAATCTGCTCCCTGCATGTCCCTGCCTGCAGAACAGGGCTGTGGCCCAGCCTCAGCTCCATGCTATCACCATGATCCTAGGGTTTCCATGGAGACCAGCTGAGACCCAGGTGGCCAGGCCGTGTGGCTAGGCTGACATGATTGGGCTGTGGGTGGGCAGTAAGCTGTGTCTGGGGCTGGGATCTTGAGGTGGTAACAGATGGCACTGCGGCCAGGGCAGAGCCACAATTCAGTCCCCACACATGCCTGCCTGCGGATCCCGCACCCATCGCAGGGGTGTGCAGGCAGTGGATCGCAGCTCTGCCCTGGGCCCCAGCTCTGGGCTGTCACTGCTCCAAGATCCCGGGGTCTCGTCGGCCCTGCCTACCAATCTCAGTCCCAGATGCCACTCCCCACCTGCCCATGGTCCTCTCCAAGCCATGCAGCCAAGTACTCTGCCGGTGTGGGTCCTGCCTCTGGCAGCGGATGTGAGGCATACTCGCTGGAGTGCCCAGGCAGTGGGGCTGGGGCTGGTGGCTGTGGCAGCTGAAAGGAGCTGCTGCTGCTGGGAAATAGAGTCTGTCTACCATGCCACCTCAGCTCCACTGTGCACCTATGGCTGTTGGCTACAGAAACTGGTATGCCTTAACCTCACTGGCTTAATAGGCTGCTCAGTTCAGGTGGATCTCTGAATATGCTTCTTTCAGTATGCTTCTTTCCAAAGTTGTTCCTCATATTCTCAGTAAGAAGGACTTGTGTTTGTTTTCCATCACTTTAACTACCTCAGATAGCTTAGTGGCTCTTACATTTGGCCATTCTGCAGAAGTTTTAAAATTGTGACAAAGCCTCCCATTTTGTAAAAACCAACACCAAAAAATCCTAAAAATGGGGATGTTGGGATCCCTCTATTTATGAGAAAGAGAAGAGGTTTTTACTTGTGTGGTGACTTAGGTTTGCTTGCTTGTTTGTTTTGTGTTTTGCTTGTTCATTTTTACACACAATGATCTTGTAATTAAATGTCCACCTTTATGGAATTTGTTTTTTGCTATAGGATGCACAAACATACAAGTGTATAAATTCCATCCATCGATATTAGTTTCAAAATGATATAGTGTTAGGTATTTATGATTCTTTTTTCACTGCGCATTTGCAATTTTTCAGATAACTGAACTCTTCAAGAAAAAGAGTGGGGCTTAAAAGTGTCATGGCATTTTAGTGCCAATGATTATTAACTTGAAAAGTGTCACAGCACTATTGGTTTTAAAACTGGCTTGTCACAAATGAGATGATTATTCTAAATAAGAGCATGTCACTTTGAGGGCCAATTTCAAATAGAAATAGTGAATAGCGAACAGTGCAGGAATAACTGATAGGCTATTGAGTAATGATGACAGGATCTAGTTTCTTATGGTTAATTTGGTCAGTTGATATTAAAGCAAATTGAAAACTGATTTAAAATCTTCTGCATTGAGGCTTCATACTGCCATGTATGATTATGGCATTTTCCAGCAATGTGGTTTCAGTTCAGGAAAACACTTAAGTAAGTGCTCAAATCCAAATACTTTCCTGAATTGAGGTCTGTGACAGGAGATTCAGAAATAGAAATAAGTAAATATTTTTTTTTCATGATTTATATCAGTCACACTTTATATATAAATATCCCTCTGTGAAATTGCAGAATGTCACACACAGCTAAATTGCTGCAATTTTACTATAAATACTGTTTGGTGACCTGAATTTGGTTTTTAGCTGTCTCTAGAAGTTATCCCAAAACTGTCACACAGCTTGGCATACTCTGGACAGATGGCAGTCTGTGTTCAATAATGACTTTTAACAGAGCTGCTGTATTAGATGAACTATTTTTCAGTTTTAGACAGAGTGATTTTTTCCCCCCTCAAATTAGGGTTGAGGTCATTGGTGCCACATCCTGGATCAGTTTATATTGCATCTATCTGTGTTATACTTACAGCCTATTGTAATATGACTTTAACAATTCTTCTCAGTCATCTTGGCACGGAGAGTGAATTTTACACTTCTTGTAAAATTTCACACCAAGAAGCTATAACACTGACAGAATCAGAGAAATTGAGAGAAACATGAACATATGCCAGGAAATACCCAGTAGGTTTTGTTTGTTGTATCTGATAAGTGGTTGTATGCTTAATAGTAAGACCATATTCCAGTCAATTTCATGGCCTGGTTCTGCTGATGATCACAGAGTTCAGCAAAAATTCAGCCTCACAGAGCCTCAAAGCAAGCTACCTCTATTTTTCCTATGTTCCAGGGCTGGATATATAAGACATAAGCTTTTCATTATCTCCTTCAGTTGGTTGGTCATGATAGTGTTCCCCTTTGATACACCCCAAATGAAGTTTGGATTTGGTTCAGCAGACTTCAGTGCAGTGTCCCTCGTGTTCCACCCAAACTGTTGACCTAGCTTTAAGAGAGTCACAGAGAAGGGCTGGTAAACTACAGTGGGTATAAAATTCTGAAGGTCAGATGTCTACCTTTTATTCATTAAAAAGTGAGTCTCTACTGACATTTTGGAGTTCTATATTTATTGCCTCTTACAGAGAGAATTTCGTCATCTGATAAATGATAAGCTATTTGTTTAGGCCTGAAAGCTCAGCCTGGACTCTCTAGTCAGACTTTGTTCTTTTTAGCTTATGCACCATCCTCAGTCATAAGGATTCCACAGGCCAAATTCTACCCTTAGCTACATCTGTGTATGTCCTTATTACTAATGATATTGCACCGCAAGCCTATAGTCAAGATTAGTGACTCATTTCTAAGCATTCTAAAAGCACAAAAGAAGATGCAGTCCACATCTGAGAAAGCATATGTTTTATTCTACCCTCATATATCCCTAAATCACCCTGCAGTTGACAAAGGCTTTGAACATAATTTGGCTCTGTACATGAAACTTAGCAGCTCTGTTAATGCATGAGCCAGGATAACATCTGTCATTCTCCCAGACTTTATGTGGATTTTGCAGTAAAGCCTGATTGTTGTCATGGAAGTAAGCAGATAGAATTCTGAATACACGTAGAGGGGATAAGATATGTGGAGTATTAGCATTTTATACTTACATACTGATTATTGAAGGGCTAGACTGGGACTCTTTTTGGCTGCCCCATGTTAACATGAAGTAAAACTGCACTGCACAAATGGAACATAGCATTCCAAAAATACCAGTAGGAATATGCTGCTGCCTCTGTCTCTGTAGGAAGGTGAAACATGAATTTCCTAAAGTAGCTGGCCAACTTTGCTTGTGTGTATGTGGGGGGTGGAGGAGGTAGAGAGCAGGGGAAAGGGGGTGGATGAATATGATGATATTCATATTTGCATAATAGTTGGATTTGTAAATCATAAGACTCAGGAAAAATGTGTATATTCTATAAGGGATATCAGCTCTTTGCTCTTCTCATGTGTCTGGACTGGCTGCTATTTCTCCCCTCTAGCTGAGAGATTTTTGTTCTATTTTCTCCATAAGTCAAAGAAAATGCTCAGATATCAGCTAATAGTGCTCAGCTTCAGGCCAAGACAAATGTGGCCATTGGCCATCCTATTTGGGAAATGCATTAATTTTGGCAGTCTGTGCGCCACTAGCCCAGGGATGTTTCTTTTTTGGATGTGCAGAATATGCATTTGCTGTGATGAGGGATCCTCCTTCCACTTCTGCAGGCTGGGATAGGAGGAAAGAGCTGCTTTTATACCAAGACTGTGTGTCAATAATGTTGAGATGCTTCAAACTCAGCTTCCAGGTGAAACTCCTTCTTTCAGGCTGTGCAAGGGCACTTGCCTCTCCAGAGCTGGTAAGATTCCACTGAGGGATTGATATGGGAAATAGGACCCAAAAATGAAATGCCAAAAGGCTGAACAGAAGGGAGTTCATGTCCTAAATATGGAGCAGTTCCATAACTGGATACCATGGAAATGTAATTCCTTTTTGGTCCTTTCATAGAAGACTGACCTTTCCCCTGTTCCATGTAGAATCAGCACCAGTTGCTTTCTTGGTTATTCTGCTGCCACAGTGTTGTGTTTTGAATTGAATCTTACATTATCCACTCTTTCCATATGTGCCTGGAACTCCCTTTAATTTAGATAGGAATTGGGTATCTGTCTGGAAAGAATGATCTTCTAAATCTGCAAGCCTATATTTAAAAGTAATATAATGTAAACATTAATCACTCTTTATCACTGTTCATTTTAATATCAAATTGTAAAATCTGTCAGTGATTTCCAGAGACATCTAATATACCTGAAATAAAATTCTGAATAATAGTTTTCTGAAAATTAACTCATAGGACAAAAGTACTTTGGATAAAAACAAACAACCACATTTCCACTATTAAAATGTAACCTTTTTTCATTCATCTCATACTTGTAAAGTGCTATATACTTTTCAATCAAACTTTCCAAAAACAAAACAAAACAAAAAAAAACCAGCCTCAGCTAGAGACCAAGCAAGAAAGATGCAAGTTCCTTAGGTTTTCTGTTAAATGTCTAAGTAACTGAAAAGAGGAGTGTATAATGGTAACAACAGCCTAAACCTCATAACTGCAGCACCTACTATACTTGTACATATAAATGCTGTTAGTGGCAATTACCACAATAGGTATCCCTTTCTGTTGGTGAAAAACAAATTCTAAATAAATATTTTTTACATTTATGTAAATAAATGATTGGGTACAGTGGAGTTGCAGATGTGTAGAAGGCTTAATTTTGTTAATGCATTTTTCTCTATAGAAGATCTAATGGGCAGATGGCATGCACTAAAATGTTAACACTATTAAAACTTGGAAGTTCAGAGTCTGCAGCTGCTGCTTTCAGCAGTTATGCTGAGCACCTCTTGAATTAAAGTACTGTGTGTATAAAAAGCTAGAGATGGGCACGAACCAAAATCTCTGGTACTCTCAAATCCTGAATTTTGAGATGGTGGCATTTTGGAATTCAAATTGGTATCTGGATCTGAATTTTACATCCAGTTATCCAGAACTTTGGGTCTTAATGTCCCTGAACTTATGAACTTTGAGATCTGGGTTCAAAGTATATGTGCTGGGTTTGGCAGGATTTTTTTTTCTTTCCATCAAAAATGTAAGACCACAACTATAGCTGATTTGCTAGAATTAACGTCTGCAACAGTTAATTCTGTGTGGAGTAGTATTAATTGCATTCCTTGGAGGAGTAATGTTCCTTCAGTTATTTATGACCTGATAAACTGTGTTGCTAGTTACCCTGTTTAAAAAACAAGCAGCTTTTTTAGAACTTACTACAGGCAGAACTAATACTCACACTCAAGGGTCAAGGTTCACCACTTGAATTAGGTAAGCCGCTCTGGCTGAAATAGAAAACCTTTTTAGAAATACATTTTCAGTATGTAACACGTTTTATAAATAAAATATAGTTGAAAATGTCTGTAGCCTTTAATCACACTCCACAAAACTACAATAAAGGAAATGGGTTTGAAAGTTTGGATCTAGCATTCTTTGTTGCAGAACTAATTATTCCACCATCAAATAAGTGTTGAGTCTCTTCAGTCCATGTATCCTGGAATCCAATAAATCTTCACATTACTTCCTCACTTTCAACCCAAACTGCCTTTAAAATGCTCTGAAACAAGCAACAGATTTACCAACACTTTTCAGCACATATTATAAGCAAAGAAGAGGGTTATGTAGAGTGAATTAAACCAAGATCAGAGTTGGCACAATAAAGGAGGTTAGAACATAATAACAGTTCTTTTCATTTTAATAAATACAACGCATTCTTATATAACAAAAGGAATTTTAGACAGATATTTGTGTCTTGGAATTAGTTCCATAATTTCAATGATTTGTTGCACTGGTCTTTTGAGACAAAGGAGAGGAACCCAAAATATAATTTTTTTGAATTAGCATAATTTTGGATCTAGAATCATATGTTGCAGTTCAGCCAATCACTAAATGAAGCAGTTTAAGTCAACACTTTCATTTTTATTCAGTTAAAGAGGAGAATAATTTACTACTGACAATTTTTCTGTAAATTATATGAGATTCACTAGTTTCTACTCTAGATGTCATAATGTATAGATGTGTTAGTTTTTAATTGCTTGAAATATAGTCATCAGGGAATGTTCACAGGTTGGTGAGCAATGGAAATAGTTTGGCACAGAATTGTGGAAATTAGTGATGGAAAAGGCCAATTCTCCCCTGTGGCAGGGCACTGTAGGTGCCTGCCACTTTAAGGGCCTGAGCCAAGCAGCCAGCAGGTGCTTGATTGCAGCAGCCATTTTAGATCCCTGGTTGCCTATTTAATCAGAACAGTTTGTTGCCTGGCTATAAGGCTTCATAGAACATCCTGGAGGTAATGGCAGGAGCTATAGGGGATGGCTTGGAGGCTCCTGGTCCTGGGTATGACCTAAAACTGCACCCTGCCGGGGGTGGGTGGCCTGGTGGGGCTCTCAGTGGTGCAGGAACCCCCAGGAAATGCCAGCCCAGTGACCACCCCAGTGAAAGGCGAGTAGGGGTGCCTTAACCCCAGCCCTCACCTTCATGTGGGTTGAGAGTAAGATCTGTAGCCAAGCACAATGACCTGCTGAGCCAGGGGGGGAGTGAGAGTCCCTGTGAGACCTTGGAACACCAGTTGTGGTGTGTGCTAAGAATAACATCAGAAGAGAATAGGCTATGTAAGCTTCTGGAAATGCCTGAGCCTCCTGGGGAGAGACCCCGCAGGGCCACCCATGCTCCCAGGAGCACCTGAGCCAGGAATGGGGAACCCCACTCCAGAAGTGCAGGCAGGAGGCGAAGACACCACTGAGGGACTTGACTAGTCAATGCTGGGGCCAGGACCTAAGGGTCAAAAGTGCCAGGGACCCACCGCGAGGGATGCCACAATGAACGCAGAAGCTTGGGGTCCCGACTGGGCCTGAGACAGGGTCAGGGCTTATGGAAGCTGAAGGTCCCCATGGTTGGAGGCCACAGCTAATGGGCAAAGGCGACGGTTTAGCTAACTGCCTGGGATGCCATCTGTAAGACTTGGGGTGGAACAAAGCCATGGATAGCCCCCCCCCAATACCGGGGTGCAAAAATGGGCAGTCTTCCACCTTAATTAACAACTTTATTAATTACCAATAAGGTGTGGTGGGCAAGACAGGAGGGTGGCAGGCCCAGAGGCAGGTGGTCCTGTGGCTAGCTAGGGATACCTACTTCACCACACTTCACCACATCCCCCAATCATACAAGATGGTTTCCTACAGTGTATTTTCAAGTGCTTTTCTTCCAGATAGTTGCAAATGCCCTTTAGCAAAGAGGCTTCTAACACTTCCCTTGATGACACTGTTCCACATTCTACATTCCACATTCCTCAGATATTTTAGCATCATTTTTCTTTTTCTTATTTTCATCTCCCTGCTCTTTATGTCTACTTACATTCATTGTATTTGCAAAAGAACCGTGGGGGGTGGAAAGGAAGCATTCTAACTTAGGACTTTTCAGATGTTTTTGTTCTCACACATGGTTATATTTTATCCTCATAGATATACACTGTGGAAAGAAGTGTGCTGCTGGAACAGTATTCAGAGAAAAAGACCAAATGAAAAAGATCAACCACACTAAGTTGTAGAAACTAGCACTTAGCTTGTGTCAGGCTCAGTAACATAATGTAGGGTAGGCAAGCAGAGCAAATGCCCCAGGTGCTGCCTTAGGGGAAGGGTAACAGAAGGATGAGGATGAGGCTTCTCACCTTGCCATCACACCCTCTATGCAGAAGGTTTTGGTTAGGTCTCCAAATACATTTACAAAACCAGGTCTGCAAAAGATTGGCTTATAACACAGAAAATAAACATCATAAAATTAAAAAGTGATTTTAAAATGAATATCTGATCTGAGACATCATTTTGAATCTTTACAAAAAGACTGGCAAAAGCATGATGTTCACATCAAAAACTATTTGTTTGATTTAGTGGAAACCAAATGAACATCACATTAATAGATCTTGTGAGGTGTCATAAATACATACATCATTAGCACTGAAAAATTAATGTAGAAGCTGAACTCAACTGGATGGTAAAAGCATTATAACTTACTGAAGAGAGAAAGTGTATAAACTGTCAAAAACAAAAAAGGATTTTGATCAAAATCATTGCATCACATACATTGGGTGTAGACTTTTCTACTTCCAGAGTGATGGTTGAAAAAAGTGGAACTGTTTGTCAGCTAAAATTATGTACCTGCTCCAGGGTCTTGCAGGACTGGGATATTTGTGATGTTTGAGTAAAAGAAGATTGCAACTTATATATTAACTGAAAGTATTTACTTTTAGTTTGATTTATGACAAGCACCAATTGGTCTTTGTCATTTTTTGGAATTTTAAAAACAAGCAGTAACCATTTCAGAATTAATCTGATGTTCTAGAGTTGAAACAAGGACTTTAATTGTAATTTTGGTTGTTTTGACAATGGTGGTACTGATCAGTAGGGCTATGAGAAGCTTCGGTTCCTGATTCAATTTGGCGGAGATTTGGCCTGCTTTGGTGGCTAAATCTCCGAATCCGAATAGAATCAGGAAACCCTTAAATCTCTCTGAATCAGAACCCTCCGAATCAATTCGGAGAGATTCAGAATGGTTCAGATTTGGATATAGACACAGATTTAAATGTTTTTTCTACATACCTCAAGGTACTAGGTGGCTCATCAACACTGCGATGGTGGGGTGGATGGAGCATGCCACAGGAGCGTGGGGGGGTCCTCAGTGTGCTTGGCAGGAGACCTGGAAGTGGACCAGAAGCACTTTGGGTCTGCCAGGGAGTGCGCAGGGGGCCCCACTGCACCCTCCCTGACTCAGCAACTGGTGTATCCTGGGTGTGGGGGGCACCCAGGGTCCCCCCATGACTGATTGCTGAGCTGGGAGGGTGCAGGGGGTCTCCCCAGTGTGCTTGGCAACCAGAAGTACTTTCTGTCCACTTCTGGGTTCACCGCTGAGCACACAGCCCCCCCACCCCCCGTGCTCCTGTGGGACGCTCCATCTACCCCAGCATCACAGCATTCATGAACTGCACCTGGTACATCAAGGTATGCAGAGAAAACATTTAAAGCTATGTCTATGGCCAAATCACTGATTCTCTGAATCAGCACTGAATCTTCAGATTCGGATTTGACCGAATAGAATCCAGGGACAGTGATCTGAGTCAATGAATCCAATCACTGTCCCCAATTCAGGCCAAATCCAAATTGAATACAGCCCGTTTTGCATACCCCTGCTGATCAACATGACCAGATACGTCTGCATTCTCTTCCTCAATAAACAGATCTTAAGAAATCTGAAAAATCTGACTTTCTGTGCAAAACTTTTCTTTCTTGCTGCTTAATGCAAGGTTTACATTTTACTTTAGAATAAGAACTTTTGTGTTTGTTTATTCATTCAATTGCTTGTTCTTTCCTTTTATTTTTTAATTTTAGTGTCAGGGTCAACTAATTTCATTATTACACATGCAAGGGACTCTCTAATCATCTTTAAAGGAAGTTACAATATTTAATTTGGTTCTACGTAGCACCTGCCCCTAATTTAAAATTAAAAAGAAATAAAACAAAAATAATGTTGCATTTCAACCACTGTATCATGTTATAATGTCACTAAAAATGTAAAAATAATGAGATACCAATAAACCCCACAAAATAAAATTTAGATGAAAATTTGATATTCCATTTTCATCAGAAAACCCTTGTCATGAAATTTAAGATATAATTTTTTTCATTCTGATTTAGAATAAAAACATTTTAAAACAATTTTGAGTACTGCCCAGCTCTAATACTGAGCTGGATAAAATTAAACAGTGATATTAGAAATTACTGAACACCCATCATCTGTCATAAGTTTTGAACTCTGGTTTAATTCTGAGGACTGAAAACTAAGAATTATCTAGAGGGGCAGGACATTTTGTGACATCTTTTATTAGAACAACTGTATTCAAGCATCTAATGCCCAAGAGCTTGTTCAACAGATTTCCCACTATATATGTGCAGCGGTAGGTATTGTAGGGCTTGCTACCACTGCCCTGAGCTCGTTTGCCTACATTTGGTGACAGGGTGGACCTTGGCTTTGAATCACCTGATCTGCCAGGAAGTTGTTCTTATGTTTTCTCACCTGCCACAACTTTGATGACATATATTCCCAGGAGGCACTGCCTGCGGTGATCCTGCCTGGTCTCGATTCCTGTTTCTTCTGTGGGGCTCCAAACCTCCCCTTTACCCCAACCTAGCCTCTCCAGATGTTGCTCACCAAATTCTTCTGCAGCCAGGTGGCAGTGCTGCCTGTTGTGGTCTTATTTGGCCCTCTACCCCAGGGTGACCTTTGGTCTCTATTAGGTACACCCTTCCAGGGCTGGTCTTGGCTTGTGCTCAAAATCAAAAGAAACAGCAAAAAAACCCCAAAGAAAACCCCAGCTGCTCTCAGCCTTCTTGTCAGGCTCCCATCTATGTCCCCTTTACCCAGGATCAGGTTCTCAAGATCCCAATTGCAATGATCAAGACAAAATCCCTTAGTCCAGTCTTTGTTACGCACCGGCCTTCCCTGCACCCCTCTGAACATTCACAGTCTCCTTGGGGTCTCCCCCATGTGCAGGACGGCTCTACCTGGGACTGCAGTTTTCCCTCAGGCCCTCCTCCAGATCCTCTGTTGAAAACTCTGCTCTGGAGATTATCACAGGCCTTGTGGACTCCCTCACTCCGAATTCTCAGCTGCAGCTCCGCTCTGGAGATTACTATCAGCTGCGTGTGTGCAGGTCTCTGCCTGCCTCCTGCTCAGGGTCACTCCTGCAGCATTCCTCAGGCATGTTCCGCAGCCCTTGGCTGCTAAGATGCTCAGATGCTCTTCTTTCCCTGCAGCCTGCAGGGGACTGACCCCTCTCTGCCCCTCTCCAGGGCCAGAAATACCCTTGGGCAGCCTCCCTCCTCCAATCTTGAATGAGATGCTGCTCCAGAAGTAGAGTGGATATTTTCCTTCCCTTCCGGTCTCCAGCTGCAGCCCTGCCAGCCCTCCATACTGTGAGTTTTGTCTCACTCCTTCACAATATAGTTAGTCTAATAAAAGATATCACAAAAAAGTCTCATCTTGCATACATTTCCTTGACCATCACAGCTACAAGAACCCTCTAAGCATACTGGAACATGCAATATATCTAATAAAGAATATAGTAGTATGAAGAATTAGCTACTGTAACAGAGAACCAGAGCCCTGTTACTAGGAAGTATGATGGCTCCTTTAAGAATAGAACTTTCAGGGCACAACAGGCTGGCAGAGCTGGGGTAAAAGCTGAGCCTGGCTGGCTGGTCAGTTGATTGAGGCATCAGATGACCAGAAGAAAGCTCAGGCCAGAGCTATATAAACCCTGGTCTGAGCTGGCCAGGGGGTGGCCGGCTGAGAGGGTGGACTCCTGAGAACACCCAGAGAAGCTGTGGCAGCTCTTCAAGGGAGAGCAGCAGGTGGTGGGACACAGAGACAGAGCCATGGAACTGTGAGCAGGTAGATTGCCTTCTTTACCTTTATTTTGTTATAGCCCAGGGGCTTACTGTTTGCTTCATTTGTAAAGTAGTGGTTTGTGGATGAGGCTGTAGGGGAGGTGGAGCCCTCATTAGCATCTATGGCATGCAGCTGCAGAGGGGCTGGAGAGCCCAGCCCCAGAAGGCTTCATCAGACAAGGGCCAGGGGCCCAGTTGGGGGCTAGGACCTTAAAGCCAGGCCTGACACAGTAGGTCTGGGCTAAAGGGCCTAGCTGTATAAAAGGGGACAAGGTCGGGTAGGCCAAAGCTCCAACAGAGAGTTTGGGAAAATTGTATAGGGCCACAAGCCCAGAGCATATAAAGGTGCTAGAGCCTCAGAGCCTGGCCCTATGTAGTGGGCCTAGGCTGGTGGGTGTAGTTAGAGATTAAAAAGTAGAAGCTGAGTAGGCTGAAGCCCCAACAAAGGCATACAAGTAACACCTGCGAGGCATGGGGCACTGCAACAGGGTGACTCCCTGGGCCAGTCAGAAGTTGGCCTGCCCACCTGCTTCTGGGCTATCCAACTGCCTCTCTCTTCTGCCATGCCTTGTTGTTCAATAATTGGTGTCTTGATTAGGCAGGAGGCTGCCCATGTCTTGCCCTGATGCCAGGGGCTGTTATCTGTGGCTACAAAACCTCCCCTACACTGCAGTCTATGCCTTACAGATGGCATCCACATGATATTTATAACCCATACCATGACTAGTGCTCCACGGTCTCACAGGGACTCTCTCTCCCTCCCTGGAGCAGCAGGTCATTGTGCTCAACCTTTAGGTCTTTCTTTTGACCCAAACTTGGCATCATTGTGGTGGAGGACTTACCGGGGCCTGGACTCACCCCTAGCTTCCTGACTGTGCTCCCCTATTTGGCCTCAAGCCTAACTATGGCCTCAGGCATCCAAAAACATACTTTGGCTTACTCCCCACACATGGGGTTCCTACTATGCTCACTCTAGGGACTCTACACAACATCCCACCCTGGGGTCTTTTCATCATCTTCGCAATCAACTGCTGACGGGGTTGGCCCTTACGTTGTCCTTCAGGCTTACTCCCAGTTTGGCCCTACTCAGCATGCCCCTGGGGCTGCCCTTCAGGCCTACTCCCTGTTTAGCCCTACCCAGTGCCTCTCGCACACAGCCCTTCAGACTGACTCCCATTCTACTGTACTCTGTTGAGAGCCACCTACATCCCTGCCCTCTGAGGGCTTTCACACCTGCCTTCTCTCTCCAGGGCCACACAACTATCCCCAACCAGGGGCCTCCAGGGTCTTCCACCCCCTAGGGCTCAGGTGGCCATAGCTGTGCCTGGCCCTTGTACCCACTGAATTGTGGGGTGGCTAGGGGTTAAGGTGCCCCGACCCACCTTTCACCAGGGTGGTAACTGGCCTGGCATTTCCTAGGGACTCCTGTTCCACCAAGAGCCCCACCAGGCCACCCATCCCTGGCAGGGTGCAGTGTTAGGTCATGCCCAGGACCAAGAACCTCCTGCTCTTACCTTCTGATGTTCCTGCTACAGCTTAGCCAGGCGATGTTTCCGCCTGGGCTGACAGTAGCAAACTGCAGCCTTTATATACCTGGTTCTCAAAATGGTTGGAACAGGAGCCATCAGGCATTTGCTAGCTGCCTGACTGGCCTTAAAGTGGCAGGCAACCAAAGATGCACTGCCACAGGCACGTTAAGGGGAAGTTGAAGCATGCAATTAGCCCTTAAGGCAAAAGCTCCTCACCTTGGTGAGTGAGAGCATGGATCTTGCCTGGGAAGCCCTGGGGCAGCCTCCTCTTCAAGAACCAAGGGATATCAAGTCACGGCAGGTGAGTGAAAGGGAGTCTGTTCCCAGAGGAAAACTGAGATACAAGGGATTTTGGGGAACCTTCATAGACTTCAACATGCCGCTGAAGCTGTTACTTTGTTACAGCTACTGTGTTAACCAGGTTTTAACTGAAGTTCCAGGCCTCTTTTTGAAGTATTTTTTTTAGTCAAGCCAACTAAGAACCCCCAATAAGTCATGTTTTCATCCACACCCCTTTCAGACATTTAACCATAGTTGTTTTGATCTCTGTTCAAAGCTCTATTTATAATCACCACAGACCTCACTTGGTGATTATAAATAGAGATATAAATATATAAATATCCTTGTAGATTTCCATATAGTCCTATAATTGTATCACTGTTCTCCTAGGTTGGAAATAGACATTGCCAAATGAAGCAGATCAGCTGTGCTGGCGTATGTCTCCCATTATCCCACCCATTGATCTTGTGGGCATAGGTGACATGTTCCCCCCTTTCAGAGATGTGCTCCTGGCAGTCTCCAGATTCCTGGAGATTTCTGGGGACCTCTCTCTACAAGCAAGAATCTCTGCCTTTTCCCACTTCAGAGATCCCAAGGGCATGTCTATGGAAGCAGGGAAAGCTGGGACACTCCAATGCAGTCCCAGTTCTTGGACTGCACCAGGGTATCAAACTCTGATCTGGTCCTGGGGCTGAGGATGCCAGTCTGCTGATTGGTGGTCTCAGGCCCTAGACCAAATCAGAGCACCTTTGCTTTCCCTGCTTCTAGAGACATGGCCCTGAGATCTCCTGGGTTCATCTCTTGAAGCAGGAAAGTTGGCGTTCCCAGCTTGCAGAGACACACCTATAACTATCTCCAGAGTGACAAGCAGGGAAATCCAGGCAAGTGTTGTTGGGGCTTGAGGGGCATGATCTTGTGTAGGAATTTCTGGGGCGTGCAGGACTCGGCCCTTTAAGTCCTGGGAACACCTGCCTGAGTTGCTCGGGAGAGTGCAAGCATCTCCAGGCTGCCTGCGCTCTCCTGGCATAAAGCAAATAAATATCCACCACAACAAAGTAGCACAATTTATTACTAACTTTGGCACAGCCACATTGTGGTGCAGCAAAAAGCACGGACATGTATTTGCTGTCGCTTTATGCCACCAGAAAAAATGCTATGGTGCCACAAAGGCAGCGAAAGACAACATGTTTCCACTCTTATGAGGTATCTTAATGTTCTCATATCAATTTTCGTTTCAATATTTTAGTATTCATTTACATAGCAAAATTAAGGCCTAATACTTCTTGCACAAGAGACGCTTTCAAATATGTTATGTTCATGTAAATAATTTTCATGGATATACATAGTTGGAGAACAAGAGAAGGTGAGGGGGAGGAACTCACCCTCCTGCTAGCTGACACCAGCCTGGACATAGTGGGGATCATGGAAACGTGGTGGGACTCAACACATGACTGGGCGGTGAATGTCAAGGGCTATAGGCTGTCAGGAGGGACAGGATAGGAAGGAAAGGTGGGGGCGTGGCAGTCTATATTAAGGAGGAAAACACATCCTCGTCAATTAGCAAGGAGTCAGAGGAGGGGCACTCTGAAGTGCTTTGGGTTAGAGTACAAGGCGGTCGAGGGGAAAGAGACTTAACAGTGGGGGTCTACTACAGACCTCCCAACCAGGGAGAAGAACTTGACCAGGAATTCTTAGGTCAGCTCACAGAGGTAGTGAAGGCTAAGGATGTGGTAGTCATGGGGGACGTGAACTTCCCGGACATCTGCTGGGAAGAGCAGACAGCCAGGTCTGACCGCTCACGTAGGTTCTTAGACAGAGTGCAGGACCTCCATCTAACCCAGGAGGTGCACAGCCCCACCAGGGGAGACGCCTTGTTGGACCTAGTGCTGGCCACGGGTGATGACCTGGGGAGGGGGCTGCGGGTGCTCGACCACCTGGGCGACAGCAATCATCGCCTGCTGGAATTCACCATCCAGCGCAAGG
>NW_017729023.1:801218-807687 GCF_001723915.1 Gavialis gangeticus | reverse complement strand
CGTTTGACCCCAGTACTATTTTCTGCCATGGCAGGGGGTCGGACTAGATGAACTGCTCAGGTCCCTTCCGACCCTAGAAACTATGAAAGGTGAAAAATTTGCAAGATCTACTGGATTTTGCTTTTCCCAGGTTTGGAGAGGGAGATTTTTTTTCACAACCCTGAAAACTGTCATTATTTGACTGTCATTATTTGACCACATAGTTGGTGGAATTACTAGTCAGGTCAAAGATTGAATTATAGGTGGTCTCTTCAGATTAGGTTTGAGAGAAATAAGTAAAATGCAAGACAAGTTTTAATCCTTTTTCTTACGTTGTACCTATGTCAGGGTTAAACAAGAAGATGTAAACTGGGCACCTTTCACCACTATTAAATGTACATAAATTCAGAATACAGGAATGAGAGAAAAGACTGCAAATTTTCAGGGATTGATACTTTATAATATAGGATTAATTTATAATGCATATATCTAAACAATGCTTTAAAAATGTGTGTTTTTTATTTGCTGTTTAAGTATTGACTTCTAAATTCTTTTGTAGCCTCATACGTTCATATAGCCAGACAGTGATGGTTGCTTGCAGAGCTGCTTGGGAGGGGGCCATAAAGACCCTTCCAAATTAGGGGCCTGCAAATGGGCTGTTCACATCTGTAGTCTGTGGCTCAGTTTTTTATTTATACCATTCAGGAAGTTTAAAAGGGCCTTAAGATCCTGTTTAAGCTCTTTGATGCTGCCAGAGTAGGTCTTACTGTGAGAATCTGGGCACCTATCTCACATAAGCACAAGGACTGCATTCTACTGAAAACTTGTATTGCCCAAAAAGTTAGTCTTAGGTGGAAATTTTAGCTGTGTCCACTTTCCCCTTTCTTGAGTCCATTCTCTGGGAAGCAAATGATCTTTCACAAGGTAAAGCTGAAGAAGCTCATGGGGACTCCAGGAAACAGCAGACTGCAACGGTGCTTGAAAATGGATAGCTCCCTGGACTGTAAATTCTCCTAATTTTAACATAGAACAATGCAATTCTTTCAGAGCAAGTTAAATTTTGAGTGCAGACAGTAAACTAACAAAACAGTGGTTCCAAATTTGGACATAATTTTTCTCCCACTTAAACATTTTTACCTCATTAAGGTTCAAAAAGACTTAAGAACTGTAAACAGGAACCAGATGATATAAATCCTTAACTTTTAACGTTTATTTCCTTTTTAAAAAAACTACTGATTTCTAAATTAGAAAGCATTATTTGCTGCTATTTACCAATTCAGAATTACCAGAGTAGTAGAATATATGATGAATGAAGTATGGTATTAGGGCAAGATTTGCTTCTTGGCAAAATTTCAGATACAGATAGCCAGTGAACTTGTTTTAGACTACAGTTAGAGGTTGAGCACCAAGCTACCTTTCAGCATACCTAGTAAAATTGAAGGTTTATATTTACAAGCATACATGTAACACCACATGATATCTTAATAATACAATTTATTTAGTTTAATGTCTATTCTTCTTTTATATACTGCCCTTCCTAAAAAGGCTCTGGGTGGCTTACAATACAAGACAAAAATACTGAAACAAAAAAAAGTATTAAAACTAGGTATAATAAAACTTTTTAGTACTATATATTTAAGAGTTTGGGCCAGATCCTCAGTTTTCATATTCAATATGACATCAGTTGAAATCAGTGGAGCTTCACTGGTATATATCAGCTGAGAACGTACCCCTGTATCTCAAAATTAGACTTTTAAATAAGTGCTGCGTATCTCCTTTTCTGAATTTGAAGGTGTGACTAACAAGACTGTAATTAAATAAAAACTGGGTCCATTACAAAACTACTGTAACTTGAGTTAAATGAACAGTGACATCAAAGGGCAAGGGCTTGTTATCCTAAGACAACAGTATTACATTTAGAGTGAGAACCTTTAGTTTGTTTTGAAGATTATATTAACAAATGCCCCCAGTCTTACTGTCTTGAGGCACTCTACTCCAGTGGATCTCTGCTCCAGAACTCCACATCTATATATCTTCAAATACAATTACATCAATTTTTACCTAATTTTTTCACCTATTTCTTAATCCACCCATCTTGCACCTGAAGTAAATACTAGTCCTTCCCCGCCAATATTAATTCACTGAACAATTAAATGGTTTCTCTATCTGCAGCAGGGTAATAATAATCCTGGTAAAATAAGAAATATACAGGCCGAAGTTAACAGAATCCTTAGCCCTGATTGACCAAGGGCCATTATTATCCATCAATTCAAAGTTGTCCCAAGCATTGCGACTGTGAACAGTAACAGTGTACCTTATTTTGTCCTTAATGCATTTTGCAGAAAATTATACTTTAACTCTTTGGTGTTTACAGAAAGAACTAAAAGGTTTTTTTGTAGATCAGCCAAGGGAATGATACTCCCATGTAAGTGTAAGCACATTTTTGTTCATAACTCTCTAGGAATATAGGAAAACATTCTCTCTAATGTGTAGGTGCTGACAGTGTTGCAAAATCATGTTCTCCCAAAAGAAATAATATATATTATGAATATGCATTTCTATACATATTCCCTTGGATGGATTTGTGCCAAAATCAGAGGGGAAAAATATTCACCCTGCACTTCTATACCCTGGAATCCAGATCTAAACAAAAGAGTCAGCTTAACAAAAAAATCTCAAGCTGCTCCCTATTTCATCCTCATGATAAGTATCCTACATAGAGATCCATTGTCAGGTCTCACAGTGTACAGCATTTGCTTTGGCAGTAGTCTCAAAGCTTTCAGAAATTTCTGGAATGTTTTAGGCAGCAGCTGTGAGCCTCAAGTAGAGGTGGTAGTTATATCAAGTCATAGCTTGCAATGACTTTTTTCCTACCCTGAGCCTCCAAATAACACAAATGGTCTTATTGTTTTTTACTTTGTGATGGATTGCTTGCAAATATTTTCCCTTAGTCGTAGCCCTTAAATGTTAACTTATGATAGCATTATTCATATGAATAAGCAAGCCGGGTTTGGGCCTTAAGTTTTGTAGAAATAGTTAGGCCATATTATTGTTCAAGTGTTAGTTCCAAATGCTGAAGTTGTCCATATTGTGTTCTCTAAAGATCCAGAGTAAGAGTGGACTTTTTCCACCATAATGTCAAAGGCACCAAAGCCGCCAATCTTCATAGACATCTTGGCATTTTTAGACAAGACTGAAGGTATTTTATCTCACAAAACCTGACTACAACACATGCATCTCTTTCAGAATTGTGAAAGGATCTGTGAGATTTTGGAATTCTTCAAAAGTCTTTAGCCAGAAGCTATTGCTGCTGGGAACGTCTGGGGCTCCTAGTAGGGCTATGCAAAAGAGCACCATTCTGTTTCAACTTCTGTTTCGATGTTTCAGTGGGACAGTGTTTCATTTTGAGTTTTATTTAGTTTCAAAACCACCGCTCCATTTCGTTTTGTCGAAACTGTTTTACTGTTTTGATGTTGTTTCGACATTTCTCCCATGGGGAAGCATGAAACTGCCTATAACTTTGTCATTTCATGATTCAGATGAAACTTGCAGGGATGGTAGCCTCTTCTGAGGCCATGAAGCCTGCCAAGTTTCAAGGAGATAGATGGAGGGGTTTCTGGGAAACTGTACCTCAAGCTGCTGACAAGCAAAACTCGTGACATGGGTGACACTGTGTGTGTGTGTTAAGGTGCAACGGAGTGAAAACTGCAAGCATGCTAGGCCCTGATAAGGCCATGGAGTCTGCCAGTTTTCAAGGAGATCGGTGTAGAGATTTTTGGGAAACTGCACCTCAGGCTGCTGACAAGCAAAACTAGTGACATGGGTGACACTTTGTGTGTGTTAAGGCACGCCCTCACTGATGCTAGGGTCTCTACATGACATGGTAATGTGCCACAATGAGGTCTTCTCCTCCCCTACAGTCTCAGCTCAGTCCACCACTTTAAATGACAACAGGTAAAAAAATAACTTGGTGAGCAGCATCTCAGGCAGCCAAACTGTAACAGTGCCTTTCTTTCCTCTCTGCAGGAGCTTCTTCTCCAGCAGCTGCCAGAGAAGTCTCCCTGACAGCTCTAGCCCTGGGGCTTAGATGTGCCCCGGGCCCTGCCTCCTGCTGGTCAGGTGGTAAGGGTGTTGGTCTAAGGACATGGCACTGGCAGACACAGTCCTTTCCTTTGGGCCAATCTAATCTGGTATGTTTTAGCAGACCAGCTGAAGAGTTAGTTAGAGAAATATTTCTTAGCAAGTTTTGGGTTGAAAAACCCTTTATCAGGCTGAGGAAACACCTAGATTTGGGGTGTGTGTGTGTGTACTGTTCCTGGATGGAAGGAATAGTAAAGAAGCCAGAGGCTGGCATGCAATGCAGGCAAGAAAGCCAGTCAGTGAAAATGGAAATGGAGGTGTTAGGGGGTGAAGGACAGGCTGGGGTGGGGGAGAACAGGGATGTAGCAGCACAGGTAAAAGTGGAAAGGTACCTGGGGAGTCAGATGTCCAGCAGGTTGTAGTGTGTCATAAATCCCTGGGAAGCTCTCCATTTGGCTCTGAAGTTCCCTACTACAAGGATCACCTGGCTAAGGAGGGTATCACCAGTGTTGAGGGTCTCAGTGGCCTCAAGGAAGGGCTTCAGAACCACCAAGATATGGGAGATGCCATCCCACTCAGCGCTGGTAAGGGGACTGCTGGTCCTAATCTCCCCGAGCAAAGCCATCTCATGGATGGCCTTCTGTTGCTCCACTAGCCTCTCAAGCATCAGGTATGTGGAGTTCCACCAAGTCTCCAGATCCTGCATGATTTTGTGCAGCACGATGTTCAGCTCTGCTTGTTTGTCCTGCAGCATCTTGCCCCTTTTGATGCTCTGGTGGAAGTAGCCTGCCACCTTCCTGCTTTTGGAAATGGGCTTCCTGGTGGTGCTGGTGCCATCACCAGCAGCCCTGTCCCCCTCCAAGGCATCTCTGACTCTGAGGTGGAACTTGTGTGCCACACAGTCGATGCCAACAAAGTTGATATCATGGACCCTCTTGACCATATTGGCCCCATTGTTGGTGACCATGAACCCGTGGGTGAGCTCGCCCTGCCCAATGAGCCACCCCTGTGCCAAGCGGTTCATGTCTGCCATAATCTCTGTTGCTGTGTGGGACTCATCCATCACCTCGGCTTGAAGGAGAGCCCACTGATGGCCTGACTCTCAGTGCCCTGTGAGGGAGAGGTAGATGTAATCTCCACCCCAGCTGCCCCAGATGTCTGTGGTGAAGTGTAAGGCCTGTGGACCTGTTTTGCACAGCTCCTCCCTCAAGGACTCCCTGCATGCCTCATACAGGGAGGGCACCATTGTCCAGCAGGAGGTACTGAAGGTGGTGTGTGCGGGCATTTGGTAGGATGGGGCCACAAGTGCCATGAACCACCTCAACCCTGGCTACTCAACTAAGGAGAAGGACTGGCCATCCAGGTGAAGCATGTCCCCAGTGCTCTGGGTGACCTTGTTTGCCTTCAGAACACCCCCCCTCCCCCCATGTGCCTGCCTTTCCCCCACTTTTCCAGGGTGGTCTGCCTCTGCTTTGTGGGGATGGGGGCTTTGGAGCGAGAGGGGGTCTTCCCTTTGGGCATGCTCCCACTGGTGCCAGGCTGAGGAGGAACAAAGGCAAGGGGGGTGGTGCCTGCAGAGATGCATCAGCATCCCCGTGGTGCTCGTGTATTTTGTTCTCTTGCCCCAGCTGGTTTTTGCTCAGCAGTGCCGGCAGATAGCATACATGGGATCATCAAAATGGGATCATAAAAATGATCCCAGACTACACTACCCACTCAGTTCTGGGGTGCAGGTGCATGTGCAGATGCTTCCTTTTCCCCCTCCCTCCTCAGCAGGCAGAGGAGCGGACTTAGGTGAGCCGCTTGCCTCTGCAACCTCTATCTCATCCTCCTGTGAAGTACCTTCTGGGGAAGGAGACCAGGCTTTAATGGAAACTTGAGGGGTGTGGAGCACAAACTCAGATGATTCCCCTCCCTTCCCAGAATTTCGCTTGCAAGGGCACTCAGATCCAGCTCCAGCTCTTCTTCTGGCACTGGAAGGCTCAGCATGGGAAGTGAAATGGGGGTGGAGGAGACTGTCATGCTGGTGCTGATGCTTGTTGTCATAGTGGTGGTAGTGGGGGGTTATGGCTGGTGCCCTTGGAGGAGATGCAGTCTCAGGCATGGGCAGTGGCACTGCTCCTCTTTCCTTGCTGCTTCTGGAAGCCTCATCCCTGCTACTTGTAGGAAAGAGTCTGCATCTCAGTTTGGGGGGAGGGGGGAACAGGGAACTTACATCTCTCTCTCTACTTGCTTTTCTGCCTCTCCCTGAAGGCTTGACAGCTGCCTTTCCACCATGCTTCATGGTGTGTTACATAGTGTCTTGTTTTTATACAAATATATAAATGTATTTGCGTTCCTATATAAATTCTATAAGGTGTGTAGTGTGTGCCGCAAGATAAAAATGTATCTGCTTCTGGAAGACACAGTT
>NW_017729023.1:793214-796218 GCF_001723915.1 Gavialis gangeticus | reverse complement strand
ATCACCTCGGCTTGAAGGAGAGCCCACTGATGGCCTGACTCTCAGTGCCCTGTGAGGGAGAGGTAGATGTAATCTCCACCCCAGCTGCCCCAGATGTCTGTGGTGAAGTGTAAGGCCTGTGGACCTGTTTTGCACAGCTCCTCCCTCAAGGACTCCCTGCATGCCTCATACAGGGAGGGCACCATTGTCCAGCAGGAGGTACTGAAGGTGGTGTGTGCGGGCATTTGGTAGGATGGGGCCACAAGTGCCATGAACCACCTCAACCCTGGCTACTCAACTAAGGAGAAGGACTGGCCATCCAGGTGAAGCATGTCCCCAGTGCTCTGGGTGACCTTGTTTGCCTTCAGAACACCCCCCCTCCCCCCATGTGCCTGCCTTTCCCCCACTTTTCCAGGGTGGTCTGCCTCTGCTTTGTGGGGATGGGGGCTTTGGAGCGAGAGGGGGTCTTCCCTTTGGGCATGCTCCCACTGGTGCCAGGCTGAGGAGGAACAAAGGCAAGGGGGGTGGTGCCTGCAGAGATGCATCAGCATCCCCGTGGTGCTCGTGTATTTTGTTCTCTTGCCCCAGCTGGTTTTTGCTCAGCAGTGCCGGCAGATAGCATACATGGGATCATCAAAATGGGATCATAAAAATGATCCCAGACTACACTACCCACTCAGTTCTGGGGTGCAGGTGCATGTGCAGATGCTTCCTTTTCCCCCTCCCTCCTCAGCAGGCAGAGGAGCGGACTTAGGTGAGCCGCTTGCCTCTGCAACCTCTATCTCATCCTCCTGTGAAGTACCTTCTGGGGAAGGAGACCAGGCTTTAATGGAAACTTGAGGGGTGTGGAGCACAAACTCAGATGATTCCCCTCCCTTCCCAGAATTTCGCTTGCAAGGGCACTCAGATCCAGCTCCAGCTCTTCTTCTGGCACTGGAAGGCTCAGCATGGGAAGTGAAATGGGGGTGGAGGAGACTGTCATGCTGGTGCTGATGCTTGTTGTCATAGTGGTGGTAGTGGGGGGTTATGGCTGGTGCCCTTGGAGGAGATGCAGTCTCAGGCATGGGCAGTGGCACTGCTCCTCTTTCCTTGCTGCTTCTGGAAGCCTCATCCCTGCTACTTGTAGGAAAGAGTCTGCATCTCAGTTTGGGGGGAGGGGGGAACAGGGAACTTACATCTCTCTCTCTACTTGCTTTTCTGCCTCTCCCTGAAGGCTTGACAGCTGCCTTTCCACCATGCTTCATGGTGTGTTACATAGTGTCTTGTTTTTATACAAATATATAAATGTATTTGCGTTCCTATATAAATTCTATAAGGTGTGTAGTGTGTGCCGCAAGATAAAAATGTATCTGCTTCTGGAAGACACAGTTCAGTAACTGTCAGACCCTAAGGCAGAAAGCAGGCCAGTTCAAACAATGTTGTTTTTTATGCTGTTTTTCCATCTCTGTCCCATAGCACTGGGATTGGAAGGGACCTCAGGGAAGGATCACAGTCACTGGTCAGCTACACAGTCAATATGAGGAGCAGTCCTTCCCTCCTCTTCCCTGCTCTTTCCCCTCCCTCTCCTTACTTTCTGTTTCCCTGCAGACATGCCCAGCTTGAGCTTTGAAACTCAAAACATTTAAAAACTTTCAAGACATTTTGATTGCTCTTGCTTTGTTTTGAGGCTGTTTCGAAGCCCTTCATTTCATTTTGATTTCGCTGTTTCGAGCTTGAAACAAGTTGAAACAGCTTCAAAACAAAACAGCCGGTGAAATTTCACACAGCCCTAGCTCCTAGTACTTTGAGAATCTGAATTACCACCTCTGAGCAACCCTAACAGTTTGGGAGCTGGACTTAATATCTAGGGGCTGAGGAGACCTGTTGCACTTCAGTGATGCTGGCATCTCCGAGTGAGGTCAGTGGATCCAGTATATCTCAGCAGCCCGCCTTTCCCCCCCTCCAATCATATCTGCAAGTGCTAGTATGACAAGACATTTCCACGTGACACTGAGTCACCTTCAATGCTTCTTTTGGGCAGGAGTTCTAGACAAAGTCTCTGGAGTTGCTCCCTGCTGATACCTTAGAAACTTTATTTGCATTTGGTGTCTTTTGTAACTCCTGGTGTTCAGTTGAAGCAAGATTTAAATGGTCTCACTTTATGCCAAAACTGAACATTGCCAAGGTGGATGTCCTAGGTAGGAGCAGAGAAGTGTTGAGTATTATCTTTCTCACTCTTTCAAATAGCTCTTTTGGATATTGTCTCCTAGACCAAAGTATCAAGGAGATTTTTGGAACAGATTTGGTGACAAAAAATTTCAAAAGTAGCAAGTGATTTGGGGTGTTTAATGTTTGGATGCCAAACTTGAGAAGGGCCTTGATTTTTCAGAGTGGATGCTGAGCACTTTCTTAAAATCTGGTGCATTTAAAGTATCTTAACTCACTCTATACAATTCCCTTTTCTGCTGCAGTTTTAGAACAACCTGTTACTTAAAGATATTTTAAAGTTATTATATGAGCACAATATTTCTTAGTTTATCAGTCAGCTCATAATGATGATATTGCTAGCATATTTTCAAAACTCCTAAGTTTGCTCTGAGGCTGGTCAGGTATATGAAAGCATCTCTTCATGTAGTGTTCTTTATTTTTTTCTAAATTAATGTTATCAGAAACATCTCTGGCTGAATCAGAGAGGCTTCCTGTAATTGGCTATTGAGTCATAGCTGAATTGCATAAATCTGAAACAAAAGCTAGATTATCAAAATAAATAAATAAATAAGGCGTTTTGCTTCAGGCATATAGGCTGTTGATGGCTGGTATCCTAAAGGTGAGACTGATATACTTTCTTTCATTTGGTTTCCAAATGTTAGGTCACAAATGTACACTGTCCTGTGTTTCCTTCTTCCTGTAGCCTCAAAGAATATTAATTTTTAACCTTTATGTGAAAAATAGCTGGGAGGTTTCAAGATAATGATGACTGGTTTCACTTCAGAAGATTTACATTTGTCTTCATGTTTATAGTCATTACATTTTGTAGGCCCTAATC
>NW_017729023.1:779873-788214 GCF_001723915.1 Gavialis gangeticus | reverse complement strand
CACTGCAAATTAGCAGTGCAGCACCTGGATCCACATGCATACTTGTGGGGATGTGCTCATGTGGGCAAACCATACTGACATCAGACAAGCTCTGGGTAGGCACAAAATCCATATATTTATTTATTCATGATTTATTTTTATACCCTGCCTTTCCTCTTTCTAAGGAATAAAATCATGTGACAAAGTAATAAACTATGAACATTTCTTTGATCTCAATTAAAAAAAATTCAAAACAAGTATCGGTTCTTCAAAATTAAACTCCATTTAAAAATTATTTTTTCCCTGTAGGGTAAATTCTAACCCAGCTGCTCACCCCACCTCAAAAATGATTTTTTTTTTCTTTTCAACTCTGTCAAGATGATTTTATTCCCAAGAAAAACACAGCCAAACTTATACAAACACTCCCTTCCCTACACTCTTTGAAAATCCTGACTGAAGGTTCATGTTGTAAGTCAGCAGCATAGGAAAATGTATTTGACTAACGATTATTTTCAATTTTCTTTATTGTCTTGGGAATGTGGGTTGGAAGAAGGTAAAGGGAATGTATTTGTACCTACACCATACATCATAGGACACTACAGAACATCATACCTTATAGAACATCAGCCTCTGCACAAACCGTGTGCATAAGGTTCATTGATGGGGCATAAGTTGCTCCCCTGTCTTCAGGTTACAGGGTACTAATAATATTGCTCTGTTTCAAGTCTTCAGAATAGCCTTTGCCAATGCACCTGCTTTTTCCACTGGTGAGAAATGGAATTGTAGAGAAAAATCAACAAGTTCTTGGCCTGTCTCATTCCTTCTTTGGAAAACTTTCTCAGACTACTATGGTTGTAAAAGACACGTATATTATAGACCTGTATCTGGAGTCCTGACTACTGTGAGATTAGAATGTCAGCCTTCATTAGAGAACAAATGTCTCGTCTTCATGGATGTAAAAAAATGCTGGAAAATATGAATCCTGTGTAATTCCTGCCTGCCTGAGTGGCAGACATAAACATTTGTTCCAAGAAGTGGTAACTGGCTTGTTCAACTTTAGTCTGAAACTTGATATTTGTAAAGTACTGATGGTGAACTTTGGACAACAGTAACAGGTGTTACTATTATGTATTTATTTATTAACCCTATCCCAGGGCACTTTTAAATAAAATAAAAAAATGTCTATATAAAAGGCATATCCTAGTTCAACTAGGGGTTGGATTAGATACAGGAATCACTGGGTGAAATCTATAGTCTGTGCTATTCAAGACATCAGAATAAAGATTTTAATGTTTTTTTTCTGGCCCTAAACTCTGAATTGCTCAAGGTCCATGACTATACCTCTTGAAGTCAATAGCCCATTTTTAGATTATTTACATGGAAGCAGAACTGGCTTTAAAAGTTATGTTATCTGTGTTTTATGTATGTGCGTGTGTGCGTGTGTATATAAACGAATATAGCACTAAATATCCAGTATTACCCTCAAGCATTTTATGGCACTTTGTCAGAAGAAGCATGTCAGTGCAAATAGCTTACATTTTGGAATGTCTATATTTCAAATTAAATAAAAGCATTACATCATTCTAGGGTTGATAGTAACTGAAGAGTGCAACAATATATCAAGATACTTTGTACAATTTTCTAATATAAGGAGAAAAAAAATAGAATAAAGATTATTGCTCAGAAAGAAAATGAATACAGGCAATTTGAATCCACTCCAGAGAACTGGTTTACAAGTATCCCTTAGCTGCTCTGTACCTGCTATTTCTCAGGCCATTATAATGAATCTTCATACCTTTTTGGTTTAAATGTAAAAAAATAAATGCTAGGTACTCAAAACTGATTACAAGACCCAGACTAAATCTATAGCAGCCATACATCTCAGCTGCACATGACTGAAGATTGAGTATTTAATTTTAATTACATTTGTTTTGTTTTAAGAGCTAAATCAAAGAGGTGACTTGTGCATTTGCCTGGTTTCCTGTGATAATGACATGACAAAGTTACTTTCTTTGGTCTTCTGCTTTATGGTTTAAAGAAGCAGAAATACTATAGGAAGACATGGTTGTGGGTAAAAAAAAAATCAGGTTTTTTGGCTGTCCAGGCTAATTCTTTGAAGACATTTAAATTGGAAGAAAAACCTTAAAATTGAGTCTGTTCACTGAGGTTCACCAGTATGGTGTGCTCTTTATGATCTGTAGAGCATGGTGGATAGTCTACACTGTTTTTCCATATTTTGGAGATTTTCATGTTCTGTGAGTTCATCTACACTGCTGAATATGGGCTTCAGTAATCATCTGGTGACACAAAATTTATGCCATGTTGCTTCCTAACCCAGAAGCAACACAGCCATGACCACACATCCCCATAGTCAGGATAATTGTTAGTATTGCTCAGCACTGCTCAGTAGCCTGTCCAAAGGACAATGCAGATGTAGTTGTGCTGTGTTCCAGTGGAGGAGGCAGCTTGTGTGGAGCTTATTGTGTAGACATGACCTCCTTTTTCTCATCAGCATCACCATTAATCTTGCCTTGGTTCAGTGTTCTGCAGTTGCTCTTCACCCTGGTGATGATTTCAGCTAGGATGTCAATAGCTAGTAGTTTTAGCTTTTGAGGCGATATGAGTGTATTGTCTGGGCTACTGACAGGTCAGCACAGGTTCTCTCAGCAACATTCCCCATCACCACTTCATGTATATATATTGGTAAGATCAGGGAGATTGCTTCCAAGATTTTACAAGTAAGTACCTGGAGGTGGAGCTGTGGTCCATAATGACCATTTGGATTCAGTTTGAGGGGGAAGCCACTGAGCAGTTTGGAACCATTTACATCTGGTTTTCTGCCCAGTTGAAGGTTAGATTGCAGAATTTGGTAATCAGTGGCATGGTATGCTGCTTAGGTGGCAAATGAATGAATGAATCCAGAAGTAAGGTACCTGCTAGCAACCAGGTCATTTTCCACCAGGTTATCAAGTGCTTCCTTATGTCATGCTGAGATCTGAAGCTTGATCAGGAGGAGTCTAGGATGCTGGTAATACCGGATGCCATTACAAACATGGTTGGTTCCCCCCACTCCCCCAGCTCTTCAGTTAGCTTACTTGGAAAAGGGAGCAAGCCAGCAACCTAGTCAGCACCTCCCCCTTTTTGAACTTCATTGCATTGGGCCTCCAATCTGCCCTGGTTCACACTGTCAGAATTCAGTAACACTGGAATGAATGTGAGTTTTTATGCTCAAAGGCAAAAGTTAATTTGAACAATGTTAAATACTTGCCATACTCACTGATGACCCCCACATAACATGTTCTGAAAGTAGCATAGAAATGCAATAATACAAATCCACAGCACTGACCTGTTTTGCCATATGACTTGCTTGGGCATGGTTGGTAGTCTCTGTGGACAAGAGGTCCAGTGGTGAAATAAGATGGGTGTTATGATTACAAAGGGGATACAACAAAAAATCTTGCTTGGGAAGTTCTGGGCCCATAATATACTTGGTTTGAGCTATTAGTCCATTACATTGATTATAAAATTATCTCTGAAATTTTTTGTTAGTGAGGAGAGAAGGGAAGTAAGTTATATTATCATGAAAGATTGAAGCTTATCATTGATTTTTCTACCACAATAATATATCGTACATCAATTTCCCCCTTGCCCCCACACACAAGGTATATTTTAACAGCACTTATACGGAGTATTTTTTGGCAAAGAAAGTGAAAAAGTCATTACGAAAAAGAACAGAAGACCAGAGCAAGAGATGGCTCCCAATTCTCCGGACAATAAACTTCATACCAACTCCGCTAATACCTTCTAAATCAAATTTATAAATCCCCGGGAAAGGGGTGAGGTAGTTTTTTATGCATCAAGGACCATAGCTGGATTCCAACCAGTAAGTTCTCTGAGTCTAGAAACTGTTTGCTTTCCTTGGCAAATAGGAAGAGGGGGACTTTCCTTAAAAGGTTTTGATTTTTGATTTTCAGTACACAGTGATGTTTCACAGCTTTAGTGTTTATTCTTCATGACATATCAGTGCTATTAGATTTCATACTTTCTACATTTCCTCTTTCTTAATAGAAAAAATAATTAAAAATATGAATGTATCACTAAATCAGTTCTCCAGGATTTCTAGTATTAACCAGCTCTGACAACTTAAAACCTATGCACTGTGAAACAGCTACAAAAACACAGTTTATTGCTCAAAGTATGATCAAATGCATCAGGGAGTCCTCAAGAAATAAAATTGTTCAAAATGATGGAAGTTGGAGTCTCTAAATAAATAGAGCTGTATGAAATATTCACAACAAGTATTTGCTGCCCAGTAAGAGAGATTTGCCTGTGTTCAATAAGATTTTGTTGAGTTTAAGGTTCAACTTTCTCTCCCTCTGGAGGCCTCTTTATTTCAGTATCAATCACTAGGTTAGAACAAATCTAATCAGTTTTGTATTTGCCAACAAAAATATTCATTAAGGAGAAGGTTAGGCATGCATATTAGTTACCTAAAAGTAAAAATTCTTTCAAGAAACGTGTAAGTGAAACAAAAAAGCGACAAGCAAAAAAAATATCCACAACTGTTAAAAACCCAGGAAGCTTTGAGTTTACAGAAAAACAAGGCACCCCAGAAGTTGAAAGAATGCATATTTCCAGTTAAAACACAACAACCGTTGTAACTCATTCCAAATGTCCATTCCCAGAGCCAAACTTGAAACTACTGTACCCAACCATAACAGTCAAGTATTAACAGTTACCAGTAAACCTAGAATCCTTTATATTTAACTATATACAGGTAGCATAGCCACTGTCTTCTGTTCACCATATGATGTTCCTAAAAAATTTCAGTTAGACAAATATTGTACCAAAAGCAATAACTCTCCACTCTTCTTTGCTAAAGGCCCAGTTCTAAGAGCTCCTGAGAGTGCCCAGTATCTTTTTGGCCCGCTGAATTTCTGGTTGGCTGAACTTGTACTGTACTAATGCTATTAGCACTTAGTAGTATGTCGACTTCACAGCATTTCCCACAGAGGTAGGCCTTATTTCCTTCTTGGCAGAGACCTCCCTATCACAGCCACACACTGAACCTGCTCCAAATGTTATCCTGGCTCTGTTCTGTCCATAAGTGTCCTATCTATGCCAGTATCCTGTTTACAACCCTCCCTACAGTATGTCATAAATATATTTTTTATTTTCTGTCATATAGTCTGCATTTTCTTTCCAGGATTCTAGATTAGTTGGCTTTGTATTTTTCCTTCCTGTTCAGTCCAAAGTGAATTTGTGTTAAACCAGTTTTTGATTCCTGAATTAATGATGCACAGTTCATAATCTCTCAGGCCTTCTAGCCTTGTATCTTGACAGAAACCCTTTTCTTCGGTGTTTTAGCATAGCGCTTGGTGTTGACTTTGGAACTCTGCAGCTCCCTTGAAAATACTTAAATATCAAGGTGTGATTATGTACGTGTGTGAATGTTAGTAGCTATATGTCTATTTGATGATAACTATCAAAATGGAGAGTTGGGTTGATACCCCTTTGAAAAATTGGCTCTTAACCTGTACCTTTATTCTGTTGTTATTAAAATGGTACCTTCTAATTTAGTATATAGATGAGCTGAACTACATGATTGTTTATTAATCACCATTTTTAGTATGTTTTACATTGGCCCTTGTATATGGAAGCTTGTGTCATTCAGAAAGTCAGTGTCATTCACAAAAATCAAGAAGAAATTCCATCAGTTTTATGATGCAGTCAACAAGTCTACACAAATTTGAACTACACACCTTGGACAAAAATCAATCCAAGGTACAAACCTGTTGAAATGAATAGAGTTATAGCTAAGTTTCACCAAAGGTGAATTTTGTTCTTACAACAACAGTTACAGTAAAATATAATGATCACATTTGGAATTAACAATAATTCATAGCAGTACTGATGGTAGTAAAGGATGAGGAGTGGTAGAAAGCACCAAGTATTTCTCTCATTACTAAATATAATAGTAGAAAATATCTAAGAGCCTGAACCTATAAAGTTCATGAGTTTAGTTCAATGTCTGTGTTGATGAATAAACTGATAGGACTATTAATCATGGATTAAGTTAAGTTTGCATGGACATTTTTGCAGAACTTTAACCACACTCCTTCTTGTTGATGGGACCATAATATGCTCTTTTGAATTATTAGAAACTATTATCAGTGTTTGAAAAGCCATTTGTCTGCTGTACTGTAACCTGAGTTGAGCAATCCTATTTTCATGTCTGCCACAAAACAGGATTAAGGATTTAGTAGGAATATTAAATACAGAGACAAATACAGGTGCAAGACTTCTGGCTTCCCTCTCATTTGCATACTAGCAACCGAGTAATTGAGTGGAGAATGGTCAGTCAGCCAAGCACAAAGAAATGAGAACAATTCATTCAAGTATGTTTCGTTTCTCTTTAGAAGCATAGGGTTTTTCCCCCCACAAATTGGATGCTGCTAACCTGACATTTGCTAGGTAGAACAAACAGGTGTGGACTTTCTTTTTTTTTTCAGCTGCAGTTTAAAGTACTTTTACTGAAGTCTTTGTCAGTAATCTTAGGTATCTAGGTTGTAGCCGTATTGGTCTAGAGGCAAAAGCAAACAGACTATTCCAACTTTTCTCTGAGCTTAATCTGCATATAAAATGAACTGTTCTAAACAGGAGATTTTACCACAGCTTCAACTCTCCTATCAAATATGAACTTCCATTTCTACCCAGAAGAACTTTTACAATTTTTCTCCTATGCCTGAAGAGAGGTATTTGTGCCTGAAAGCTTGCAATTAAAGATTTTTTTTTTAAAAAAAAAAATCAAATGCAAGTAATTGCCTAGCCATCAATACACTTTGCAGACAGTGTGATCTAGAAGCTAGAGTGCTGGATTGGGGAGTCAGGAACACTACGTTGTATTTGTGGCTGCCACTAATCTGATGGTGTTCTTTTCTGTGCCCCAGTTTGCCCACATGTAGGTTGGGACCAGTGATGCTTACCATCTTTGCAAAATGCTTAGCCATCTTAGGGATGAAAAATGCTATTGGAGGGCTAAACATCATTAGTTCCTTGCAGAATTCTTTGGATGCGAGATTTATCTAAGGACTGCAAGATCAGGGCCTCTGTTTGGGTGGTTAGTTAAATCATTTCATGTTGTGGGAGAAAGGTTGCAAGTGTATTGGGGCTTCTTGTTATTCTCTTGGATTATTCAATAAGTGGTCTCCAGATCCTGATAAGTATCTCTTATTTTTTAAATGTATAAGTTTTGTCATTACTAATAATATTCCAATTCTAAAGTTTTATTTTGCTGCCAGAAATAGTCTCATGCAGCAAAAATGCTTAATCATTATAGAAACTTTATTTCCTTTAAAATGAATTAGTGTTCTTATGTGACCAAAAACAGTAAAAATTATAAGGCATATCTTATAGTATGATACTATATTCATGAACATTTCATACATTTGATGCCTGGGTTTCTTATTTTAGTGTCTCAGTTCTTTCATCCTAATCACTTCTGAAACAATAATTGTAACATTAGAGGCTTCAACAACCAGATTCACACACTTTAACAACAAAGTCTACACTCTGAAAAACTTTTGATTCCAGGTATGACTTGAAAACATCAGTTGTGAATTCAGAAATACAGTAGGTGACCCTAAGGCTACATGCCTTTGGCATCATTTTTTTCATAGATTTCATAGAAGTTAGGGCTGGAAGGGACCTCAAAGATCATCAAGTCCAGCTCCCTGCCCCAGGGTCAAAGGATCTCAGCAACATAAGCATCCATGCGTTCCTTGAATAAGTCCAGAGTAGGTGCCTGCACCACTTCTGGATGGAGTCCGTTCCAGGTCTTGGGGGCTCGGACTGTAAAGATATTTTTTCTTATGTTGAGCCTAAAATGGTCTTGTAGGAGTTTATGACTATTGGTCCTTGTTTTTCCTTAGGGCGCTCTAGTGAACAAATGTTCTCCCAGATCCTGATGTACACCCCTTATGTACTTATAGGCAGCCACCAGGTCCCCTCTGAGCCTGTGCTTTTCCAGACTGAAGAGTCCCATGGCTCTCAGCCTCTCTTCATAAGGTCTATTCTCTTGCCCTCTGATAATGCACATGGCTCTCCTCTGGACTCTGTCAAGCTTCTCAACATCCTTCTTGAATTGTGGAACCCAGAATTGGATGCAGTACTCCAGCTGCAGTCTCACCAGAGCCAAGTACAGCAGGAGGATGACATCCTGAGATTTACTTGAGGAGCATCTATAGATTCAAGCCAGAGTTTCATTTGCTTTACCAGCTGTGACATCGCATTGGTGGCTCCTGTTCATCTTGTGGTCAGTCATGAACCCCAAGTCTCTTTCAGCAGTGATGCTAGCAAGCGT
>NW_017729023.1:776543-779740 GCF_001723915.1 Gavialis gangeticus | reverse complement strand
CGAGGTGGAGTACCTTACAGTTATTGGTATTGAATGTCATCAGGTTTGTATCCACCCACTTAATAAGTTTATCCAAGTCAGCCTGGATCACTAGCTTGTCCCTGGGTGAGGATGCTATGCCCCAAAGTTTAGTGTCGTCGGTGAACTTAGCTAGTGCGCTTCTGACACCAATGTCCACATCGTTGATAAAGATGTGTCCCAGGGGAAGGAGCCCTGAAAAGAAGAAACACTTACCTCCCGCAGGGAAGAGCGGGCCACGCCAAGGAGAACCAGCGGCATGGTTCATCAGCCACTTTTATTGCCAGCTGGCAGCGGCGCCAGCAGATGACATCATAAAAACCGCCACCTGGCGGATTTAAAAGCCGGCGGTGGTGAAATGGTGAGAGAGGTGACTGGGATGCTGAGGGGTGAAGGTGCTCCCCAGCCAACGTTCCAGAGAAACCGACAGCCCCGGCAGGGGTGAGACGGAGAGCCCTTAAAAGGGGCTCGCCCCACACTGGTGGGGCCCACCACATTGACTGGCAGGGCCGCCAAGAAAGAGAGGGATGATGTTGGGGGACCAGAGATGGTCTAAGATGGTGGACCTGTGAATGGGGTAGGCAGAAGCCTACACCCAGACCCTTTTGTTATTTATTTCTCTTCATTTTTGTTGTTGTTGTTGTTCTTGGAGGGTGTCCCCCTACAGAAAGACCCTCCATGGGTCCAGGGCTACGGAGAAAAGGTTGAGGCCAGTTTGGGCAAGAGCAAAAGTGGAGATAGTTGTATGCCGTGATCATTGGGAGTAGCTGAGCCGAGGAGTGGGCCGGTGACCCATCATCCAGCAGCTGGGAAGGTTGGTGCTTGGTTGGGGTGTAGGGGAGGTGGAGACCCAAGAACGCCTTCGATGAGGCATACCACATGTAGCGAAAAACCCCAGGAGGAACCCCACTTCAGGAACATATAGAGTCAACCTGTGGCAGGCAACTGTCAGGGCTCCCCTCAGGGTGGAGTGTTACCCGATGCCTAAGTTCTGGGGACACACCCCTCAGATGGGGCTGGAAGAACACTCAAAGGCTGCCCATGACCACCTATTTGAAGTCCGATGGGGGCAAGATATTAAAGAGAACTGGTTTAAGAACAGAGCCTTGGGGGTGCCACTGGTCAAGGAGTGCCACAATGGTTCGCTGCCATCGACCACTACTCTCTGGGTCTGACCTCAGAGCCAATTTCCCGGCCATTGGACTGTGGTGTAGCTGAGGCTACAATTTTTCCATAAGGAGGTCATGGGATGCCAGATCAAAAGCTTTTTTGAAGTCCAGATATATGATGTCAATCTCTTCTCCCTTGTCCAGGTGATACGTTACCTGGTCATAGAAGATGAGATTGTTATGGGTAGGTCTTGCCTAACCAAACCCATGCTGGCTATCCCTCAGGAAGTTGCCCTGAGCCAGCTTATCCAGAAGAGTCTCCTTGATAATTTTCTTGAGAATCTTACCAGGGATTGAGGTCAAGCTGATTGGCCTGTAATTCCTAGGATCTACTTTCCACCCTGTCTTGAAGATGGGTACTACAGTAGGCTTCTTCCAGTCTTCAGGTACTTCACCTGAGCACCACAAGTTTTCAAATATTTTTGCCAATGGCTGGGGTATGACACCTGCCAGCTCCTTGAGTGCCCTAGGGTGTAATCTGTCAGGACCAGCTGACTTCAAGTTGTCCAGCCCCTCAATGTGATCCTTTACTAGATCAATACTGATTCTGGGTATAAATACACCCTCACCCTGGCTGTCTTGCATCTCACTAGGCAGGGCGGTCCCATTGGACTGATGAAAAACCAATGCGAAGTACCCATTAATCAGGTTGGCCTTTTTGTGGGTGTCAGTTATCAGCTGTCCCGTTTGGTTCAGCGGGGGTCCAATGTTACCCTTGCTTTTTTTCTGAATCCCTTCATAGCTGAAAAAGAAGTTTTTGCTACCCTTGATACGTGAAGCCAGATGGAGCTCGGTTGCAGCCTTCACTTTCCTGATCTGCTCCCTGCAGGTACGGACCAGTGCCGAGTACTCCTCCTTGGTGGCAATTCCAGCTTTCCATCCTATGTAAGTCTCTCTTTTGAGGTGTAGGAGGTCCTCAAGTTCCCTGGTGAGCTAAGGGGGGTGCTGAGCCCTTTTGTTACCCTTCCTCTGAGATGGGATGGCTCTCTCTTGTGCTGTCAGGATTGCATCCTTGAGGAGCAACCACTCCTCTTGCATTCCTCTTCCTGTCGAGTCGTGGTCCCTTAGGGCCTCAACAGCAAGTCTCCTGAGCTTGTCAAAGTCAGCTTTCCTGAAGTCAAGGACTTCTGATGTGCCAGCTTTGTGATGGATAGCAAAGATAATCAGCTTGTCGTCACTATCACCCAGCTTTCCATCGATTCTTAGGTTACTAACTATGTCATCCCCTTTGGCCAGTACCAGGTCCAGCAACGCTTTACCTCTCATTGGTCCATAGGCTTCTTGAGTCAGGTAGAGCTTGTCACACACGTGAGGAAGCTTTGCAACCGATCAGATTTGGCCAATTGCTCTTCCCATGAGATGTCTGGGTAGTTAAAGTCTCCCATGACAATCATGCACTGAGAGCATGCAGCCTCAGCCAGTTCTCTAGTGAATTCCTGGTCCAGCTCTTGTTTCTGGTTAGGAGTTCTGTAGTAGACTCCTACCATGATGTCCCCTGTGCCACATTCTCCATGTATTTTAACCCAGAGAGACTCCAGTCATGCTTCCTGGGTCCCAATGTCAGTTTGGAGGGACGTGTAGCTGTCCTTGACAGAGAGCTATACCCCCACCCCTTTTATCTGCACAATCTCACCTGTACAGGGTATAGCCACCTATACTTTTTCTGAGCAGGGACCAGATCAGTCCCCACACTGGGCCCCCCTGAGGCCCCAGTGGAGGTGCACCTAGGCCAAGGATAAGTGAGGATCTAGTCAGGGAACTTCTGGAGGGACTGGATGCATTTAAATCAGCTGGTCTGGATGATCTCCACCCCAGAGTGCTGAGGGATTAGCTGAGGTCAAAGCCTGGCATGGCTTTATGAGCATTTGTGGTGCTTTGGTGTGGTGCCAGAGGACTGGAAGAGGGCCAACATGGTTCCCATCTTCAAAAAAAAGTGAGGAAGGAGGTCCCAGGAAACTATAGGCCAGTTAGTCTTACCTCGATCCTGGGTAAGCTTTTTGAGAGAATTAT
>NW_017729023.1:776050-776472 GCF_001723915.1 Gavialis gangeticus | reverse complement strand
ACACTGTCTCTCACCCCATTCTCATTAAAAAACTGGAGGACTGTGGTGTCGACACCTACACAGTTAAATGGGTCGCCAACTGGCTGGAGGGCCTCATGCAGAGAGTGGTGGTGGATGGGTCATTTTTGGCCTGGAGGGATGTGGGCAGTGGGGTTCTGAAGGGCTCAGTCCTCAGGCCCGCACTGTTCAACATCTTCATCAGTGACTTGGACGAGGGGGTAAAAAGCACCCTGTTCAAATTTGCCTGACCAGTGTCACATAGAGGGGGAGTATCACCTCCATGGACTTGCTTGAGATGCACACTAAGATGTAGAGGGTTGCGGGCATGCTAGAAGGAAGGAATAGGCTGTAATCAGACCTACACAGGTTACAGGGGTGGGCGGATGAGAATAGGATGGGATTAAACACTGACAAGTGCAAGG
>NW_017729023.1:771823-775564 GCF_001723915.1 Gavialis gangeticus | reverse complement strand
GGTGCTGGCTCCTACCCTGGGAGTCTTTAAGAGGAGGCTAGACAAACACCTTGCTGGGGTCGTTTGACCCAAGTACACTTTCGTGCCATGGCAGGGGGTCAGACTTTGTGATCTGCTCAGGTCCCTTCTGACCCTACTAACTATGAAACTATACATGTGGCCCAGTCATAGGTGGAGTCCCACCAGGTCTCTGTTATCCCTATGAGGTTGTAGTTATTCATGTTTAGCAGAAGGACCAGTTCCTCCTGTTTATTCTCCAAGCTCCTGGCATTGGTGTACAGGCAGGCAAGTGCCCCATTGGAGGCCCCTGCCTGCCCTTCAGATCGTTTTGGGACTAGGGTAGGGGTGGGTTCCCTTAAGTGCCTTAGCCTGCTGGATTTACAATGGTTGCCCAAGGGGCTTGTAGTGGCAGTAATCCCCCTAGCCCCCAGCGGGGTTAGTTTAAAGCCCGGTCGAGCAAGTCAGCCAGTCTGGCTGAGAAGAGCCTCCTCCCCAGTGGAGTGAGGTGGAGGCCACCTCTCCTCAGGAGACCACTGCCTCTCTCACCAAAGAGTGGACTGTGATTGTGGAAGCTGAAGCCTTCACGTTGACACCAGTGCTGCAGTCGTTGGTTGACTACCTCAACCCATCTCTCCCTCCTCAGCCCATGACCCACAACCGGGAGGAGCAAGGAAAAGACCACCTGTGCCCCAACCCCCTAAGCTCTGCTCCAAGAGCCCTGTAATCTCTCATGACATGGCTGGGATTGCTCCGAGCCATGTCATTTGTGCCCACATGGATAAGGAGCATAGGGTAGTGGTCGGACAGCCGGATAATCAATTATAAGTAATGACTCTGGGGCCCAATCCTTCTCTGCCAGTACAATATTTGAAACTTCAAGTAAAGCTGCTTTATGTTGCTTTGGTGCCTCCATGTTAAGCCAAGGCCTTCTTACCTAGACTCTGGAGGATTCTCACTGCTTAGGAAAGTCATCATGTAATGTAGACCTGCACACTTGCTACTGTACTGCTTTCTTCAGCCTTCTATTACTAGCATTTAAACTTTTCCACAGCCATGTCTTTTAACAGAGTGGTATAAGAATCTGAATGGAAAACAATAAAAACAGAAAGGTTATAACCAACACTATAACTATGTTGGAGTGAGCCTCAGCAGCTGTTGCTGTATGTAAAGAGGCCCTTTGGCAGCCAGCATCAAGTACAGCCATTTTCAGTTTACTCAGCTTTAGGCAGAAGCCTAACTTGGTGGCCATATGCTCTTCTAGAGTTAACATTCTAGCATTAAGTGTAAGATTTTGCCAGGTATACATTCATAGCCAGCATTTTTTGTTTTTATAGCCCTAAGCAGAATCATTTCTCTTGTTAATTTTTTCCAATCTGAACACTGAATTGGATGCTATAAGGTCATCATAAACTTTTGGTTCTGTAAGAGACCTATCTTTCAGATCCTTAGAAGAGCCTTGTTTTTGGTAGCTTTGTTGCTGAAATGGCAGTACATCAAGAGACCCCTTCACCTTTTTTTAAATTTTCTGTAGGGAGAATCTGTTCTGTATATTGTATCTCAATTTCTGCTGCTTTTTTCCTCAGAAGTGGAAAATTGCCTCTCTCCTTAACCTCTTCTCTTTCCAGTTAATCCAAGAGATGACTACACACTGTATGATTTCACAGTCTTGCTGTTTTGCATGCTCACTTGCTATCCTACCCACTCTTGCTTTCATTTAAAGTGGACCAGTGCTGCTAAAGTTTCAATTTCTAATTCAGCTGCTGTTGAAAGAGTTCACCTCTGACATTCACCATATTATTTAGATCAAGTGGCATGGAGATGCACATTTATCCAGAAGTTGATCTGGTTCATTTGGAAAACAGAGAATTATTTTTCCCTATAAATGATACTTGCCTGATATGATCCCTCTATAAAGCCCCAAATAAATTTTTTTTTTTTTTTTTGATTTCTAGATACTATTCTTTCCTTCTCTTCTACTTCCAAAGTGTATCTTTTTAGGACAAATACATTTAAATTAGCTCAGCTAGAGCAAGAGTCCTTTTAATTCTTTAGCTAACTTCAGTTTCCTAAAAGATCTTGTCTTACTTCCAATGAAGCTAAGGGGAGATTTGCCATTCAATTTAAAACAAAAGCATAGTATAGCTGCACATGTGTCTTGCCTACCAGCTTGAAATAATATCTTTCCAGTTTAGGAATTTTGGTATTTGCAGTTAGGAACAGGAGGCTGGAGACAACTTGGCTTAGGCCTCAAATATTCTGTATTTTCATGAGTCTCTGATCAAGTGTGACATAAAAAGGAAAAAAAGAGGGTCTGGCAAACTACAAGCTGGCAGTGTTACCTCAGTCCCTGGAAAAATAATGGAGCAGGACCTGAAGGAATCCATTTCTAAGCACTTGGAGGAGAAGAAGATGGTTAGATACAGTCAGCATAGATTCACCAAGGACAAGTCATGCCTGACCAACCTGATTGCCTTCTGTGATGAGATGACTGGCTCTGTAGATGTGGGAAGAGCAGTGGATGTGATATAAACTTGGCTTTAGCAAGGCTTTTGATGCAACATTCTCTAAAACAAGCTAAGAGAGTATGAGTTGGATGAATAAACTGTAAGGTAGATAGAGAACTGGTTGGATGATTAGGCTTGAAGGGTAGTAATCAATGGCTTGATGTCTAGTTGGCAGCCGGTGTCAAGTGGAGTGCCCCAGGAGTCAGTCCAGGGCCTGGTTTTGCTCAATAACTTTATCAACAATCTGGACAATCAGGTGCAGTGCACCCTCAGCAAGTTTGCAGGGGACACCAACCTGGGGAGAGGAGTAGATATGCTGGAGGGTAGGGCTAGGATTCTGAGAGACCTCAACAAATTGGAGGATGGAACCAAAAAAAAAAAAAAAAAAAAATCTCATGAAGTTCAATAAGGAGAAGTACAAAGTCCTGCACTTAGGAAGGACCAGTCCCATGGACTTGTACAGGTTGGAGACTGGCTGGCTAAGCAGGAGCTCTGCAGAAAAAGACCTGGGGGTTACAGTGGACAATAAGCTGAATATCAGTCAACAGTGTACCCTTGTTGCAAAAGAAGGTTAACAGCATATTGGGCTGCATTAGTAGGAACATTGCCAGTGATTATTCTCCTCTATTGGGCACCGGCATGTCTAGTTTTGTGCTCCTCACTACAGAAGGGGTATGAGCAAATTGGAGAGAGACCAGTGAAGGGCAATGAAAATGGTTAGGGAGCTGGGGCACATGATGTCTGAGGAGAAGCTGAGGGTACTGGGCTTATTTAGTCTAGAGAAGAGAAGACTGAGGGGGGATTTAATGGCAGCTTTCAGCTCTCTGAACAGTGGTTCCAAAGAGAACCAAGCTAGACTGTTCTCAGTGGTGGCAGATGACAGAACAAGGAACAGTGGTCTCAAGTTGCAGCAAGGGAGGTTTATGATAAGTATTAGGAAAAACTCTCTCATGAGGAGGGTAGTAAAGCACTGCAAAAGGCTACCCAGAGAGGTTGTGGAATCTCCATCTTTAGAGGTTTTTAAGCCTGGCTAGACAAACCCTTGGCTGGGATGATCTAATTGGGGCTGGTCCTGCTTTGAGCAGGGGTTGGACTAGAGATGATGTCCTGGGTTCCCTTCCAACCCTAATTTTCTATGATTCTATGGTAAGTGTCACGGAGTGGGGCCTATGAGCGGCCGTGATCCCGCTAGGTCCCCTTGCCGTGGCAATTAGGAGATCCAGCACCCTCCAATTCT
>NW_017729023.1:763117-766823 GCF_001723915.1 Gavialis gangeticus | reverse complement strand
GCGCCTCTCGCGCCCTTGGCTCTCTCCGCTGAGTCTACGCGCCAGCCCTGTCTCGGGCTTTCACCAGCACCAGGGCTCAGGCAGCATGCAGCCGTGCCTGGCCCCCTGACCCTTCTCAGGGTCTTACGCCCTCACTGGGCCAAGTACTGCCCTCTCAGGCTGGGGTCTCAACCCCACACACTGCACCACTCTGGTGCCAAGCTGCTGCACCTTCCTAGCGCTGCTCAGTGCCCACACAGGGCACCTAGGAAACCCCCAGACTACTGGGGATCTCCTGTGAGGCCTCCTCACACCCCTACAGCCTCACCCAGTCCTCTGGTTGATATATACAACAGAACCATAAGTCCACCAGGCTGTAACAAAACAATAGGCCTACTGGCAATAACAAAACAATAAGCCTACCGGCTATAACAAAACAGTAAGCCTACCAGCCACAACATCAAGTCCAGGCCCACCTGGCTCTCTAGCCCACAGCCTCCTGGTCAGGCTTCTCTTCACCCTGACCATCATGCAGCCCTCTGGGTGCTCAGGCTGTACTGCTTGGCTTAGCTCCCCTGCAGAGCTTTTACTCTCAGGCTGCCAGAAGGGAACTGCCAGCCAGGCTCTGGCCTGGCTGTTTATAAGGGCCCAGCCAGGCCCCCTTCCGGTCACATGACCAACCTGATTGCTCCAGCAACCCGCAGCTGAGCTGCCCTGGTGATTGGCAGCTGCTCTAATCCTTACTTAGGCACGGGACACCCAAGTGCCCCCGTGACAATAAGCTAAAGCTCATTTAGTTAAGGGCAGATCCTGTCCATTGGAGAAACAGCTACATGTCCTGCTGTGGCTATTTTGCACACTAGTGATAATACCAAAGGACCATAAAGTTGGTGTAGTAGTTGGTCGTGGATGGATCATCACAATGAAAGGTCATCCTTTTCCAGTGGCACAGAACTAATAATGGCTTCTGTACTTTCTTACATTTGGGAGCCAGCTCAAAGTATTAAATCTGCATTAACATATGTCTCATGCAAAACCAGTCAAGGAACAGGAGGTCACAAATGATGTCTTAAAGCTTAATTTGTGGGGAAAAATCTGAGCTATTGTTAATAGGTAAGAAAAGATACTGAACCCATTCCTGTCAACTGAAGGACTGATCACAAATCTACCTCCATGCTTGTATTTCCTAAGAATTAATATGAAGTGTAATGGTTAACAATCAAACAGCTTCAGGAAATACACTATTGAAAATTAAAACATTTGAATTGTGTCTTAAAAGCAGTGAATGCACTATGAGAACAGCAACATCATATTTATGGTCCTGGTAGTTCAGTGTATAGCAAGCTGTGAACCTCTTCCATCAGAGCGGTACCAGAGCCTCTTCCATCAGAGCTGTACCAAGGCCCTATTTCTGTACGCTGTGTTGCAGGATTTAATATTGACTATTAGTATTAATAGGTACTAGTGTCATCTTTATTGCAACGTCTGCATCTGCCTACCAGACTAAGCATTTTGAACAACTATAAGCCTTTTTGTTCTGTATTTGTACAGCACCTAGCACTACACAGATCTGGTCTATGACTGAGGCTTCTATGTATGACCATCATACAACTGTGATGATGATGACAGCAGAAAAAATATTTGTTATTGCTTACAAATTTTAAAACAAACAAGAGATTTCCCCCCTAGAAAAGCTAATCTAAGCATTTGTAGTTGCCATTACTAACAAATACAAAATATTTCTAAATCAAGATTAGACATTAAAATCCTATAACAGTCTTTTTCTCAACTTAAATCTTCCACTGAAGTCAGTGGAAGCTTTACCTGGATACAGACTGCATATTGGGTTCTTTATCATTAATCCAAAAGGTATAATATTCAGGACAAAGTTACCTCTTGATATATAGTAAACTACATTAGCCCCATTAGGAAACACACTGAAATACTTTTTTTGAGCTGGCAGCAGTGGTTTTTTATGATCTTAGCCCAGAACTGATAAAGGGACTTTTTTTAAAGCTTGTGAATGTTGGATAAGTGACAGGGCCATGTTGCTGGTAGCTCTGTTAACTATTTAAAATATTGGTGCCAATGTTTTGTCAGGTGTGGGCTTCTCAGCATAAGCCAAAGCTGTGATAACCATGGAAACTGTTCAAGTGAAGTGTATAAGCAACCATAATATTTTTTTAAAAATCATTTACTCCACGGAGTTTCAAATGTCATGTAGTAAGTGTAGTTTTTACAATTACTTGTTCATTTTATTAAACAATAAAATATGTGGTATTAAGGTGCTTACAAAGGTATTTCCTGTACATTAGATTATGTAAGTAGCAATCAAAAATTTTATAACTGATTTCTCAACTGAACGCATGCCAAGAACGTTAGAATGGTTGAGAGTTTAAGCTTGCTTTTAAATAGCTTCCTAATCCAATTACTTATTGTAAAGGATAGTTCATTTTTAACTCAGTCATATACTGTAAAAGTATTTGAAAAATGAAAGTATATATGGAACAATATAGAAACAGATTGTATATGCATACAGCCAGGGTCCTAACAATGCAGCTGGGCACCTGGGGCTGCAGTCACACACGGGGGAAGCGGTGACTTCCTGTTGCTGCTGCCACTGGCATAGTTTTACAGCTGTGACAGCAGCTAGTTTTTCCACTTTGCCCCCACATCCTGGGCAGCTGTCCTGGTCACTTCACCCTAGTTATACCACTGCATGCAGCTCTGCTACAGGTAGTTACACATGTAATTACAGACCATGGTGATCTTATAGTTAAGGAACTGGAGTTCTGCTGATGGCAGTAGAATTATGACAAGGCTCAAAAGCTCTCCAAAAGTGTTAATGATCAGCAAATATTACACCTAAATCTGCCATTTCATATATATCTGTGTGTGTGTGTGTGTGTGTGTACTGTAAACTTGCAGCATGCTATGTGCTGGGGGTCTGAGCTTTTTCTTTGTTGCTGTATAGAATAGAATTAAGTCCTGAACACATCTAATAAAAATGGTTAAACATTTGCAAGTTAAAGACCTTGCAATGTTCATCACTTCTCACTCAAAATGACAGTGTGTGCTTTGCTGATGTTATTACATAAGCACAGAAAAACTCCTGGAGATGCAGAAGATATTTTTATCTTGCATAGATTGGGGTAAGCACAGTCTTACTTTTAACTTCTTCAGATATGTCCATTAAAGCAGCAAACACACTAATGCTGTAGGTTCTGTCAGAGACCAGGGAGAGCTTGATTAGTGCTGATGAAATTCATGATTCCAAGAACCTCTTGGATCTTAGAGAGCTACCTGGGGATGCAAAGCCGCAAGCTAAATGTCAGCGTAGATAATCCTGTACAACACCTTGGGAAATTATGCGATTATGTGCCCATGCACTTTTGTGCATGAAAGGTGTGACCACAAATAATTGCATAATTTTGCATAACTTAACCTGGGTGGGATCTATGTCTCAACCTCCACGGGACTCCTAGCACTCCAACTGGGACCCCATGTGGAGGCACCAAGCACAGTGGTGTGTGAGTGGACAGGTGGTGAGTGGGGAGGGGAACACCTGCCTGCAGAAGCAGGGGTGGGTGTGAGGTTTGTGGGTGGTGCTACTCACTGCCCCCCCATAATGCACAGCCCCTGCTCCTGGTGGCAGCAGCAGGTGGTGGGCTCTTGAGGCGCTCATGGCCGTAGCAGGTAGAGCCCCCTGGCAACACATGGCTCTGTG
>NW_017729023.1:753780-758117 GCF_001723915.1 Gavialis gangeticus | reverse complement strand
GTGAGTGGGGAGGGGAACACCTGCCTGCAGAAGCAGGGGTGGGTGTGAGGTTTGTGGGTGGTGCTACTCACTGCCCCCCCATAATGCACAGCCCCTGCTCCTGGTGGCAGCAGCAGGTGGTGGGCTCTTGAGGCGCTCATGGCCGTAGCAGGTAGAGCCCCCTGGCAACACATGGCTCTGTGCTGGCCCAGCCTGGTATGCACCTTCACACCAGACCATGCCAGCACGTGGGACTTGTGGCACTGCAGGTGGGAACTGTGCACCATCAGGCCCAGCTGGCTCAGCTCCAGCAGGAAGCCGCATGTGGAGGCACGGAACTTGCCTGGCTCAATAGCGCATGACTCCCTGCAGCTCCCAGTCTGCGTGCCATTGGGCCAGGCAGGTTCCACGCCTCCACATGGGGCTTCCCGCTGGAGTGCTGGAAGCCCCACATGGAGGCATAGAGCCAGCCTGGCCCAGCCTGATGGCACGCAGCTCCTGCCTGCAGTGCCACAAGCCCAATGTGCTGGCACGGAGCCAGCCCAGTCTGGTCTGAAGGTGCACGCAAGGCTGGGCCAGCTCTGTGCTGCTGTGTGGAGTCCCTGGAACTCAGCACATAATTTTGAATTTTTGTACACATCATTTACTTTGGAGATGGGAAAGTTTCCCATATAACTATAGAAGAAACCACACCACTGAGAAACAGATTAAATCTGCTTTTCTAAACTTTGAAACCTTGTAACAGAATATATATTAAAGAATTGTTGGCACTTGTGTGGTCTACATCATCATAATATCCATCTTGTAAATTTTTCAATTCATAGCATAATATGGGGGAGAGGGGGATGGAACCAAGGTCAGTAGTCTTTGTCTTGCCTTTGTATGGGGGCACAGAAAAAGCTGCTACTGCCAATGGCATCCTGACAACCGCCACTGTCCCATGTATCATAGCTGCCTTGCCATACCTCTGTTTTCAGTGTACTCTTCCTTATAGGAAACTGGTGAGTCAGAGAAATGCTAGCACACCCATTTTTCAGAGGAACATGAGACACAGAAAGTCTGAGTGATTTATTTACGGTCACAAAGGGCATCTGTGGTAGAGCAGGGAGTTAAACACAAGTCGTCCAAGTCCTACGACCCCTAACAAGTAGACCATGCATTTTGTAAGGTAGGTGTACATTATACACAGAATGTGAAAGTATGTAGGAAGCAAATATTCCCCTTTAACCAGTGCTGAAGCCTTTTGACATGCATAGCCATGAAATGTTTGACTTTAAAGTGTTAAACATGTTGAAACAAGCGTATTTTAGGGAGAGGGAGAAGTACAGGGAGGAATTCAGTCCCAAACTGGTGTTTGTATCTATGTTAGTGATGAGACAGGTGTTTGGATGTAAGTCACAGTTGTTTTGCAGAATTTTACTTGAGTATGTTCACTTTAGCCAGACTTTCTGCTAGACTGGAACATACAGTTTACTTTTAAAAACTACAGTGGGGCCATTAGATGCTCTTCTCCTTATCTCAGACTGATAAAAAGGATTCTTCAGGCTCATAAACTCCCTGAAGATTAAATTGATTTGTTCTGTTTCCAACTGTGACTCTAGTGCTATTAAAAAAACAATATGCAGTGTAAGATGTAAGATAATCAAATAAACAAAACCCTAGGGAGCCATAAAATGAAAAAGGCAACTTGGCCTAATCAAAATAAGAACCAAGGAATAGGAACCTAGTTCAAAAATACATCATTCTTTCCTTTCATATGCAAACATCCCAGTAGTTGAAGACTGAATAAGCACCCATCAGGAGATACAGGGAAAAGACTTCTGATCTAGAAAGCTGGGAACATGTGGAGAGTTTTCCTAAATAGGAGGAAGAACTAGCGTAGGCCCAGCCTTGCTTTATGAATTGAGTTGCGTGAGAATTGATGGTGTCATAAGAGATACCGGAGGTATCTTACAACAAGTAATGTATTGATGAAAATAAAAACAGAATCCAACAGTTGATTCCAGTAACATCTCTCTGAATGTCTTCAGACTTAGGCAAAGCCTCAGATTTCTGGGGGTCTTTCTGCCTTCACAATCCAGCTGCAATGAACTCAGTTCTCACTGCTCTGTCTTCTACGTATGTTGTGCCAGTGATGGGATTGGGAGAGTGAAGGGAAGGTAAAATGGAAAATCTTTCCACCTGGAAGGAAAAATAAGTCAATTAAGCATTTTCTTTAGCCCTCCTCTGACAAGCTCTACCTTTCCAATTCAGTTTCTTTAGAAAAGATTTCTATTATTTTTTTCTAAGCTCTGTTGCTTAATTTTAGCAATGTGCACAACAAAAGGTCTCATAGTGAGGATGCTATGTGCAACTGACACTTTCCCCTCTCATCTCATACAGAGGACCATAGTGATAAGAGCATTTTCTATCACATTGTTAGAAGTACTGTTGTAAACCCCATCCATTCTAGAAAGCTGCAGTACAAACTGGGACATATAGCTAGGGATCTACTCAATTCATGATTTTGTGATTTTTGTGGAAACTGAAAAAAGGCAGATTTTGCAATCACTGTGAAAAATGGCATTTCCCATGATTTTGCATGGAATTGCTGGGGAAAAAAAAAGTCTAACTAAAAACAAAATGCTGGCTCCCTAGTGGGAGCCAGTAGCTTCTGCAGCCTGGCCCCTCAGCTCACTGGAGGGAGGGAGAAAGCCACCAGCACGAAGGGGAGCAACCAAGATTGCAGCTACCCCATCATCCCTCCACCACTGATAAGCTGAGGGGGCTGCCTTTTGTGTGGCCCTGCCCTTCTCCACCAATCAGCAGCAAGGTGTGGGGCCACAGGAAGGGCAGCTCTCTCCAGCAATCAGTGGCAAGAGATGGAGCCACATGAAAGGCAGCCCTCTTGGCCAGGCAGCAGTGAAGGGCAGGGCCACCTGATGGAGGGAAGCTTGTTGCAAAAAAGGCTGATAAAAAGGTGCTGCAAGCGACCCATGACTTTTACTTCACCTCCATGCACTTTAAGTAGATTCCTACCTATAATACTATTTAGATAATTAAATCACATGTATCATGTTCATCCTTTTATACATGTAGTGTAAGGAAACAGTATTAGCAACAGTGAAAGGATGGATTTGTGATTCAGGCAGTGATGTGAAACTCTGGTATGAAACTCTTCAATTACTGTTTCTGCCATTGAATTCCTTGGGTAAATCATTCAGTCTGTCTGAGCTTTAAGTTTCCAGTCACTAAAATGAGGGTAATAATCTTTCCTTTTCTTCATCTGTTCATCAGTTTGGATTGTAAGCTCATCAGGACAGGGAGTAGCTCTTGCTGCATATTTGTACAGTACCCAGCACCTTAAGGTTTTAATCTTGGTTTGAGCCTCCAGGGTGAATTGTAAAATAAATAAAAATAACACTGAATATTCTTATGAATCATTAACGATAACTAGGGTCCTTTCTACAAAGACTGTATCAAATTTGCTTTGATATGGAACAGATGCAAGCAGGATCCAGGGTGTGCCACCGTGGTGCAGTAAGCAACAATGGCTGTGCTACTAGGAAACAAGCCATACCCCCTTGCACCCATGGCACGTGGCACAACTTTGCAGAGTAGACAGTATGGCATGGCCTTGGCACTATACTTAGGGTCTTCTGGTGCATTCGGAATGCCACACTTAGCTGTCTACAAACTTGTGTGCCTGAACACAAGCACAGAGGGCCTGAGTAGCCAGGGCTTATTTCTTGGCAGTTGTCGGGGAACAGTGGCCCCAAGGTCATGGTGGGCCGAGGGTTTCGTTACGGAACAGGCGGGATTAGCGGCGAGGAGTCTGAGCGGTACAGGACATGTGCGGCTTCAAATAAAGTTGATTTATTTACTTACGCTTTTAGAGCGTAGGCGGAAATCTTGCTTTTTGAGTTACAGTATTAACGAACGTACAAACGACAGAAGGGTCTGTTGGCCCAGGGGGTTCTCGAGTGAACCTTTGCTTTCTAGCGGCTGCCCAACTCGATAGTCCCAGGGCTGGTCAACAGCTTATAAATCGGGAGACGAACAATGAACTGTAACGTGAAGAATGTCGTGATGCCAGTCCAAATGGACGAAATGGGTGGTCATTAAGATGCCAAAGTCGATGTGGAGGTTGAAGTTACGATGTCATAGCCAGTGGTCGAGATGCGGGATCGTGGTTGAGGCCGAAGCCGGAAATCAGTTCGTTGGCCAGAGATCAATACGGAATAATCAGATCAAGATGAATCAAATAAATTGCAAAATCGTAGCTGTGAGAAGACTAGTGGGCCCAAAGCCCTCCTGAGGAGCAGTCCCTGCAGCCGCAGCCTCTGCTCTCAGGATCGGGTCGATCTCTCCCTGTGAGA
>NW_017729023.1:749546-753768 GCF_001723915.1 Gavialis gangeticus | reverse complement strand
AAAATCGTAGCTGTGAGGAGACCAGTGGGCCCAAAGCCCTCCTGAGGAGCAGTCCCTGCAGCCGCAGCCTCTGCTCTCAGGATCGGGTCGATCTCTCCCTGTGAGACAGTCTCTGCTAAGGCAGTATCTGTTGAACAAGTCGAGCGTGGTCTCCCCCCCTGAGGAGCAGTCCCTGTGAATAGCAGCCTGTGCTCTCAGGCTTCAAACAGGAGACCAATGGGCTTAAGGCCCTCCTGAGGAGCAGTCCCTGTCAGGCTAGCCTCTGCTTTCAGGACAGATCTTCCCTGTCAGCACCCCCCAAAACTTCTTGCTCCTTCTCTCTTTCGCTAACTCCCCCCCTTGAGGAGGGGCCTCCAAGTCTTTATGACAACCGGGTAGCCAATCAGGTTGTCTTCTCTAAAGAAATTTCTAGTCCGATTACATCATGCAGTCTGTAGACTGAGCATGCGTCTGGTCAGATTACTTCATCTGCTGAGCAGAACTGAGCATGCCTGTTCTTACAAAACTAGGTCAGCTTTGATTGACAAGCCAAGAGTTGCATAGGGGGCACATGCTGGGCACGCTGTGGAATTTTCCATAGGCCTTGTCTGCTTGTCTGCGCATGATCAAACTTAACTCTTGTGTTGCCAGCATACATCTAAAATTTGGTCCGGACAGCAGTATACCTAACCACACTCAGGTTCTAGTCCCTACATGGGCACACAAAATGGAATGAGAAATATCAAGGAAAGGAGATGCACTAGATACCATGACCTTCATGCTATGCCCATGAAATCAATGGGAGCCTTTCTGTTGGCTTCAGTAGGCAATGGTTATAGATGTAACCTTCTAGCACAGTGTCACCAGGTAGATGTTCTAGAAGGCTTTTACCCTTCCACTGTAACCGCAGTGATGTGTGTCTAAAAATGTGTTCTTATGCAAGCAGAAACGTAATACTATCTTTGAATAAATGTCGACATTGTCATTCAGCTGGAACTTACTAAAAAAATGTGCATGTATTGAAGTCTTTAGGCTGCCTCTTGTCATGAATTTGCCAAGGAGAATGCTGGCTCATAAAAAGCGTGCACATTGTAAAAGATCTTCCAACTTGCATATTGAGAAATGGAATGAATGATAGGAGTGGTTCTTGGGGGTGAGTGATAAGCACATTACATATTATATTATATTATATATGTTAGACTGTAAGTATACACATAACTTGCTGGCTAATAATTAAACACAATTTAAAACTTTTTCTTGGTTTATCAACATCGCTTTTGCCCTGCTTTTCAAGGGCAGTGGTAAACTGCATGCCTATGTGAATAAGCAGAAGCACCTTGGAGTATTTACATACCGGTGTAAACATTTGTAACCCTGCAGCGTTGTAAAGGACTTAATCCAGATTTTTGAGGAAGTAACTTCTTTTTTGTATTTATTTAAACAAGGTTTTTCAGGTCACTAAGTATTAAATAAATCTAGTTAAATAGGAGTTTTGCACAGTGGAGAATGGAGAGTTCCCTTACCACAAGCTTTTTCTGCAACCTTCACCCAGTCCATCCTTGAGAACACTCTCATCTACTCCAGCAGGAAGATGGCACAAACATTCACGTAGGCTTCATGAATTCCTAACTATTCACACCCCAAATCTTTACCCTGTTTATGTACAAGGGAACTTTTGCAGAGTGGAATGTCCTTGTTCTTTACTCTTCAGTGTTGTCTTTAGCAGTAGCCAATGCTGAGTGCCTTAGAAAAATATGTAAAACATCCATTATACATGTAGGACCTTGCCTATAAGAGAGACTTAAATTAAACTGATTTTGAACCACTTGTGGTAAATCAGTGCAGACTAAAGAGCTATAAATGATATCTGGACATTTTTATTCAATGTGTAGGCAGTTTTTTTTAGTTTATCTCAAAGCAGTTCCCTCTTGACTTACGCTACACTGAAATAAGCATAGTTTAAAGTAATGTAAGAGTGTCTCCACAAGATTTTACACTTAAGTAAACTATAAAGTTGGTTTCAAATTAACTTGTGTGGTTTTCCCATGTTGACAAGCAGTTTGGAAAGTTGGAGAATGAGCCAGAGAAACTAAAAAATGAGCTATGAAGGGCAGCTAAGGTTGTGGACAGATGTATAACTCCTATATCTGTTCACACTTTTACAATATTATCATCCAGGGTAAAGTGACCTAAATGATTAATTTATGAAAATGCATCCATTGACTTAAATTGGGTTCTGCAGGTGAATTCGGCCTACACATTGTGTAATATACTAATAATATCCATAAGAACTGAATGATGAAAGTGAATTTCTTTTTTCTTAGTATGAACAGTGGTGCAGCTGGTAAATTGAGCTTGAGCACTGTGAACAAGATGTATCTTTATACTAAGGGAAATAAAATGTTTATTGATCATATTCTGACACAGTGTCCTTGGCGGTCTAGATGGATATTGGCTGCCACTTACACAAACTTACTATGCTCTGTCTTGTTCATGGTTGGCAGTGGCTTTTGGATCCAGCAGTTTTTGCATTCCACAAGGTTGGGGCTTTGCTTAGCAGCAACAAGTTGTTCTTGCTGTCTGGAGCTCAGCTAAAAAACAAGTACAGAAGCTCTAGAAACCTCTCTGGTGGCAGTTAGAATAATTGCAGTCCAAAGCACAAAGGAGGCTTGATTGTAATATGTAACAATAGCAATGGTAAAAACAGATATGGTTTTATAAAAAATATCATGCTGTAATAGTCATATTAGTAAGTTAGCCATGGGTCATTAGTAAACTTAATGAGGTAAGAACTGGCAAACATGGCAGAGCCGTATCAGCTAATTCTGCAACAAGCACATGAATATTTAATGCAGAATTACTCCACCCACATAATCAAAGAGGACTTGCTTATTTGCCCATAGACATATTTAGGGCTGTGTGAAACAACACTGCTTTGTTTCAACTTCTATTTTGCCATTTCAAAGGGACAGTGTTTCATTTTGGTGTTTTGAAGCACTGTTCTGTTTCATTTAGTTGAAACTGTTTTTGTTTTACTGTTTTACGAGGAGAGGCTAAGGGACCTGAACCTGTTCAGCTTCCACCAGAGAAGGCTGAGGGGGGATGTTTACAAACAAGTCGAGGGGACCAGCAGGCATTGGGGGAGTCCCTGTTCCCCCGAGCACTGCCAGGAGTGACAAGGAACAATGGTCACAAGCTGGCAGAGGGTAGATTCAAGCTAGATATCAGGAGGCACTACTTCATTGTCAGGGCGGCTAGGATCTGGAACCAAATTTCAAGAGAAGTGGTGCTGGGTCCTACCCTGGGGGTCTTTAAGAGGAGGCCAGATGAATACCTTGCTGGGGTCGTTTGACCCCAGTACTCTTTCCTGCCATGGCAGGGAGTCGGACTTGATGATCTGCTCAGGTCCCTTCTGACCCTACCAACTATGAAACTTATTTCAACACTATTTTGACGCATTTCAATGCTTCGCCCATATGCTACAATGGGGAATCATGAAAATGCCTTTAACTTTGTAATTTCTTTCCTGACTCAGATGAAAACAGTAGGGATAGTAGCCACAAAGCCTGCCAAGTTTCAAGGAAATAGGTGTGGGGGTTTCTAGGGAACTGCACCTCAATGCAGGCAAAAAAGCCAGTCAATGAAAATGGAAATGGAGGTATCAGGGGGTGAGAGGCTGGGGTAGAGGGGAAAGGGAATGTAGCAGATAAAAGTGGAGAGGTACCCGGGGAGTCAGATGTCCAGCAGGTTGTAGTGTGTCATAAATCCAATGTCAATATTGAGTCCATGAGTTTCTGTATCCAAAAGGTTGTTGAAGGGAAGTTCATAGGCTCATCTGTGAACAGTGGTTCGTAAATTCCCTTTGAGGATCAAGCCTGAGAGATTGGAGACAGGTGGTGTTCTTGTCTTTGATAGATTTTTGATGTGCTCTCATTCTGGTGTGCAGTTGTTGCTTGGTGTCTCCTACGTATTTTCCATTAGGGCATTTGTATTTGAAGATATCTCCATACTGGAGATATTGTTGGCAGGTTTTGCAACAACTGTGTTAGTTTTAGTGGTCATGCCCAGGACCTAGGGTCTCCTCCTTTCCCATAGCACCTGGCCATACCTCCAAGTTAATCTTGGCATGGGAGCTCAGCAGGGATGTGTTCTTCCCTGCTGGCTGGTGATACAATGAGTGCTCCCTCCAGCCCTGAGAGTAGGGCACTTCATGGTTGTGAAACCTAAGGGTAAAAAAAAAAAA
>NW_017729023.1:733535-749034 GCF_001723915.1 Gavialis gangeticus | reverse complement strand
TGATGGAGAGGAGGTATAGATTGGACATCCGCAAGAACTACTTCACAGTTAGGGCGGCTAGGAGCTGGAACCAACTTCCAAGGGAAGTGGTGCTGGCCCCTACCCTGGGGGTCTTTAAGAAGAGGCTGGATGCCTACCTGGCTGGACTCATTTGAGTCCCGTTTCTCTTTTTGGGGTTTTTTTGTTGTTCTCCCACCCTGGCGGGGGGTCGGGCTAGAAGATCTACTAGGTCCCTTCCGACCCTTAATCTATGAATCTATGAATCTATGAATCTAAGGAGGTGTGGTGGGGTGTCACTACATCACCAACAATGCTGAACACCCTCTTGCTTGGAACACTGGTCGGTGGACAGGACAGGTGTTCCTGAGCAAATGTGGCCAGATCTGACCACATCTGGCTGCAGCTTGCCTGGTAGCCCAAGGAGTCGCACAGCAGCGGTTCTATGTCCTCAGCAAGCTAGGCAACCACCAAGGCCTGAGCGCTACGTGCATGATGATGGGGTATGGTGCCTTTGGATCCCATCATGGAAGCCATGACCTTGGCCCACATTGACAGGGCCTGTGGTAGAGGAGGAAACTGGCTGGTGAATGGTGTTCTGGCACAGGAAAGTGGATCCCCCTCTTCCATGTTCCCTGCCTGTGCCCTTCTACTTCCCTGACTCTGTTCACCAGCACCTCTGTCCAGTTTTCCAGGGTTTTGCTGCTGCATACTCCCCCCTGCACCTTGGGGTCACATATGGCAGCCAGCATGTTGACCATACTGGACCACAAGGGATCAAGCCGTTTCCTGATGCCCTCCTTCAGTCGCTTCACCAGTGCCTGCACATCTGGTGACAGCAGTGTGCCTCAGCCAGGAACATTGATCCCCTGGAACTTCTCCATTTGGTTCTGATGTTCCCTCACTATGTGGATCACCTGGCTAAGGATGGCATCACCAGTGCTGAGGGTCTTGGTGGCCTCAAGGAAGGGCTTGAGGACCACCAAGATCTGGGAGTTCATGTCCCACTCAGCTCTGTTAAGGGAGCCGCTGATCCCAGTCTCCCCAAGTAAGGCCATCTCATGTATGGCCTTCTGTTGCTCCACCAGCCGCTTGAGCATCAGGTATGTGGAGTTCCACTGAGTTTTCCTGCATGATTTTGTGCTGTGGGATGTTCATTTCTGCCTGTTTGTCCCAAAGCATCTTGGCCCCCTTGATGCTCTGGTGGAAGTAGCCTGCCAACTTCCTGCATTTGGAAATGAGCTTGCTGGTTCTGTTGGTGTTGTCACTGGCAGCCCTGTCCCCCTCCAAGGCATCCCTGACAATGAGGTGCATCTTGTGTGCCACACATATGATGCCAACAAAGTTGGCATCATGGACCACCTTAACCATATTGGCCCCATTGTCGATGACCATGAATCCGTGGGTGAGCTCGCCCTGCCCAATGAGCCACCCCTACACCAAGCGATTCATGGACCCCATAATCTCTGTCGCTGTGTGGGACTCATCCATCACCTCGGCTTGAAGGAGACTCCACCAACAGCCTGACTGGTCGCACCAGTGCCCTGTGAGGGAGGGATCTGCATGATCTCCACCCCAGCTGCTCCAGATGTCCGAGGCAGTGTAAGGTCACCTGTGGACCAGCTTTGTGCAGCTCCTCCCTCAAATACTCCTTGCATGCCTCATACAGAGAGGGCACCACTGTCCTGCTAAAGATGGTGCATGCGGGAACTTAGTAGGATGGGGCCATGAGGTCCATAAGACGCCTGAACCCTGGCCGCTCAACTAAGGAGAAGGGCTGGCCATCCAGGGAAGCAAGTCCCCAATGCTCTGGGTGACCTTGTTCGCCTTTGGAACACACCCCGCTTTGTGACCACCTTTCCCCCACTGTTCCAGGGTGGCCTGCCTCTGCTTTGGGCAGACAGTGACTTTTGAGAGAGAGGGGGACTTATTTTTGGGTATACTCCCACTGGTGCCAGGCTTAGAAGGAACAAGGGCAAGAGGGTGGTGCGTGCGGAGATGCATCATCATCCCCGTGGTGCTCATGTGTTTTGTTCCCTTGTCCCAGCTGGTTTTGGCTTGGCAATGCAGGCAGATAGCATTTGTGGGATCATCTGCCAGCTCAAAATGATCCCAGACCACAGTACCCCCTTGCTTCTAGGGTGCAGGTGCATGTACAGATGCTGCCTTTTCCCCCTTCTCAGCAGGCAGAGGCACAGCAACAGGAGGAGTGGACTCAGCTGAGCCACTTGCCTCCATGACCTCTGCCACAGCCTCCTCCAAAGTGCCTTTTGAGGAAGGAGATCTGGCTCTAGGGGAAACTTGAGGGGTGTGGAGCACAAACTCAGCTGATTCCCCCTTCCCTCCCCAGAATTTCCTTCACTATGGCACTCAGATCCAGCTCCAGATTCAGCTCTTCCTCTGGTACTGGAAGGCTCAAGCTGGGAAATGAAATGGGGATGGAGGAGTCTGTCATGATAGTGCTGCTTGTTGCCATGGTGGTGTTGGGGCAGGGGTTATGACTGGTGCTATTGGAGGGGCTGCAGACTCAGGCAGTAGCACTGCTTCCCTCTCCTTACTGCCAGTAGAACCAGAAGCCTCATGCCTGCTAACTGTAGAAAAGAGGCTGCATCTCAGTTTGGGGCAGGGGGCCAGGGGGGACACTGGTGGGACTTACAGCTCTTCCTCTACCCCCTCTTCCGCCCCTCCCTGAAGGTTTGCCAGCTGCTTTTCCAGCACGTTTCATAGTGTGTTTGGTGAGCTGGAAAATCTGTGTGTTCTTCTGTACTGTAATATGTATTTATATAATATATGTAGATGATTGTATGTATGTATTTATGTCATGTATATATGTATTTATGTAATAAATAAAATATATAAATGTATGTATGTGTTCTGTCTATATTGTATATTATAATATGCAATATATGCTGTGCTTCCCTGCACAGTGAATAGAATGCATACTGTGAGAGAAGGCACAGATTTCTTTTCTGGGGGGAAAGAATCAAAATAGACTAACAAAAACAAAAAGAGGATTTATGGGGAGGAATACATTGAAAGGAATGAATATAATAATAAAGGGTATTAGGAAAGGAAAAGGTATTGAATCCCACTTGCCAGGAACAAACTAGCCAGTAGGAAGTGATAACCTTTCTGATGCTGCTGAACTGCTGGAGGACACATCTCAGTAAGCTGACCCCAAGGCACAGAGAAAGCTCAATTAAAACAATGCTTTTATGCTGTTTTTCCATCCCTCCCCAAGAGTACTGGGATTGGAAGGGACCTGAGGGAAGGATCACAGTCACTGACCAGCTACACAATCAATATCAGAGCAGTCCTCCCCCCTTTTTCTCACTCCCTCTCCCTAGTTTCTGTTTAGCTGCAAGCAAGCCCAGCTTCGAAACTTAAAGCATTTCACAACTTTCTAAACATTTTGAGTGCTCTCATTTTGTTTTGAAGCTGTTTCAAAGCCTTTTTTTTTGTTTCAATTTCTCTATTTCAAGCTTGAAATGCATAGAAACAGCTTCAAAACAAAACACCCGTTGAAATTCCACACACCCCTAATATTTATTTCTCAAATTGACTTCGTTAGATTCACTGAGATATTGATTGACTAGGTGGTGACAGTCTCCCTTAAAGATTTCATTTCAAATGCACAAGTTTCTCTGGAGTTTGAATACATTTTTGTTTTCATTTTTGCATTTTGAGCTTTGGAGGGAGTGGTGTTTTCATATGCTATGCTAAAAGCTGAAGATGAAAAAATGGCAGTAGTACTAAGAGTCTGAACAACCTGTGCTAAAGCAGTTCTTCTATCCACATTTTCCACATTATTAGTACTTTTTCATTGAATTCAGTGGACTGCAGATTAGGTCTTATGTGCTTAGTTGCTTGCTGAAGAGCAAAGCATATAATTTCAGTACATTTGAATAGGGTTAGGCTGATCTAAATGCCCAGTCATGCAGATGTGCTTAAATCACCCCCAGAATGGTGCACTAGATGTAAGTTCACCTGAGTAGATGCACCAGCTTAGACTAAAATTTGGTTAACCTGATCTAAGATGGGCTTAACCCAATTTCATGATCACCTGTATGTGTTTAGAGCACAGCCCCAGGGCTGGGAAAGACCAGCCACTCACCTCAGCCCTGGGGCTGTACTGTTCCCACCCCTTCAACTCTGCCTGGTCTATTTTTATTTCCCCAGCCTCCTCCTCCACCCCACAGAGTAATTCCTTTCTCATGGACCCCTGCACACCCCCTGTCCCTCCATCCCAGCTGGCCCTCCCCTCACCCCAGGTTACTTATACTGGTTTCCCCACGCAGCTCCTGGGAGCAGTGAAAGGCTGGACACCACTTCCAGCCTATATTTGGGCAGCTTATGTCACATGAACGCAGACTAGGTGCATCCATAGTCTGACACAAATTAATACATTTATGTGAATATATGATTAGCCATGCCTTGTCTAGGAATAGAATAGTTGGTTTGGTTAGGTGTAAAATAATCATTTAGATTACTTAAAGCAGATGTGCTCAACCCCTGGTCCACAGGCCAAATTTGGCCCACAGCACCATGTCATTCAACCCATGGAAACCCCACGGGCCAAGACCCTGCACACTAGATTGGGGGCTCAGGGTGGCATCGGGCCCAATCCTGGTAGGGGCAGCACAAATCCTGATCCAACCTACAGACTGGACCCACACCACTCATATGGCCTGCAGGGCCAAAACCTTTAGCACCACTGAATTAAAGCATCAACAAATGGAAAGAATTTATAAAGGTTTGGCAATTTCTCTTCAGCACATCTTGGCTAGTGTTTGATTTCCAATAATGATTTGTTTAAATTGCATAGAATACATTATTTTGTAAGGCATATCAAGCATTTATTTGGAATAGTTTAATAAAAAATATCATGCCCTTTAGGACAGGAGTTGCCTCTTTTTTACAATATATGTCTGAGCAATACCTAGCACAATAAGGACAGGATCCTTGATTACTGGTGCAATCATAAGAAATAATTTTATCTGTTCTTTTCTAGAACACTAGCAAGTGCAGGCAAGGAACTGAAGGACAATTTTTTGAAGGCGCTGGCAGAAAGGGAGGAAGCCAATCGTGGTGGGAAAATGTCTGTAAGTACATTTGTGGTGGAAATACTACAGTAGATTTTAGTTTGGAAGAGTGTGTGTTATTTCTTTGGAACACTTTGGATTATTCATTAAAGCGTTTATTTATTTATTATCTAGTGTCATCTATAGTAACTCTGGTAACTCAAGTAATGCACTTACTTGAGTCTATACACATGCTCCAAGGTGGAGGTGGGGTGCTTTAATTAAAGCACCTGCAGTGTCACATGATTCAGCATTCTGTGCTTCAAACGGCGGCAGGGGTACTTTAACTAATGCTCATTCAAAAAGCTTAAATTAAAGCACCCCCATTGCCATTTTGAAATGTGGGGGCACTGAATATACATGACGTGGAGGCTATTGGAGCGTGCTGATTAGCATGCTCCAGCAGACTCGCAGCAGACTTAATTAATTGAGTCTGCTCTGATGCATGCTAATTAACATGCATCGGAGCAGAGGTCCATCACATGTATAGGTGCCCAATAAGTTTGTTGAAGAGATTCTGTGAAGACCAGAAAATGACAAATATGTTAAAGCTCTAATTTTTAAACAAAATTAGTGGAAAATACAAACCAGAAATCTGCAACCAGATAAATTTAACAGTAGTGATGAAAGGTATCTTGGAAACTCTACTAAGGATATGACAAGAGAACACCTGGCAAAAGCCAATATATATTCATTAAAATAGGTAGCAGGGCAAGCTCAGGACACATCATTTTTGATGCTCAGATGGGTTGAGGTCTCCTTGTCTTGGTTTTGAGAAGACTGGTGGTGTGTGTGTATGCATGCATACATGTGCATGCACACACACATGCATGTGTTGGGAAGTAGGGTTTTGGCTACAACAGAAGATTGTAAATAGGAGGTGGCAATATGACTTGATTTCAAGTGAAAACATTAGATGGATATTGTTGAAATCTTGGTGTCAAGAGGGCTGTGATGTTCCTTTAAGAACCAGGGGAAAAATGGGGTCTGCTGGCCCTAGCACCAGGGGGAAGTTAATCGAGCAGTAGGAGGTGAAAATGTTTCAATGATTAAAACATTTTCAAATGGTGGGTTTGTCAAGCCTTTGTGGTACCATCACCAGGATGATTTCAAGAATTGTAAAATCAAGCCTGCCTTTTTTGTCCTGATTTGGTTTCATCTTCTGCTCCTGAGCTCTGTGGACAAGGACAATATGCAGTGCATTTGGGATAGTGGATCAGAAAGAAATAGGCCTTATACTCAAGAAAGCATCACCATTGATTTGTTAGCCCTCTGAGCAGTAAGGTACATATATTTGTTAAATAAAGGCAGATAGACTGCTGTCTAGCCATTAAAGAAATGAGTGTGCCATTAAAACGGAGATGCATGGTCTCAGTTCCAGCTCACCTTGCAATATGAGTCAAAAGGCCTCTGGTTATGCAACAGGATTTTTTAAAACAGTAAATATTATTACAAAGTATTAATTACATGCCTAAATATAATGAATTACATTTAATTTGGGGTTTCAGCTCTAGCTCTGAATCTCCTGGATTTTCCCAGTGACACCTGATTTTACAAGTGACACCTATAACATGCTTATATGTAAATGTACATTAGAAATGTTGATGCAGAACATAAATATGTTGACTAAGCTAATACATTTAGACAAACAATGTTATAGCATTTTTTCTTTTGTATATTGAATTAGCTGCCAGAAAAGGAATTCCCTTTAGATGCAATGTGACACTTGATCTTATACATAACACCTGTATCATTAATTGGGCTCTATGAAGTTGAAAGTGTATTTGTGGATACGCTGAGTCCAAAAGACCATGCAATCTGACTGCTCACCAGGCCAGTCTCTCCATGGAAGAGACTGTCTGTTTGCAAATATAAAACAACCCCTAAATAACGGTTATGTTACAGGATTTCTGGAGCTCCTCATTGAATGAGAAGCTTTTCTGAGTGAGTTCCTCACCTCATCAGCACACCGTGCACTTAGGCCCAAATAGGTATTTGGCACATATGCTGCCAAAATTAGCTATTTAAGTGGTATTCTAGGCTACTGGAATGGATTTTATGTCCTATTCCCCACTCCAGAACTGAATTTGCCTCACTGCACATGCTCAAAAGGGATCCTCTCCAGCTACTTATACCTGTTGTAATCCTATTCTAACCAGGAAGGTGCATAATTTTGTGCAAGTCTCCAAAATTTTACTTGCAGTAAAACCATACCTAGTTAGTTGGACCCTAGCAGTCAATCCACTAGCCTAGAAGTCATGGCATTTGTCTGGGCAGTGGGAGACCTAGGTTTTTGGTACTCCTTAGTCATAAGGCAGGAAGCGGGGGTTGAACCTCTATATCCTAATTCTGAACAAAGCATGCTAACCACAGTCCATGGGCTAGGCAGGGCCAAGAGCATCCTCCATTCCTTCCTATTGTAGCTGGCCCCCTGGACAGCTTAGAGCCGAAAGTACATGGAACCATGTCTTCCTTTGTGGTTTAGTGAGATGTGTACTACCCTGGAAGGGCAAAAACTGTCCTGCTGCTGTTTATCCATTTTATCCAAAGAGTATTAATGTGAAATGCAGGAATACCATTAAGTACAGCAGCCAGAACCCAGAGCTTTCTCCCTTCCCTGCCCTTCTCACTGAACTACCAAGTAAGGCTTCCCCTCTTGGCTGCCCAGTGTTCCCTTTAACTTAACTGTTTTTCTTTAACTTAACACAGAGTTACATGCCTTGTAAAATCTGTGTAAGTGATGTGAAATGCCCTCTGCCTGTCTAAAGGTGGAGCTGGATTCAGAACAGTAAGTTAAGGAAGGACCCTTCCTCACGTAAGGGTTGTGCCTGACCATGGAAGTTAGTACAGTTCTAGTCAGAGACCCAGGAAGCAGTTACTGCACCACTTATTTACAAATCTCCTTTCCATGTATCTTACTTTCACAGGTCCTCTTTCTGTCCAGCAGATCCTTGAGGAAGATGTGTATAAACATGAACTGGTCTTATTAAAAGTAGCTATATCCATTTGCTTAGTCAATAATTCCATTCAAAAACTATATCCAAAAATTAAAAAATTAAAAAATTAAAAAAGAAAGTAAAAAGTCAGGAAAAAGTAGATTTAGAAGGTCAGTGGAGTGGGAGTTAGGTAGCTGTTCATTTCTTTTGGGTTTGAGTCTGAAGATAAAGAATCTCTTATTTTCATGAATAAGAATTCACATAATTTCCAGGTGTAAGATAACGTAATTATCAGACATTCTGAAGACAGATGGTTTTTAATATATTCACACAGGTGTACATTTACAATACCTAGATCTCACCTATGTGCTGTTACAGTCAAAGTGATAAAGTGCTCAACAGATAGGTCACGTGCAGTAAACTTTAAGAAATTGTGCAGTATGTAGGGGACATATTGTCTCTCAGAGTAAGCCCCGTAATTATTGGATATGTATGTTTGGGATATGGTTTAGTTAACTTACCCTCTTCCATTATTACTACAATGATGGGATATATGGATAGAATTGGATTACAGTGATACTGAAACACTTCCCTGGTATAATATTCAACTTTGCAAACTTTAACACAAACGTCACTAAACCTTGCAAAAATATTCAGATACTAGGAGCAAGTAGGTGGAATTTTCTTAGATACAATGAAAACCAGTAAGGATCTTCCAGCTTTACTGAGGAGAAAAACAAAACTAGAATGTGTCCTTTCCATCTTTATGCTCCCAGGAATTGTGATTAAGTGATTATATGAATTTCAGACTTGGCAGAATGGAACTTGTTGACACTTATTTTCTCCACTGAATGCTGACTCTGTAAACAGCTACATAGCCAGGCTATTTTGGCTTTGAAATGTGTATTATTGAAGCTGGTATAAAACCATTGGTTACAGCTTGTTTCTTCAGAGCCATTCAAAGGAACCACTGTAGCTGACTTAGAAAAACCTGTGAATTAGTCAGCTTCTAATATACCCATTTCCTGTGTTGAAAACTATGAAACATAAGATTGCGTTGTATATGACCAACAACATTGTGCTGACATGATCTTTTCCCCCTTTACTATTTTCCAACATCCATAAAGTGTTCCCTCTCCAAAAAAAGAAAGTATTGTTCAAATGTTTATTTCCCCTTTTAATTGAACCCATGTTTGTCCAATTAATCAATCCCTATGGAAATTACATAAGTCATGCAGGTAATCATAATTTAATTTCAAACAAATCACTTCTGTGCTTGAAATATAAAATGCATATCACATTCCATTTTACTAGAAGCAGTACAGTATGAGTGAAGTAAAACTTTGCATTTCGTCAAAGTAGATGTAATCTTTGTCTTCTATCAGTACAAGGAGTAACAACCCTGATTTTCTTCACATTTAAAGAAAAAAAATTTCATCTTTTTTGAGTCTAGTCTTTTGCTATGTGAGTGTTATAGGTCTTGTCATAAGTTACTCCTTTAGTTCAAATCATTATATCATTGGTGAGCTATGGATTTGTGTAAGGGCTTAGATAGGCTTTGATAGCTTTGTAGGGTCTTGTTCAGGCCCCCTAAACTGATGTGAATTTCACTCTCAATGACTACATTTTTGAAGGAATTTGTGTTGGCCTTTTCTTTGACCAAGCAGGCTGTGTGTGTGTATGTGTGCACACACACAAACACGCACATACAGTATATATAAAATACAATCTCTCTCAGAAAGTATGGCATCCTTTCTCTCTTATGGTTGACATACTCTGTCTTGGCTCACATCGGCAACAGGTATAACTGACTGCAAAGAATCAAGAGATCTAGACAAATATAATTCTACTATGGCATTCTTAGCAAACTGACTTATCTACTAGAACTTGTTAAAACTTGTTGCCATGGAAGACTCACAATATAGCAAAGCCACTAGACAGGGAACAGGTCCAGCTGTGGTGAGCCTGTGCATAGAGTTTCAGCACTCTGTTGCAAGGTCCATGCCCATGGTAGACCCAGTTCATTGAAGTGGAGGAAGAGAATGGGCCAGGGAATGTGGCCATTAGATCATGAATCCATTGGTCACCCAGAATGACTATTGAGGGACCTGCTGTTTATTCATGCTTTGTTCTTTCCAGTGTTTAGCAAACATTGCCTACAAAAATAAGATTATGATGCAAGCAAGGGATGTGACATAAAAATGATATGTAGTGCTCTTAAATTGTTATATAATCTACTCCAGAGAGACATTCTACATCTAGAAATGAACTGAATTAATTACATGGTGAGATACTTAGATATATACTGTAGTAATATTAGTATTTCAGTATTTAAAAATTGGTTATAACATGATAATTTTTTTTGAAAATCTTATGGAAAGGAAACCTAAATTTATGCAAACATGTGCATTGTAGATTATTACATGGGATCAATTTGCCAGTATTTAACTGACTTGGTATGCACATATGAGACTATGTTATGAAAATGTATTGGTCAGTTCACATCTGGTGAAAGCTGTATCATTGAGACCATTCATGTGACTGTGACACATTATTTGAATATCTTTGGAAGGTCTAGATTCATGTAGAAGTTGAGTTGGGGCTGGTTATTTTTATATCATTAATGTTATAAAATCATTAATTATTATAAATATCGGTGTGCTCTATTCAGCTTCCATTGAAGCTGGCGTGCTTCTTTTCATTGGCTTCAGTAGGAATTATCTGATCTGTATAAAGGCAACTGAAAATCTTGGTGGGAAATGATTCCATATGTATGGAGGTAGTCTATGGAAGACTCCTTTAAAAAGTCTAAAAAGGTTTATATGGACTTTATTTTCAATAGGTTTCTTAAATACATCAGAAGTGGTATTAAATATGTTTTATTTACAAATATCATATAGTCCAGGGTAGAATTCATGGAAAGGAAATACATGGATAATATTATAAATGTGACCACAGATCCGAAATATGTATATTACTATTTGGTTTACAATATTTGTAAAATAACATTCAGGCATATTTAAAGGCTAGCACCTCAACTGAGAAAATTTTGCTCCAGCAGATCAGCTTCAAGAAATAATATTCTCCAAAGACTGAAAACTCCCTAAAGTGAGTGACAGTTTGTAGAACTGTAAAATCTTATCACTGAAAACAGAAATGAAGGCGATACTCTATAAATAATCCAAACAAAAATGAGGCTTGCCTCCTCGTTCTTCAAAGCATCTGTCAGTTACAAGTTGTAAAGATTTATGTCATTTCAGAAGACTGATCCTGAACAGCAGAAAACTGAGATAAATACATTTTAATAATTTATATTTGATAAATGATAAATTTTTTTGACTTTCATTTCAAAATAATATCAGGAAACATAAAATACAGTTCATTGCAGAAGAATTTAATGTAAACATTCATATCCTTCTTACCCTTGCGAGGTAGAACTTTTCCAATGAATGCTGCTAGAATCTTTGCTTCGAGGTGGCTAGTACCCTAGAATTTTCTCACTTACTCGTCAAAGTGTATCAGAACATTAATGAAAGTTCAAGCAGTATGTTATTGATTCAGGAGTATGTGAATTGCAGGGCTTAGCAACAGGGGAGGCACAATTCCAGTGTTGATAGTCAACACAGGAGCTACCTCAGGCTTAACAGAAAACAGGGCTTTCAACTGAACTACTGAATCGTCTTTTCAAAATGAGCATGCCAAGATAGCAACTCGTTGCTGTTTTGATGGAATTTTCTGCCTCTCACAGCCCAAGGCCTCTGAGATGCAAGTTTATTTCATAGATTTCATAGATTTCATAGACATTAGGGCTGGAAGGGACCTCGGAAGATCGAGTCCAGCCCCCTGCCCAAAGGGCAGGAAGTCAGCTGGGGTCATAGGATCACAGCAAGATAAGCATCCAGTTTGCTCTTGAAGGTGTTCAGAGTAGGTGCTTGAACCACCTCCGATGGCAGACTGTTCCAGGCCTTGGGGGCTCGGACAGTAAAGAAATTCTTCCTTATGTCCAGCCTGAAACGGTTTCGCAGTAGCTTATGACTGTTCGACCTCGTCATCCCTTGGGGTGCTCTGGTGAACAAACGTTCCCCCAGATCCTGGTGGTCACCCCTGATAAACTTATAGGTGGCCATCAGATCACCCCTGAGCCTGCGCTTTTCTATGACCCCCAAGTCTCTTTCTTCCATAGTGCTAGCCAGCGTAGCACTGCCGAGCCTATAAGGATGCTGCAGGTTTTTCTTCCCAAGGTGGAGAACCTTGCATTTTTCAGTGTTAAACACCATCAGGTTCTCAGGTTTACCCACTTTCAGAAAAACTGTTTTGTAGACATGTACTATCCTTGCAAACTGAGGTTCTTTTCTTCAATAGCTTTTAGTTTTGTATCAGTCACCAAAAAGGATATCAGTGTAAAACTGGGAAAGATCACTTGTGAATCCCTTAATAAAACTTACACATTGGGCAAGATTTTTTAATTATATATATTGAGGTATCATAGATACAGCTTGCAGGCCAGAACCTGAGTGTAGAGCTATATCATCTGCTCACAAGGCTGGGATTTTGGTCCTGGGAGGAGTGGCAGCTCTGGGGACCACAGTAATTAACACTGATTCCAGCCCTATGATCTAGCTAACATAGCCCACGCACTGGCCCCATGTCACTCAACTGATCTGCTGGGCCAGATGGGTTGGGCACCACTGACATACATACAGTACAAGCTTTGTTATCTGGCATTTTGCTAACTGGAATACTCTATTAACCAGAATTTCCAATATCCCCCAATACAAATCCTCAATTTAGCAACCAGAATCTTTGCCAAGTCTATCCGGCATGTGCATCAAGCCCTTCTAGCTAATATCTGCATAAGTGGAGGGAGAAAAATTTGGGGGAGCGGCGGTGCGGGGCTGAGTGTGTGTACCCACCCCCGGCGAGAAAATCTGCGAAGGAAGGGTTGCGGGGAGGGGCAGGGCAGGCTGCCACTGTGGGCTGGGGCTGGGGCTGGGGCCAGGCCAGCACCAGGCTCTTCCCAGCAGGGGTGGCCATGTTGCACTCCTGTCTCAGATAAATGGAATTTTTAGATAACCAGCACCTCTTTTACCCTACTCATGTCAAATAACAAAGCTTTTATTGTATATAGTTTTATTATATCTATATATCTATATCCATCTATACACACACATTATATACACGAAATAGTTATATGTTTGAAATTATATGGTGTTTTTATGCACAATAATTTCACTATACTACACTACCTTTCCTTACTGGAAGCTCCTCAGATGTTTCAACACTAGTTTTACCAACCTGCAAATTTAGAGTGAATACTTGACCCTATTAAAACCAGTTTCAACATTGAATTCAGTGTAGCCAGACTTTTACCCTATCTGTATGTGGTTGCACTGGTCATTAACAATACCTTCCATAACTTTATTGCAGCTTTTGGGAGGGGGAGGAAATACAGTAATTGTCTGATTAGTTTAAAAAAAAATAAAAAGAAAAAAGTAATTGGCTCTGTGCCACCATAACTTAATTTCTACTACTGTGGACATGTTGAAAGTGATGGCTAAAGATCTGGGAGCATATCCTTTCTGATATAAAGCTGTAAATTTAGAATAACAGCTTCTATTGTGAATTGAGACACCAAGTAACTGGAAACTAATATTGACCCTTTTTATAATTAATGATGTTTTAAGTTGCGAGCTCCAGATTTTCAAAGGTATTTTAAAGCACAGAGATAAAAATGGTCTAAGTAGGTTTCACAAAAGCACCACAGCAACTTAGGCATCCGACTCTTATTGTAAGTCAGTGGGAGTTAGACACTGAGCCCACTTAGGTGCTTACCAAGTTTTAGAGAAACACATATCTGTAGCTTTAAGTGCAGAAATACTTTTGTAAAACTGCACCCATGCACACTGGTAGTGCTCAACAAATAACCCATTAATGCATAGTTTAATTGAAAAAAAAAACTTTTCTGAACAATATTGTATGCATTTTAAAAGTCTTTAACTTCTTGTATTTAAATACTCTTCATAGACAATTACAAGGCAAGGATTTTTGTGGGTGATGTATTGTACTAGACCAACTGTATTGTTGAGAGAGATATAGAAAGGCTTTCTGGTCCCCTTCCTCAGAACTCTCATTCCAGTTATATAACTGTAGTTCTTTCAGTAATGTTTAAACTGCCTTTCCTACAGTTTGTTTTCACAAGACTCTCAGCTGAAACCTAAGGAAGGGTACAGGGTTGCCTGAGAGCTTGTCTGTGTCCTTTTCAGTGATACCACTGGTCCAATATTACTCACAAAAAACCTTGCCTTGTTGCCCTAAGAACCAGGGAGTATCTGGTTCTCCTCCCAAATGGAGAGAGACCAAACAGCAGAGTTAATATTGCCTTAAAGTATGCTTCAGTTTTCTCCAAACACGAACCTATTTATCTCCTCCAAGCAAGGACCTATTTATTAGGGCTGTGTGAAATGGCTGTGTTTTGTTACAGTTCGAATTCAGAGGGACAGTGATTCATTTTGGTATTTTGGATTGCTGTCCCATTCTGTTTCGGCTGAGACTGTTTCGAAACTTGCAGAATTTCGATGCTGTTTTGGTGTTTTGGCCATTGGCTAATGAGGAATCACAAAACTTCCTATAACTTCCTATAACTTTGTCATTTCTTGCCTGATTCATATGGAACTTGCAGTGATTCTAGCCCCTTGTGAGGCCATGAATCCTGCCAAGTGGCAAGGAGATAGGTTTAGGGGGTTTTGGGAAACTGTACCTTAAACTGTTCAAAGCAAAACTCATGTCACTTGTGTGTGTGTATAAGCCGGATGAAAATTGTAGGGATGGTAGCCCCTTCCGAGGTCATGAAGCCTGCCAGGTTTCAAGGAGATAGGTGCAGGGGTTTCTGGGAAACTACACCTCAAACTGTTCAAAGCAAAACTCATGACGTGTGACTTTGTGTGTGTGTTAAGGCACTATGGGATGAAAATTGCAGGGATGGTAGCCCCTGTTCTCCTCCTCACAACTCCACTGCAACCACTAACCCTCAGGCCTCTCAAAGGTCTTACATGTCTGGGCTTTCTCCAGCCAGCATTGTGTGGTGGCTGGAGGTTATCAGGTGCCTCCTACCCGCCTTTCACCAGGGAGGTTAATGGTCGTGGCATTTCCTGGGGCTGCCATGGCACTGGAAGTCCCACCCAGGCTTCCCTACCCTGGTAAGATGAAGTTTTAGGTCATGCCTAGGATGATGTGGGTCCTCCTCCTCCTTCACATATAGCCCCAACCCTTATACCTCCAAGTTCTTCCTGGCACGGGAGCTCAGCAGGAAGATGTTGTTATTCTCCTGCTGGCTGGTGAGAAACTAAACTGCTGCCTCCAGCTTTGAGAGTGGGGCATTAAATGGCTGCCCTCAGTAGAACCTGTCCTGCCACATACGTAGCTGCTCATGCGGGCATGAGGCCTGCAAGGTTTCAGGCAGAGTGGTGCAGGGGTTTCTGTGAAACT